>NC_135964.1:6369985-6692334 GCF_053455715.1 Rhinoraja longicauda
GCCAATTCTCTGAATGCATTCAAGAGAGAGCTAGATAGAGCTCTTAAGGATAGCGGAGTCAGGGGGTATGGGGAGAAGGCAGGAACGGGGTACTGATTGAGAATGATCAGCCATGATCACATTGAATGGCGGTAGTGGCTCGAAGGGCCGAATGGCCTACTCCTGCACCTATTGTCTATTGTCTATTGACTGCTCTGGAATAGGTAAATCCCGAGGTATCATTAGCCTCTAGGATTGCAGCAGAAGATCCTAGGTCCTAGGACAGCACAGTGGCAAAGCGGTGGTGTTGCTGTCTTACAGTGCTTGCAGCGCCAGATACCCAGGTTCGATCCCAACTATGCATGCTGCCCGTACGGAGCTTGTACATTCTCCCCGAGTCTGCGTGGATTTTCTCCGAGATCTTCAGTTTCCTCCCACACTCCAAAGACATCCAGGTTTGTAGGTCAATTGGTTCAGTATAAGTGTAAATTGTCCCTAGTGTGTGTAGGATAGTGTTAGTGTGCGGGGATCACTGGTCGGCGCGGACTCGGTGGGCCGAAGGGCCTGTTTCCACACAGTATCTCGAAACTAAACTAAACTAAAGATGACAACTATCAGACACCTCTTCCTACCTATCCCTGGACCATGACCCCACCGATAAACACCAGACCTTTATCAGCAGCACCATCACTGACCTCATCATCTCCGGCGATCTACCCCCCAGTGCCTCCAATCTCATAGTTCCCCAGCCCCGCACGGCCCGTTTCTACCTCTTACCCAAAATCCACAAACATAACTGTCCCGGCAGACCCATTATCTCTGCCTGCTCATGCCCCACCGAACTTATCTCTACTTATCTCGACTCCATCCTATCCCCCCCTGGTTAAATCCCTCCCCACCTACGTCCAAGACACCTCACACGCTCTCCATCTCCTTGATAACTTCCGGTTCCCAGGCCCCCACTCCCTCATCTTCACCATGGATGTCCAGTCACTCTACACTTCCATCCCCCACAAGGATGGTCTCGAAGCCCTCCGTTTCTTCCTCGACTGTAGAACCAGCCAATCCCCATCGACCAACACTCTCCTCCGCCTAGCAGAGCTGGTTCTTACCCTCAACAACTTCTCCTTTGACTCCTCCCACTTCCTCCAAACCAGAGGCGTAGCTATGGGCACTCGCATGGGCCCTAGCTACGCCTGCCTCTTTGTCGGGTACGTCGAACAATCCCTGTTCCAGGCGTACACTGGCCCCATCCCCGAACTCTACCTCCGCTACATCGATGACTGCATTGGTGCTACCTCTTGCACCCATGCAGAACTCACTGACTTCATACACTTCACCTCCAATTTCCATCCTGCCCTTAAATATACCTGGACTATCTCTGACATCTCCCTCCCGTTTCTGGACCTCACCATCTCCATCACAGGAGACAGACCAGTGACGGACATTTACTATAAACCCACTGACTCGCACAGCTATCTGGACTACACTTCTTCCCACCCGGTCCCCTGCAAAAAGTATATCCCCTACTCCCAATTCCTCCGTCTACGCCGCATCTGCGCCCGGGATGAGGTGTTTCACACTAGGGCTTCTGAGATGTCCTCGTTCTTCAGAAAACGGGGCTTCCCCTCCTCCATTATAGATGAGGCTCTCACTAGGGTCTCTTCTACATCCCTCAGCTCTGCTCTTGCTCCCCCTCCCCCCACTCGCAACAAGGACAGAATCCCCCTCGTTCTCACCTTCCACCCCATCAGCCAGCGTATCCAAAAAATCATCCACCAACATTTCCGTCACCTACAACGGGACCCCACTACTGGCCATATCTTCCCATCCCCTCCCCTCTCTGCATTCAGCAGAGACCGTTCCCTCCGTAACTCCCTGGTCCACTCGTCCCTTCCTACCCAAACCACCCCAACCCCGGGCACTTTCCCCTGCAACCGCACGAGATGCAACACCTGTCCCTTTACCTCCCCCCTCAACTCCATCCAAGGACCCAAACAGTCTTTCCAGGTGAGACAAAGGTTCACCTGCACCTCCTCCAACCTCATCTATTGCATCCGCTGCTCTAGATGCCAACTTATTTACATCGGCGAAACCAAGCGCAGGCTCGCCGATCGCTTCGCTGAACACCTGCGCTCGGTCCGCATTAACAAAACTGATCTCCCGGTGGCCGAGCACTTCAACTCCCCCTCCCATTCCCAGTCTGACCTTTCTGTTATGGGCCTCCTCCAGTGCCATAGTGAGGCCCACCGGAAATTGGAGGAACAGCACCTCATATTTCGCCAGGGCAGTTTGCAGCCCGGTGGTATGAACGTCGACTTCTCCAACTTTAGATAGTCCCTCTGTCCCTCCCGTCCCCTCCTCCTTCCCAGATCTCCCTCTATCTTCCTGTCTCCACCTATATCTTTCCTTTGTCCCGCCCCCCTGACATCAGTCTGAAGAAGGGTCTCGACCCGAAACGTCACCCATTCCTTCTCTCCCGAGATGCTGCCTGACCTGCTGAGTTACTCCAGCATTTTGTGAATAAATCGATTTGTACCAGCATCTGCAGTTATTTTCGTAAACTAAAGATGAACTGCGGCAGGGGAATACTGAGGGCCTGGAGTGAACATAGAGGGCTCTGGTGATGACATGAGTCGGTGTAGGATACAGGTACAGAAGTGTGAAAACACACACCTCCAGATTCAGGAACATTTTCTTTCCAGCTGTTATTAGGCAACTCAACCATCCTAACACCAACTAGAGGGCGGTCCTGAACTACCATCTACCATGTAGAAGACCTTCGAATATCTTTCATTGGACCACTGGACTTTATCTTGCATTAAACGTTATACCCTTTATCCTGTATCTGTACACTGTGGACGGCTTGATTACACCGATCAGCCAAAACATTATGACCACTGACTGGCGCAGTGAATAACATTGATTGTCTTGTTACAATGGCACCTGTCAAGGGGTGGGATATATTAGGCAGCAAGTGAACAGTCAGTTCTTGAAGTTGATGTGTTGGATGCAGGAGAAATGGGCAGGAGTAAAGACCTGAGCGACTTTGACAAGGGCCAAATTGTTATGGCCAGACGATTGGGTCAGAGCATCTCTGAAACGGCAAGGCTTGTGGGGTGCTCCCGGTCAGCAGTGGTGAGTACCTACCGACAGTGGTCCGAGGAGGGACAGACCATAAACTGGCGACAGGGTGTTGGGCGCCCAAGGCTCATCGATGCGCGAGGGCAACGAAGGCTATCCCATTTAGTCCGAACCGACAGAAGGTCTACTGTGGCACAAGTCACAGAAAATGTTAATGGTGGTCACGGGAGGAATGTGTCACAATACACAGTGCATCGCACCCTGCTGCGTATGGGGCTGCACACGGAGGACCAACAACATAGTGGGCAGGTGGTCATAATGTTTTGGCTGATCGGTATATAATCATTTCACTGACACGATAGCACACAAAAAAAAGCTTTTCAATGTACTTCGGTACACATAACAATAATAAACGAAACGAAACTGAACTGAACTAATTTGACCAAAGGTGAGAACAGTTCAGTACAGTTTCAGGCAGTTGCTGGGAAAATACATTAAATTGGTTGCTAGGGAAACAGTGATTGCAAAGGTAACAGCCCAGATTTTGAGAGCTAATAATTATTTCAAACAAGCTGGGATCTCAGTCAGAAAATCTCACAATAAACTGAAGCTCTTCTACAAAAATCTCCTTAATAGCCACCAAAAAAGCTGCTCTACTGAAGACATCTACAATAAATGATATTCCGAGTATATTTGAATTAAGATGTCATAGAGTTGTGCAAAAACCAGAGAGACTATTATTCACATATCTCTGAAGAAGACAAGACAGGTTAACAGAAGAGTTAATGAAGCATATAAAATCCCGGGTCTTATGAAAAAAGACAAAGAGTAGGGGATATGCTTTATCTATATAAAGAATTAATTCGAAGCCAGCTGGAGTAATCTG
Source organism: Rhinoraja longicauda (assembly GCF_053455715.1). Lineage (NCBI taxonomy): Eukaryota > Metazoa > Chordata > Chondrichthyes > Rajiformes > Arhynchobatidae > Rhinoraja > Rhinoraja longicauda. The sequence continues at coordinate 6,373,935 of NC_135964.1, forward strand.
TGCAATTATGAGTTTCAAGTTTTAGGAAGAGCTTAAAGGCTTTTGAGTGGTTACAAAATAGGTAACTTGGAGGTAAGGAATAAGGGAAAAGGTCAACTGTGACAGCCAGATATTTTCGGCTTGGAGCAAAGTTGGTGGAGAATTGATGGGACTGTTTGGTATGGAAAATGGGTCCAAATGTGTATAGTAACTGTAACCAAAGAATTTAACATAGAAAATAGGTGGATAACACGTCAACCAGAGCCGACACATGAAAAGTCTTTTTCACATGATGGGTGAGTAAGGTTTGGAATATGCTGCTTGGAAATGTGGTGGAAGCGCATTCAACAAGTTCCATAAATACTTCAAAGGAACAACCTTTGAATATTGTAAAGGAAGATGGACTAACGGCAGTCTTTTTGAGAGTACTTGTGCACCTCAGAGGCCTGCAGAGGCCTGTATATAAACATATATATATATATGTGTATATATATATATATATATATATATATATATATATATATATATATATATAAAAACATATATATGCATATGTCTCCCTCTCTCTTTCTCTGTCTCTCTCTCTCTCTCTCTCTCTCTCTCTCTCTCTCTCTCTCTCTCTCTCTCTCTCTCTCTCTCTCTCTCTCTCTCTCTCTCTCTCTCTCTCTCTCTCTCTCTCTCTCTCTCTCTCTCTCTCACACACATACACACACACACACCTGTAATGTATAATGGTGGCACACATTCAAAGACTGTTTCAATCAATGTCCTTCTGCCACTTCATCATTGAGATCATAATCAAACAACATTTTAAGGTCATAAAAATTCACAATGACAAAGTAATTAGTGAATGACATGGGTTATGAAAATAAATGAATAATTTGCATGGCTTCTGGAAAAGCCAAGGAGAGGCACACATGTTGCACACAAAGGAGGGGGCATTCTTTGCTTGCTCTGAAGCTGTGGAGGTGCAGTGGGGGGGATGAATATGGTTAAGGATATAGAATATCGGAGGTGACTGCCATTACAAATAGGAAACACAATTACTGATACATCTGCTGTACAATGAACACAGCAGAGCACTCAAATGTGTTTTTTTTAGTTTTAGAGAAACAGACCCCACCGGGTCCGCACCACCCAGCGATCCCCGCACATTAACACTAGCCAACACTACTAGGGATAATTTACATTTATACCAAGCCAATTAACCCACAAACCTGTACGGCTTTGGAGTGTGTGAGGAATCCGAAGATCTCGGCAAAAACCCAGGCATGTCATGGGGAGAACGTAGAAACTCCATGCAGACAGCATCCTTAGTCAGGATCGAACACGGGTCTCCGGCGCTGCAAGTCATCAACTCTGCCACTGCGCCACCGTGCCAAGTTTGAAGCAACTAATTCAACGTCAGAAAATGTCATGGCGGCATAGCCGTAGTGTTGCCGATGCAGTGCCAATAGACAATAGACAATAGGTGCAGGAATAGCCCATTCGGCACTTCGAGCCAGCACCGCCATTCAATGTGATCATGGCAGTTATGAAAGCCAACATCCCATTGGCTTTCCTCACTGCCTGCTGTACCTGCATGCTTCCTTTCAGTGACTGATGCACTAGGACACCCAGATCTCGTTGTACGTCCCCTTTTCCTAACTTGACACCATTCAGATAATAATCTGCCTTTCTATTCTTACCACCAAAGTGAATAACCTCACACTTATCCACATTAAACTGCATCTGCCATGCATCCGCCCACTCACACAACCTGTCCAAGTCACCCTGCAACCTCATAGCATCTTCCTCATAGTGCCAGAGACCCACGGTTCGATCCTGACTACAGGTGCTGTCTGTGCAGAGTTTGTACGTTCTACCCATGGCCCGCGTGGGTTTTCTCCGGTTTCCTCCCACACTCCAAAGGTGTACAGGTTTGTCAGCTAATTGACTTGGTATAAATGTAAATTGTCCCTAGCGTGTGTAGGATAGTGTAAGTGTGCAGGGATCGCTGGTCGGCATGGACTGTGTGGGCCAAAGGGCCTGTTTCTGCGTTGTGTCTCCAAACTAAACTAAACTAAACTAAACTCAGCGACTGAATAAATCTAATCAGAAGATATAAATCATGAAAGAACATGCGGGGAAACTGCAAGAATAATTTGAAGGCAGATGAAAGATGATGATTTTGTATTGGGGAATGAAATAAGGTTTCTTGAATGTGATAGAAATGTAAGATAAATAGATCTATTTATGAGGCTTGTATACACTGGAATTTAGAAGGATGAGAGGAGATTTTATCGAAACGTAGAAGATTATTAAGGGGTTGGACAAGTTAGAGGCAGGAAACATGTTCCCAATGTTGGGGGAGTCCAGAACAAGGGGCCGCAGTTAAAGAATAAGGGGTAGGCCATTTAGAACTGAGATGAGGAAAAACCTTTTCAGTCAGAGAGTTGTGAATCTGTGGAATTATCTGCCTCAGAAGGCAGTGGAGGCCAATTCTCTGAATGCATTCAAGAGAGAGCTAGATAGAGCTCTTAAGGATAGCGGAGTCAGGGGGTATGGTGAGAAGGCAGGAACGGGCTACTGATTGAGAATGATCAGCCATGATCACATTGAATGGCGGTGCTGGCTCGAAGGGCTGAATGGCCTCCTCCTGCACCTATTGTCTATTGTCTATGAGCGCAAAGTAAAATGTCACACTTTCCAAAATCTGTGTCTTTAAAAAAAAAAAGAATATAAAGTCAAGGCAAGAATAGCTGTTTACTTTAATTTAATTGATTGTAAGCCTCTAAAACTGCATTTAAACAAAAAGGAAAATATTTTTAAATTCTTGGGCATAGCAAGGAAAATATTGCTTGGTTTTGTTCTCAAAGTGCCCTTAGTGGACAAGGCCTGTTGAACAAAACAAGAATGAAATACTGGATTTTACAGCAAATATATGAGATACACCAGTGATTCCACACACAGGTCCACCCACTGATTTTCCCGCATCCTTGGTTCCAGAGCCTTTCTGGATTAGCCATTTTGCCGGACCAACAGAGGCCACGATCTCCGAAAGGAGTCCAATGGCCCACCTAGGCCGCCATGGAGCCGAGATACCGTCCCGCAAAGTCGGCCTTGGAAGCTGGCTGTGGAAACGGATCTGCTGGCTCTGGCTGGGTCGGAGTTCCAGAGCCCCGGCTGCAGGGGGCAAATTCGACCCGCCGATTGGCGTGGAAGTCCCGATGAGATCGGCCGCCTCAGCCTGCCTAGGTGTCACATTTTTGGGGGGACCTCCGGGATGGATTTCAAGTATGCTCCCGTCATGACGCCTGGATTAAAGGACCACCAGTTGCCGGACAATTGGTGGTGGATCCGTAACTCCTTTATGAAACCACAAATTTACTAAGGCAAGGAACACCAGTGCTTATTCAATAGGATGCGGCCTAGTTTGAGGAAAGCTTTGAAAATTTGCGGCTTCTTTTTGCTGGAACAGAGAAGATTGTGGAATTATTTGTGTTCAAAAGACGGAATGCAGATGGTGAACTTGTAACTGTTGGAAACATTCTGGTTCTATCTGTTCGATCCTCAAACAGCGTGGTTGAGGGGAGGGGCGGGTATGGTGTGGCCCCGAATGGGAACAACGTGCCCTGCAAGTCTGAGAATGGAGAGAGGTCCAGATGGTTAAGTATCTTTCCAATATATTCTTGCAGAAAACCCTCTGAACACATTCAGACTTCAACGGCAGTCATGCTAGGATTTGAGTCTGCCTCAAACTATACCATGTCGGAACATGGGGCCACAGTCTTAGAATAAAGGGGAGGCCATTTAAAACTGAGGTGAGAAAAAACCTTTTCACCCAGAGAGTTGTGAAATTTGTGGAATTCTCTGCCACAGAGGGCAGTGGAAGCCAAATCACTGGATGGATTTAAGAGAGTGTTAGATAGAGCTCTAGGGGCTAGTGGAATCAAGGGATATGGGGAGAAGGCAGACACGGGGTATTGATTGGGGCGATCAGCCATGATCACAATGAATGGCGGTGCTGGCTCGAAGGGCTGAATGGCCTCCTCCTGCACCTATTTTCTGTTTCTGGTTCTGTTTCTGTTTCTAACATCTGGAGGTGAAGCATAAAAGAGGGCGGCATAGTGGCTCAGTCATAGAGTTGCTGCCTTTTAGCGCCAGAGTCCCGGGTTCGATCCTGACTATGGGTGCTGTCTGTATGGAGTTTGTACATTATCCCTCTGACCTGTGTTTTTTTTTCCCCACTTTCCAAAAACGTATAAGTTTGTTGGTTAATTGGCTTCGGTTAAAAAAAAATTGTAAATTGTCCTAGTGCGTAGGATAGCACTAATGTACGGGGATCGCTGGTCGGTGCAGACAGGGTAGGCCGAAGGGCCTGTTTCTGCATTGTATCCCTAAAGTCTAAAACCCTAGTTATGCTTGGGTGTAGATTGCTCTAACTTTGCCAAATGGTGGCTACTAATTAGATGATTATTCTTCTCTGGAAGTTATTAATTAACGTCAAGCTCTGATTCCTAAGGACTAAGGACTCGGCCTCCATGCTAGGCACCCTATTTGGACGAGCAAACCATGCAGTACTCTTCTGGTAGCCACTGAGATTTGTGTGGGAAGGAACTGCAGATGCTGGTTTAAACCGAAGATACCAGACACAAAAAGGATGCGGGTCAGACAGCATCTCTGGAGAAAAGGAATGGGCGACGTTTCGGGTCGAGACCCCTGTATTGGCACGAGTGTGGAACCACAATCCTGCCCAATGGCATAATGTGTTGGAAATATTCGTTCATGTTGGTCTGGTTGTGAACTCATAGTAGACCCTTATGATGATTTACGGTTCCCACTGAGCAAAAATGTGGGAAGTTATATTGCACATCACTTCAATTACAGCAATTGTATATTACACTCTTCAGATGCTTTAGATTGTGCTGCTTTTATGACCGTGACCCTTCTTGTAGCCGCCTTGATGCGTCAGGAGGTTAATGGATAAATTTGACAAAAAATAAACAAATCTCCTGTCTCACATTACTGTTCCAAAATATGCTTTATCACATATCTTTGATATTAGTCAGTGACTTTCTAATGCCTGACAACAGGTCACCACTGACACTGTGTAGATTATCCTCTAAAAAGCATTCCTACTGTTTTACTGATTAAAACGATGCTACAGGAACAATGCAAGCCGTGAAAAGCGTATGGTTTTTCATTATCACAACAAATTCCAATGAAAAACAGTGTGACAATCCAAGCTGTATTAATCGAAGGTGTGAAAACTGGCTGCTTAAAAAAAAAGGGAATTCACAGTTTCTGTACAACAGTTGCTGAACATTTTAATCAGTCTCAGCAAGTCTCTCTCTGTCTGGTTGCTAAGTCTCTCTCTTGCAGTTGCTGAAGAACAAAACCACTTCCCCGAGTGCACCAACACTCCTCACACACTAGGTGGCAGCCTCAACACTTCTGTGGTGAAACGAGACATTTTTAGGAACACATTTGATTAAATATTTCCAACAAAATGTATCCAAAATAACAATTCAAAAGATATAAACTAAAGATTAACCAACTTGGTTAATACATGCTATTCAGTCATCTATTTGCACACCAAACTGACAAACATCAGTGGCATTTACTGAGTAGTTCAGGCAGCATCTCTGGAGAACACGGAGAGTCCCATCTCAAGAAGAGTGCTGACCTGAAACGTCACCTGTCCATGTTCTCGCTGGAATTTAGAAGATTGAGGGGGGTTCTTATAGAAACTTACAAAATTCTTAAGGGGTTGGACAGGCTAGCTGCAGGAAGATTGTTCCCGATGTTGGGGAAGTCCAGAACAAGGGGTCACAGTTTAAGGATAAGGGGGAAGTCTTTTAGGACCGAGATGAGAAAGATTTTTTTCACACAGAGAGTGGTGAATCTGTGGAATTCTCTGCCACAGGAGGTAGTTGAGGCCAGTTCATTGGCTATATTTAAGAGGGAGTTAGATGTGGCCCTTGTGGCTAAAGGGATCGGGGTATGGAGAGAAGGCAGGTACGGGATACTGAGTTGGATGATCAGCCATGATCATATTGAATGGCGGTGCAGGCTCGAAGGGTCGAATGGCCTACTCCTGCACCTATTTTCTATGTTTCTATGTTTTTATGTTCACTAAGGATGCTACCTGACCTGCTGAGTTTCTCAGCACATTGTGTCTTTTTTTGTAAACCATCATCTGCAGTTCCTTGTGTTCACAATTCTCTTCCACTGCCTGCCAGGCAGAACACAAGGAACTCCAGATGCCGGTTTACAAAAAAAGACACAATGTGCTGGAGAAACTCAGCAGATCAGGTGGCATCCTTGGTGAACATGGACAGGTGACGTTTCGGGTTAGCACTCTTCTTGAGATGTGTTCTCCAGAGATGCTGCCTGACCTGCTGAGTTACTCCACCACTTTATGTCTTTTTTTAGTGTAGTGGAAGATAGTGGTTTGGTTTGGTGCTCGATCAGACGTACAGAGACAAAGGTTTTCTGGGGGCTACTTTTTCCATTTCAAAACCCAATCCATCAACGACAGAAAATATGGATGCAAACACCAGTTTTTTTTACACCATTTTTTTTGTACATTATCCTGTTCTTGATTATTTTTGTGGGTGAGTGGAAACAAACACTGCAAAGTATCAATGCACTTGAAACTGTCAAGCTCCTGCATTGTTACTGTAAGTGTGTGACATTTGCTGACATCCATAAGTATTGCAATACATCAGAGAGTCGGCCTTCAATCTCCCCTCCATCCTATTTTCCAGGCTGTGATTGATGCTTGGCTATGATTCCACTGAAGTCAGTTTTCATCAGTACTTTGGACAAAGGAGCTATTTTTCAAGTCAATACACCGACCGCTGGATGCGAATGTGATGGGCTTAGGAGAATGACAGGTTTGTTGTGAAAATACTCAAGGTTGAAGATGTCCTTGGAGACTCAAGCCAGTTGGTCTGCACAGACCTGTAGCACTTGGCCAGGCACACGGTCTGGGCCAGAGGCCTTTCCTGGATTCACACTCTTGAAGGATGCTCCCACATCAGCCAGAGAGACTGAGATCACAGGATCGTCAGGGGTTGCGGGGGCTCGTGTCGGTGTGTCATTGTTCTCCACTTCACACTCCAAAGACGTACAGGTTTGTAGGTTAATTGACTGGGTAAATGTAAAAATTGTCCCTAGTGTGTGTAGGATAGTGTTAATGTGCGGGGATCGCTGGGCGGCGCGGACTCGGTGGGCCGAAGTGCCTGTTTCCGCGCTGTATCTCTAAATCTAAAAATCTAAATCTAAACATTGTGCGGAAAAAAAGCATTGAGCTCATCTGGATGAGTTGCACTGTTTTGCCACTTAAGCCACCCGGTTCAATCTTGCAGGAGGTGGCAGTGCACAAACCCTGCTACACCTGTCAAACATCTGTCTGTCACTCCAGCTTAGCTCAATATCGTTTTAGTGTCATGGTGGCCCTCAGGAAGTCCCACGTGGCCTGTTTGCATGATACTGGATAACCAGCGTCAAAGGGCGCTGATCCAGGTCTCAGCAGATTCCGAGTCTCCTCATTCATCCAGGGCTTCTGGGACAACTAGATATGCTGGGAATGGAGGGCTATGGATCACATCCAGACACGGGGGATTAGTGATGGGTGCACACTCATCCAGACAACTTTTTATGATGTCGGTGACGACTGTTACATGTTCATTCTCCTCTGCCCATGATCCTTGACCATGGTCCAGTCCATCAACATGAAGCAGTCATAGAGTCGACAGCTTGGCAACTGGCCCTTCAGCTAAACTTGTCCTGTTACCAGTCCCAATACCCAAAGACTTGGCCTCCACAGCTGCCCATGGCAATCAATCCCACAGAGTCACCATTCCCTGGTAAAGAATTTCTTCCTCATCTGCTTTCTAAATGTACGTCCTTTTATTCTGAGGCTGTTCCCTCTGGTCCTAGTCTCTCGGACTAGTGGAAACATCCTCTCCACATCCACTCTATCCAGGCATTTCATTATGTGGTAAATATCAATGAGATCCCCCCTTATCATTCTAAACTCCAGCGAGTACAGACCCAGAGCTGTCAAATGCTCATCATATGTTAACCCAATTATCCCCCGGATTATTCTCGTAAACCTCCTCTGGACCCTGTCCAATGCTAGCACATCCTTCCTCAGATATGGGTCTAAAACTGCTCACAACACTCCAAATGTGGTCAGACCAGTGCCTGACCACCAGGGGGCACCGCACGATGGCTGCCTCGCCAAAGGTCTGTCTTTGTCCTGTTCATTCTTTGTGTTTTTAGTTTGTTGTAAAATGTATGTGTTCGCTTATCTTTAGTTTTTGTATTTGTGGGGGGTGGTGGGGAAAACTTTTTTAATCTCGTTCCTCGACGGAGATGTGACTTTTTTCCGTGTGGTATCTCCGTCTGCACTGCGGCCGAACATCGTGGAGTTGGCGGCCTCTTGCTGGGCCTTCTAGAGCTCCAACCGCGGGAGCCTGTGGACTTTAACATTTCGGAGCGGGCCATCGCTTTGCCAGGGGTCGGCCTTTTGTGCTCCAACCTGCGGGAGCTGCGGACTTTAACATCGTGGAGCTCGCAATCCCTGGTTAGGGACCGATTTCGGGAACTCCAAGCCATAGGAGTTTTGATGCCGTAGCTTAGACCGCCCCGACGTGGGAACTCGATCGCCGGCTGCGATGGTTCGACTCCCCCGACCGCGGGAGGAACGGAGGAAAGAAGATAAGACTTTATTGCCATCCATCACAGTGAGGAACGTGGAGTGGTGGATGTTTATATCAAATCTTTATGTAGTTGTGTGTCTTGTTGCTTTTTTGGTATGACTGTATGGCAAACCAAATTCCTCGTATGTTGCAAAACATACTTGGCTAATAAATTTCGATTATGATTATGATTATGATAAAGCATCAAAGGTATTTATTCACAAAATGCTGGAGTAACTCAGCAGGTCAGGCAGCATCTCGGGAGAGAAGGAATGCGTGACGTTTCGGGTCAAGACCCTTCTTCAGATAAAGCATCAGCATTACATCCCTGCATTTATATTCTAGTCCTCTCGAAATGAATGCTAACATTGCATTTGCTTTCCTTACTACCGATTCAACCTGTTTTCTCTATATTCCCTGCCCCTCCATTTATTCTCGGATCTCAATGGGGCGGCACGGTAGCGCAGCGGTAGAGTTGCTGCTTTACAGCGAATGCAGCGCCGGAGACTCAGGTTCGATCCTGACTACGGGTGTTGCACTGTAAGGAGTTTGTACGTTCTCCCCGTGACCTGCGTGGGTTTTCTCCGAGATCTTCGGTTTCCTCCCACACTCCAAAGACGTACAGGTATGTAGGTTAATTGGCTAGGTAGATGTAAAAATTGTCCCTAGTGGGTGTAGGATAGTGTTAATGTACGGGGATCGCTGGGCGGCACGGACTTGGTGGGCCGAAAAGGCCTGTTTCCGGCTGTATATATATGATATGATATGATATGATCTGCAAACCTGGCCACAAAGCCATCAATTCCATTATCCAAATGATTAATATACCATGTGAAAAGTAGCAGACCCAGCACCAACCCCTGCGGAACACCGCTAGTCACTGGCATCCAACCCTAATATGTCCTCTTTATTCCCACTCTGCACGGTGGCGCAGCGGTAAAGTTGCTGCCTTACAGCGAATGCAGTGCCGGCGACTCAGGTTCGATCCTGACAACGGGCGCCGTCTGTACGGAGTTTGTACGTTCTCCCTGTGACCTGCGTGGGTTTTCTCCGAGACCTTCGGTTTCCTCCCACACTCCAAAGACGTACAGGTTTGTAGGTTAATTGGCTGGGCAAATGTAAAAAATTGTCCCTAGTGGGTGTAGGATAGTGTTAATGTGCGGGGATCGTTGGGCGGCGCGGACCCGGTGGGCCTGTTTCTGCGCTGTATCTCTAAATCTAAAAAATCTTTGCCTTCTGCCATTCAGCTAACCTTCTGTCCATGCTAGTATTCTCCGAGGCCTCTCAATCCCTTTTGCAATGGGGCAACTCGAACTGTACGCGATACTCCAAATGCCGAACGACTAAAGTCTGATAAAGCTGCAACATGACTTCCTGATTCTTACACTCAAAGCCCTGACGAATGAATGCCACACACCTTCTTTTCCTCACTGCCTGTTTATGTTGCCACTTTCTGGGAGATGCGGACTTGGACCATCTTAAAAGCACCATCTGCTATGTATCCGCCCCTTTCCGCAGTTGATCGATATCCTGATGTATACATTGACAGCATTCCTCACTGACCACAGCTCCATCAATTTTGTTGCATCTGCAAACTTACTAACTGAGCTATCGACATTTGCCATGTTTCCAATAAGTTGAAGCTAAGAATGATGAAAGCATAGTGCAAAATTATTTCATCTTAAAAATGGGGAAGTCGACTTCACAGTGCCTCCCAGATGTATTTTCCTTGTGCTCTGAGTGAGACCCAAAATAAACCCTTCTCATCGGTATTCACCACAGAGATGGAGAACGGAGGGATAAGGGAGGGGCATGCTGTTATTCTGCAAATGTGTGTATCAGGAAAGAGAAAGTGCGTGAAACAATGGAACACATTAGGGTCGATAAATTCCCAGGTTCTGACAGGATTTATTCAAGGATGCTGAGGAAAGCAAGGGAGGAGATTGTTGGGACTCTGACGGGAGGTTTTTACATCCTTCTCAGCCATGGATGAGGTACCAGATGAACGGAGGATAACTTGTTCAATAATAGCAGTGGGCATTAGTCTGCAATCTACACCTTGCATCTGTGGTGGGAAAGTTGTTGGTGAAGATTCTGAGGGACAGGATATATGTTTGCTTGGAAAGACAGGAACTGCTTAGGGGTAGTCAGGGTGGTTTTGTGCAAGGGAGATAATGTCTTACAAATTTGATTGCATTTTCTGAGGAGGTAACCAGGATAATTGATGAAGGCAGAATGGTTGACATGTTTTACATGGGCTTTGATAAAACCTTCGATAAGGTTCCACATCACCAAGCTAGTTATGTTTTAGATTGCCAGCACCTCTTCTGATCCCTTATGCCTTAATCTTGTAGACCAGCCTACCATGTCAAGTCAAGTCAAGTCAAGTCAAGTTTATTTGTCACATGCACATACACGATGTGCAGTGAATTGCCACTTTCATTTCACTGCACATCGTGTATGTGCATGTGACAAATAAACTTGACTTGACATGGTAGGCTGGTCTAGAAGATTAAGGCACAAGGGATCAGAGCAGGTGCTGGCAATCTAACACACAACTAGCTTGGTGATAGGAGGCAGAGGGTGGTGAATAGACAATAGACAATAGGTGCAGGAGGAGGCCATTCGGCCCTTCGAGCCAGCACCGCCATTCAATGTGATGATGGCTGATCATTCTCAATCAGTACCCCGTTCCTGCCTTCTCCCCATACCCCCTGACTCCGCTATCCTTAAGAGCTCTATCCAGCTTTCTCTTGAATGCATTCAGAGAATTGGCCTCCACTGTCTTCTGAGGCAGAGAATTCCACAGATTCACAACTCTCTGACTGAAAAAGTTTTCCTCATCTCAGTTCTAAATGGCCTACCTCTTATTCTTAAACTGTGGCCCCTTGTTCTGGACTCCCCCAACATTGGGAACATGTTTCCTGCCTCTAATGTATCCAACCCCTTAATAATCTTATATGTCTTCTCTGACTGCAAATATATAACAAGTGTTTGTTGCTGGGACATTTGTGATATATATATAAATGGTTTGGATGACAACATTGATTAGAAACTTTGCAGATGATATCCAAATTGGTAGTCATAGACAGGGAAGGGCCCCATAGCAGAAGCATCCACGTGGCTGGACTGGAAACTGGAAGTGTCCTGAGCTAATTCTGCTACCACCATCATCTATTGCACAAGTGATGGCTCCCACTGATTGTCGCTGGAAGCTTGCGCCCCCTTCAGGACGGACGATGACAGTGATGTAACATTTGAAACATGGATGATGGACACGAATGAAGAAGATAGGGAAGTTAGTCTAAGGATATCGTTCAGCTGAAATGTTGGGCAGTTGGAATTTAATCCAGATAATTTTGGGAGGTCAAGTTCTGATTGGAATGGCAGGGATTTTAAGAGCATTAATGTACAGGGGTGCCTTGGGGTGCAAGTCCATAGCTCCCTGGAATTAGCAACTGGGGATAGGGTAGTGAGAACGGCATTGAGCATGTTTGCCTCATCAGCCGAGGCATTGACGAGAAGAGTTGGGACATTATGATGCAGTTGGTTGAACTTCGGCGGGGGCTCGTCGCAGATGGAGGTAGCACGGTTGTGCAGCCTCATGTCTTGTGGGGTGGAGTTTGCCTCACGAACCTGGCGAGTGAGCCACACAGGTGGGAGCATGAAGGCCGCTGTGGGAGGAAGGCCGCTGTCTCTGGCACTGTACTCAGGAGTATTGCATACAGTTCAGGCCGCAACTCACAGAGGGCACAGAGGGGATTCACCAGGGTGTTGCTTGGAGCAGAGGGCTGTATTTATAAGGAATGATTGGATAGATTGGGAATCCAGTCTGGAATTTAGCAGGCTGAGGGGAGACCTTCTAGAGGTTTATAAAATTATGAGGGGGCATAGATAGAATGGATAGATTTCAGAATCTTTTTCCTATGACAGAAGAGTACAGAACCAGAGGGCATAGGTTAAAGGTGAGAGAGGAGAGATTTAAAGGAGTTCTGAGGGGCAGGTTTTTGACTCAGAGGTTGATAGTTATATTAAAAACATCGGTGATTGAGGCAGAAACAATTAAATAGCATTTGGACAGGTATGTATCGGAAAGGCGCCAAGAAATTCAGGCGGAATGCAACCAAGCAGGTTCAGTGTAGTCAGGCATTATGGTTGGCAAGGATGAGTTGTGATCTACATTTCTATGGTTCCTCAATACAATAGAAACATAGAAAATAGGTGCAGGAGTAGGCCATTCGGCCCTTCGAGCCTGCACCGCCATTCAATATGATCAAGGCTGATCATCCAACTCAGTATCCTGTACCTGCCTTCTCTCCATACCCCCTGACCCCTTTAGCCACAAGGGCCACATCTAACTCCCTCTTAAATATAGCCAATGAACTGGCCTCAACTACCTTCTGTGGCAGAGAATTCCACAGATTCACCACTCTGTGTGAAAAAAAACTTTCTCATCTCGGTCCTAAAAGACTTCCCCCTTATCCTTAAACTGTGACCCCTTGTTCTGGACTTCCCCAACATCGGGAACAATCTTCCTGCATCTAGCCTGTCCAACCCCTTAAGAATTGTGTAAGTTTCTATAAGATCCCCCCTCAATCTTCTAAATTCCAGCGAGTACAAGCCGAGTCTATCCAGTCTTTCTTCATATGAAAGTCCTGCCATCCCAGGAATCAATCTGGTGAACCTTCTCTGTACTCCCTCTATGGCAAGAATGTCTTTCCTCAGATTAGGAGACCAAAACTGTACGCAATACTCCAGGTGTGGTCTCACCAATGCCCTGTACAACTGCAGCAGAACCTCCCTGCTCCTATACTCAAATCAAATCAAATACTATGTGTTTCACTATTTGCTCTGAACTGTTCGTGACAAAACCATCTGTAATTTATTTTCCGATCGCTCACTTTACCTGAGGCACTGCATCAATAATTGCTGCATCAGCAGCCCCCATTTCACTGGCTTCTGACTTGACTAATGAGGACCCGAGACCCTCCTGTTCCACCAACACTCCACTTATTGCACCGTTGTACCATCTACTCTGGAGATAATAGACAATAGACAATAGACAATAGACAATAGGTGCAGGAGTAGGCCATTCAGCCCTTCGAGCCAGCACCGCCATTCAATGCGATCATGGCTGATCACTCTCAATCAGTACCCCGTTCCTGCCTTCTCCCCATACCCCCTCACTCCGCTATCCTTAAGAACTCTATCCAGCTCTTAAACAAGATCTAGTAAACAAAGCATTAGTCAAAGCCTTTTTTTGGCAGCGGGACTGTCAATTTTGTGCTCATTAAAGTGAAGGGCGAGCAGACCTGATCCAAAGACGTACAGGTATGTAGGTTAATTGGCTGGGTAAATGTTTAAAAAAAAAATTGTCCCTAGTGGGTGTAGGATAATGTTAATGTGCGGGGATCACTGGGCGGCACGGACTTGGAGGGCCGAAAAGGCCTGTTTCCGGCTGTATATATATGATATGATATGATATGATTTTGGTCTTGACACACATCCAAGTGCATTGACCATTTGCTGCTACGCCTCGTGAAGAATTGTTCTGAAATGTGCCTGAGTGGGACAAATTGCATTTCCATTTAATGGCAATCAGTATTTTACTTTCAATTTATGTTCTTCAGGGCAAATTAAGAACAGGGCTATAACGATGATTTGCATGGATGCTCTTTGAGACATGGCTCTTTGAGTCTAATTTAAGTCATTGCAGATGCTTCTATTTTAGAGTATCACCAATTATTGAGTCTGAAGAAGGGTCCCGACCTTTAATATCGTTTGTCGATTTCCCTCCAAAAATGCTGTCTGACCCGCCGAGTTCCTCCAGCAGTAAGATTTTTGTTTCACCAATTATGGGAGGATGTAAATTTGCACTCTGCTGCTCTTTCGGTAATTTTATGCTCACAAACAAACTACATGAACGTACTATCCCCTCCTGGCCTGCTGAGCTGTGCAAGTTTATACTATCAGAACCTGGCAGGGAACGATGTCTTCAGCATCTTTTGTACCTCTCCCATCACCTCAAAATTGCTTAATGCAGCAACAGGTCAGAGCAAGCACCCAAAGATAAACAAACAACACTAATCATGTTGTAAAATGCTAATACATCCAGGGAAGGCCAGACCTTTTTCAGATAATTATTTGTATCCTTTAAAATAACAATGCAACATGGGAATAGGAATTTTAATAAAAATGCTGCCTTGTACATTATTGATATTTAAAAACCATCCTGTGATATTTTCAGTTTCTCAAAGGTGAACAGCTGATTTTGAAAGCATAGCCAGTGTACATGGAGTCAAGTGTACATAACTGAACAGCAGGGGCAATTAAAAGAAAATGCTGAGAAATCTCAGAAGGTCAGGCAGCATCTGGTCAACCTGAGAAGCACCTTCAGCAACTGAACTGGTTCCACCAAGATGCAGTACAGAATGCCACAGGAGATCCTTCTTCCCTGTAGCAATCAAACCGTACAACTCCTCCCCCTTCTGTCGTGGGGTAGACTGACCCCCCCATCCCCCTCCCCAATCTGTGCACATCCCCAATCCTTTCCACTCGCCACCTTAATTTCATGTTTCATGGATCTTGTAGTATTTTATGACTGTTGGCAGATCAGTTTCCCTCCTGGGATAAATAAACTTCTATTGTATCGTATCGTGTCTGTGGACAGTCAACATTAGGGGAGGTGAGGGGGTGGGTCTCTCGATGGAATTGTGCATTCTATGCATTGCACAGTTCAGGAAGACTCTACATAGAAACATAGAAAATAGGTGCAGAAGTAGGCCATTCGGCCCTTCGAGCCTGCACCGCCATTCAATATGATCATGGCTGATCATCCAACTCAGTATCCCGTACCTGCCTTCTCTCCATACCCCCTGATCACTTTAGCCACAAGGGCCACATCTAACCCCCTCTTAAATATAGCCAATGAACTGGCCTCAACTACCTTCTGTGGCAGAGAATTCCACAGATTCACCACTGTGTGAAAAAAAACTTTCTCATCACGGCCCTAAAAGACTTCCCCCTTATCCTTAAACTGTGAACCCTTGTTCTGGACTTCCCCAACATTGGGAACAATCTTCCTGCATCTAGCCTGTCCAACCCCTTAAGAATTTTGTAAGTTTCTATAAGATCCCCCCTCAATCTTCTAAATTCCAGCGAGTACAAGCCGGGTCATCCACACGCTGCTCCTGCTGAACTAGGTTTGGATGCTTCATCCATGAAGAACGTTTGCACTCAGCATGGCTCACAGTGGGGATATTGTTGGAACCTTTCCATTCCGCTCGGTTTGATTGCCCAGCACCATTCCCGACTGCAGAGCCTTGATCCAGTCATTCAAAATGGCGACATTTTGCAAGCAGCACGACAGCAATCAATCAAATCAAACGCGTTGATGGCACCGAAAAAGAGATGGCTGAAAGCTTCAAATTCCTAGGTGTAAATATCACCAGCAACTTTTCCTGGACCACCCATATTGAAGCCACGACCAAGAAAGCACACCGACGCCTCTACTTCCTTAGAAGGCTTGGGAGGTTTGGCATGTCCCCAACAACTCCCACCAACATCTACACATGCACCGTAGAAAGCATTTTATCAGGTAACATCGCAACTTGGTTTGGGAACAGCTCCACCCAAGACCGCAAGAAATTGCAGAGAATTGTGGACGCAGCCCAGACCGTCACACAAACCAACCTCCCTTCCACTGACTCCATTTATACCTCAGCAAGGCTACCAACATAATCAAGGACGAGTCGCACCCTGACCCACTCCCTCTCATCACCTCTCCCATCAGGCAAAAGGCATAGAAGTGTGAAAACGCACACCTCCAGATTCAGGGACAGTTTCTTCCCAGCTGTGATCAGGCAACTGAACCATCCTCCCACAACTGCAGAGCAGTGCTGAACGACTATCTACCTCATTGGAGACCATCAAAATATCTTTGACCGGACTTTACTGCCTTCATCTTGCACTGAACGTTATTCACGTTATTCCCTTTATCATGTATCAGTACACGGTGAATGGCTCGATTGTAATCATGTATTGTCTTTCCGCTGACTGGTTAGCACGCAACTAAACCTTTGTCACTGTACGTCAGTACATGTGACAATAAACTAAACTTAAACTCAAATATAGCAGTTCTGAACATATTTGGATAGAAAACAAACGCTCTTGATCCGTTGGTTGTTATCAGCTCCGTCCCGTGTACATGTTATTTTTGGGTGTTCAGCACGTGTGTTGCGTGTTGTCCTGGGTTACTAGGTAGCTGACCATTTTCACGTCCGCCTGTTGCTGTTCCCATATGTTGTATTATGGTCCTCATTGGCCCATAATGGGACTTGGGAATGCTGGTGCAGGATTCCCAAAAAGTTAATCTGCAAGTCGAATCGGTAGTAAATAAAGCAAACTTAATCCTAACATTTATTTCGAGAGGGCTTGTATACAAAAACAGGGATGTAGTGCTGCATTTGGAATATTGTGAGCGATTTTGGGCCCCATATCTGAGGAAGGATGTGCTGGCCCTGGAGAGGGTCCAGAGGAGGTTTACAAGAATAATCCCAAGGAATGAGTAGATTAACCAATGATGAGTATTTGCTGGCATTGGGCCTGTACTTGCTAGAGTTTAGAAGAATGAGAGGGGAACCTCACTGAAACATACAGAATAGTGAAAGGCTTGGATAGAGTGGATGTGGAGAGGATGTTTCCACTGGTGGGAGAGTCTAGGACTAGAGGTCATAGCCTCAGAATTAAAGGACGTTCGTTTAGGAAGGAGAAATGTCTTTAGTCAGACGGTGGTGAATTTGTGGAATTCTTTGCCACAGATGGCTGTGGAGGCCAAGTCAGTGGATATTTTTAAGGCAGAGATAGATTCTTGATTAGTACAGGTGTCAGAGATTATGGGGAGAAGGCAGGAGAATGGGGTTAGGAGGGAGGGATAGATCAGCCATGATTGAATGGCAGAGTAGACTTGATGGGCCGAATGGCCTAATTCTACTATCACTTATGAACTAAACTAAACTAAACTAAACTCAGGGCAAAGTGAATCAAAGAAGGCCAAAGGTGATTCCTTTCGTTCCACATTCCTTCTCTCCAGAGATGCTGCCTGTCCCGCTGAGTTACTCCAACATTTTGTGTCTATCTTAGGCCAAAGGTGTTCGTGGAAACGTGGCCTGGCAGAAGTCAGCTCCAAGTGATAAAAAGCAAAGAAATGAGAGAAAAACAGCGAA
This sequence comes from Rhinoraja longicauda, assembly GCF_053455715.1. NCBI lineage: Eukaryota > Metazoa > Chordata > Chondrichthyes > Rajiformes > Arhynchobatidae > Rhinoraja > Rhinoraja longicauda. The sequence continues at coordinate 6,391,831 of NC_135964.1, forward strand.
AGCTTATGGCACCATCACAACACAGGGTTTTATTACCGTGTGTTGCAGCCAGTGATGGAAGTGGGGGACATGCAGTGAGCTGAGAATCTTTACAATCTGACAAACGCTCTGTCATTTGCCCTGCACAAATGGTATTCCCATTGTTAGTTTCTACGTTATTTTTAATCCTTTTGAATTTTCATATTAATTGCTCATTAAACTTATCTGAGAAAGTTAATTCCCACCATTCAAATCTTCAGCCTCCTTTCAGAGAAATTATATATTTTCCTTCAATGCCAGTCTCTCTGTGCTAAAAAGGCAAGAATGGTGCAGTTTGAAACGTTTCGGCCATAACTTGGTCATTTGGGATTTTAAAAATGTCACATTTGAAATAATTACTTTAAAAAAAACCCATTTCCTTTCTGCCACCATTTTTTCTCTCAATCGAATCCTTTCGTCCATTTCTCCTTTGGGTCTAATTAGTAGAGGCAGGAGTAGGCCACTTGCCCTCACGTCTGCTCTGACATTCAATGAGATCACAGCTTGTCTTTCATTTCACCACTATTTTTTCCTGATCTAATTCCTTACCTTCAAATCTATCAATCTCTGCCTTGAATATCCTCAGCAAACGACCTACAAGCCCTCTGTGTACAGAATTCCAAAGTTTCAGAAAACTCTGGATGGCAATAGACAATAGACAATAGACAATAGGTGCAGGAGGAGGCCATTCGGCCCTTCGAGCCAGCACCGCCATTCAATGTGATCATGGCTGATCATTCTCAATCAGTACCCGGTTCCTGCCTTCTCCCCATACCCCCTGACTCCGCTATCCTTAAGAGCTCTATCTAGCTCTCTCTTGAATGCATTCAGAGAATTGGCCTCCACTGCCTTCTGAGGCAGAGAATTCCACAGATTCACAACTCTCTGACTGAAAAAGTTTTTCCTCATCTCCGTTCTAAATGGCCTACCCCTTATTCTTAAACTGTGGCCCCTGGTTCTGGACTCCCCCAACATTGGGAACACGTTTCCTGCCTCTAACGTGTCCAACCCCTTAATAATCCTATACGTTTCGATAAGATCCCCTCTCATCCTTCTAAATTCCAGTGAATACAAGCCTAGTCGCTCCAGTCTTTCAACATATGACAGTCCCGCCATTCCGGGAATTAACCTAGTAAACCTACGCTGCACGCCCTCAATAGCAAGAATATCCTTCCTCAAATTTGGAGACCAAAACTGCACTCCAGGTGCAGTACTCCAGGTGCGGTCTCACTAGGGCCCTGTACAACTGCAGAAGTCTGAGTCAACTTTGTCTCTGCTTCTCATCCGCTGGTGCCATGCACTGTCGGTCACAGTGTTCACTGTGGCCCTGAATGTTACCCCGCTGTTTATAGTTAACCGCAAGTTACACTGAAATAAAACCATCTGAAATGTGCAGCTGCAGGTGCAAGCTGCAGGATGCCCCTGCACCAGCCATGCATATTCATGCAGTGACATTTTGGTGCAAACGCGTTGAGCATTCGGGACTAGATAGAACAGCACAGGAACAGGCACTTCAGCCCACCATGCCCGCGTCGAACATGATGCCAGGTGAAATGAATCTTATTATCCATATCCCTCCAATATGCCTGTCCAAAAGCCTCTCAAATGCCGCTATCGTATCGGCCTCCAGCATCGCCCCTGGCAACGTGTCCAGGCTGAAATAAGAGATTGGCTATTAAGAGATAGCTGACTATAGAGGCAGGAAACATGTTCCCAATGTTGGGGGAGTCCAGAACCAGGGGCCACAGTTTAAGAATAAGGGGTAGGCCATTTAGAACGGAGATGAGGAAAAACTTTTTCAGTCAGAGAGTTGTAAATCTGTGGAATTCTCTGCCTCAGAAGGCAGTGGAGGCCAATTCTCTGAATGCATTCAAGAGAGAGCTAGATAGAGCTCTTAAGGATTACGGAGTCAGGGGGTATGGGGAGAAGGCAGGAACGGGGTACTGATTGAGAATGATCAGCCATGATCACATTGAATGGCGGTGCTGGCTCGAAGGGCCGAATGGCCTCCTCCTGCACCTATTGTCTATTGTCTATTGTCTATTGCCAGTGAATGGAAGTGAGAGAGAAGGGGTGAGACAAAGGGTGATGGGTGGAACCAGGAATGATGGAATGATGCGCAGATGGAAACATGTGGGGGAGGATGATGTGTCTCGGTATTGAGGAGTGGGAGGAAAGGGGTGGGGTGGAAAAGATGAACAAGGGAAGACTGGTGAAAGTGGGAAACAAATATGTGGGGTGTGGGCTGTCTGACATACCTGAAAATATCACCTAAAAGCCTCTGTCTCAACACTTCGCCCTTGCGGTTCCATCTGCCCACCATCACCGACCTTTCACTCACCAGCCTCTATCTTACCCTTTTCCCTTCATTTCTATTTAAGGCAATCTTTTCTCTATGTTCTTGAGCCTGATGTGGGGCCTTGAGCTGAAACGTCAACCGTCCCTTTGCCTCTACAGATGCTGCCTGACCCACTCGGTTTTTCCAGCAGTTTGCTTTTTACTCAAGATTGCAGCAATGTCTTGTGTCTCCATATCTTGGATTGTGCTGAAGAATCAACATGGAGACAAAGTCCAACAGGAGCTGCCACATGACTTGTATGGAATTTTAGCAATAACAAGCAAAAATTAAGATTATTAAGGGGTTGGACACGTTAGAGGCAGGAAACATGTTCCCAATGTTGGGGGAGTCCAGAACAAGGGGCCACAGTTTAAGAATAAGGGGTAGGCCATTTAGAACTGAGATGAGGAAAAACTTTTTCAGTCAGAGAGTTGTGAATCTGTGGAATTCTCTGCCTCAGAAGGCAGTAGAGGCCAATTCTCTGATTGCATTCAAGAGAGAGCTGGATAGAGCTCTTAAGGATAGTGGAGTCAGGGGGTATGGGGAGAAGGCAGGAACGGGGTACTGATTGAGAATGATCAGCCATGATCACATTGAATGGCGGTGCTGGCTCGAATGACCGAATGGCCTCCTCCTGCACCTATTGTCTATTGTCTATTGTCTATTGTCTATTGTCTAAACAGAAAATAACTTTTACCGAAAAATCTAGGCCAATCTGTTGGTGAAGAAACGGAAATTGGACACTAATCAGTTTCAATTCAGAAAAGTCACCTTTTTAGGTTTGATTACTTGCACTTTATTCTGTTTTAAAACTGTTCTAATTTGTTTCATTGGGTTGTTTAAATTAATACCGACTAGCTAATTAATTTATTGCATCGTATGGGAGGCGCATTCCCAATCTCGTTGTACCCTGTACAATGACAATAAAGATATATTGTATTGTATTGTATTAAAATCTGATGAAGGATTTATTTTAGTTAAATTGACAAGTTGTTGATCACAGCACGATCTTAATGAAACGGTGGAACAACGAAATGAACGGACACTTCTCCGGTTAACAGGGCTGCACAGAATATGCATGAATGTGGAAATGAAATGCTGTCAGATTGCAATAAGCTCTGTAAAAAGATCAAATGATTGCAATTGGCCTGCCAAAGTAACAAAATGTAAAAATAACCGTGCTTTATTTTTTACAACTTTAAATCTCGTCTCTCAAATGTGGCATTAAAAGACCATTAGGCAGCTGGTTTTTCCGACACTCTGTGTAACCCAGCTGATAGGTCCCACAACACATTTTTAATTGAGTTTGTCGCGGATGGACCACAACAGCTAAAATCACGAATATGGTACTTCACAACGGAATTAATTAGTGAGGAAGCGTTGTGCACGGTGGAGATTGGACACTGAAGCCTGCAACCCAGCATCTACAAATGTTAAATTGTATATATCTCTAAACATTTAATATTTAAGTTAATCAGAGTCACTACCTATAACCCCAAGGCGTTCGAGAAGAATCGGGTCAGTCAACTTGCCAGACCTTGACTCCGCTGATGACATCATCCTGCTGTCAGACCAAATTGGGGAGGCACAGGAGCTGCTCAGATGGAGTGAGAAAGTGGGCCTCCACCGCAATGCCAAGAAGACGGGGTACATGGCGTTCAACCGTGGTGACCATGAGCCTCTTAGGACCAGTGGAGGTGCATCTCCCAAGACAGTGGAGGACTTCAAGTGCCTGGGAGCAAGGATGCAGAGCTCGGAGAATGACAGATAGAGCTCTTAAGGATAGTGGAATCAGGGGGTATGGGGAGAAGGCAGGAACGGGGTACTGATTGAGAATGATCAGCCATGATCACATTGAATGGCGGTGCTGGCTCGAAGGGCCGAATGGCCTCCTCCTGCCCTATTGCCTATTGTCTATTGACATCAAGGTCCGGAAAGCGCTCGCATGGAAAGCCCTCAATATCAAGTGCGGCACGGTGGCGCAGCGGTAGAGTTGCTGGCTTACAGCGGATGCAGCGCCGGAGACTCAGGTTCGATCCTGACTACGGACGCCGTCTGTAGGTTCTCCCCGTGCCCTGCGTGGGTTTTCTCCAAGATCTTCGGTTTCCTCCCACACTCCAAAGACGTACAGGTATGTAGGTTAATTGACTGGGTAAATGTAAAAATTGTCCCTAGTGTGTGTAGGATAGCGTTAATGTGCGGGGATCGCTGGGCGGCGCGGACCCGGTGGGCCGAAGGGCCTGTTTCCGCGCTGTATCTCTAAAAAAATCTAAACAGGGGGAAAATCTGGACGTCTCGGATGTCTAAGGGTCTCAGACTGAGATTCTTCCATGCAACTGTAGAGACAATATTATTGTACGCGTGTGAGGCATGGACTCTCACTCGAGCACTGTCCAAGTCTCTCGATGGTGTCTACATCAGAGTGCTCAGAAAAGTTCAAAATGTCAGTTGGAGGGACCACACCACCAATGCCCAGCTCTACGGGGAGATTCCACCTCTGACCGAGAAGATCAGGTGGAGAAGGATGAGGCTCGCTGGTCATTGCCACCGCCACCCAGAAACACCAGCAAACAAGGTTGTGCTGTGGGAACCCACCCATGGAAGACGGAACCCGGGACCACCAAACAAGACCATGCTGAAGACGTTGATGGAATACGCATATGTAGAGACAAAAGAGGAGCTTGCCAGCTGTGTGGAGGACAGAGATGTGTGGGGCGTCCGTCACAGTGCCCGTCGGAAACCAGCACCACTGCCTCGCTTTTCAACGTTTTTAATTAATTAATTAATCAATTTAATTAATTCATTAATTAAAACTTCCTATAACACTGTTTCTCCTTGCCAATATACCCGCCAATACAAGTTCTGTCAACTTTAAAAAACAAACACGAATTTAAAACTTCATAAAGATTTGAGATAATTTTGTGGTGCTTCTGAAGCTTTGAGGTTTTTAGATTTTTTTTTTAGATTTAGAGATACAGCGCGGAAACAGGCCCTTCGGCCCACTGGGTCCGCGCCGCCCAGCGATCCCTGCACACTAACACTATCCTACGCCCACTAGGGACAATTTTTACATTTGCCCAGCCAATGAACCTACAAACCTGTACGTCTTTGGAGTGTGGGAGGAAACTGAAGATCTCGGAGAAAACCCACGCAGGTCACGGGGAGAACGTACAAACTCCGTACAGTACAGCACCTGTAGTCAGGATCGAACCTGGGTCTCCGGCGCTGCATTCGCTGTAGGGCAGCAACTCTACCGCTGCGCCACCGTGCCGCTCGGTAGATGCAGAAGATAAAATTAAAGGCATCAGCAACTGCAGAGAGCGTATTGTGAAGATCCGACTGTTTGTTATCATGTCCTTAATGACCTCCGTCCAGTGGCTCTGGCATCAACCATCATGAAGTGAGGCTGGTCATGGTGCACATCAATCCCCGCTCCCAGACACCCTTAGTCCACTGCAATCTGCCAACTGCTGCAGCCACTCCACGGCAGACACCTTTTCCCCAGGCCCACACTCATCGCAGAATATCTGGATGATATGGACATCGGACTCCTATTTATTGACTGTAAGGCTGCCATCGACACCAGAATTTAAACCCAATTCACCTCCAAACTCCTGGACAGAGGTCTCAGAACTGCCCTCTGCATCTGGATCCTTCACGTCCTGCCCTTTGGTTTAGTTTAGTTTAGTTTAGAGATACAGCGCACAAACAGGCCCTTTGGCCCACCGAGTCCGCACTATACTCTCATGATTGTTCAGCCCGAATATGCCCTAATTCCATCTACTAGTTTGCGGATAACACTGACATAGTGAGCTGCATCTCTAAGAATGACAAGACGGAGGAAAGGGAGGAGATATGAACTTGGTAGCATGACATTAAGACATCATCCTCTCCCTCAATGTCAGTAAAATGAAGGATGTGGTCATTGCTTCAGGAAGGGGGATCAATGGTGCTGCAGAGGCAATGGTCAGGAGAATCATCTTCCGAGGCCTAAAGTCACCAACAGTTTGTTCCGGTCCAAACACACACCGACACAATAGCACATTAATGCCTGTCCTTCCACGAAAGACTAAGACTCAGAAACATATAAAATTCTTAAGGGATTGGACAGGCTAGATGCAGGAAAAATGTTCCCGAACCAGGGGTCACAGCATAAGAATAAGGGGTAGTCCATTTAGGACTGAGATGAGGAAAAACCTTTTTCACCCAGAGAGTTGTGAATCTGTGGAATTCTCTGTCACAGAGGGCAGTGGAGGCCAATTCACTGGATGTTTTCAAGAAAGAGTTAGATAGGGTGCAGGATAGTGTTAATGTGCAGGGATCGCTGGTCGGTGCGTACCCGGTGGGCCGAAAGGGCCTGTTTCCACGCTGTATCTCTAACTAAACTAAACTAAACCAAACATCTGTGCAAAACAGGGTGCCAAATTAAATTAATCATTTCTGCATGCATATGATCCACATCCCCCATTCCTTGCATATCCATATACCTGAATTAAAGCCTCTTAAACGCCTCTTTTGATTCCTTCACTATCCCTGGTAGTGTGTTCCAGGCACCCGTCACTTCTATGTAAAAAAAAGACCCCCACGCATATTGTATCCTTTAAACTTTCCACTCTCACTTTAAAGTTCGACCTTCTAGTATTTGACATTTCCACCCTGTGGAAAAGATTCTACCCATTCCGGGTCTCTCATCATTATATAAATTTCTATCAGGACTTCATACGCTCCAAAGAAAACAACCCAAGTTCATCCAACCCCTGCTTGTAGCTGATAACCTCTAATCCTCTTCTGCTCATACGTGTTGACCGTTTTGGCTCAAGGAAGCAACCAAGGTCTTCAATCTTCATTGAGCCTTGTCAACATTTCCAATGGAATGAAATTTGTTCTTAAAAGATGAAAACTATGCCATAACTGAGGCAGAGTTAATAACTCTCCACCTGGGAGTTAAGAGAGCCAGAGTCATTTTGTGGAAATTGGGTTTCATTATTGGCCAGAAGACATCTTTACTTAACTCAGTTAAGCACAATAGGCCTGATGTTTGTGTGTCCACAGTGGAAACATGCTGATGTGGAATTAGGAGGTTCAAGCATTCTTTACATAGACCAACTTTTGCCAATCATACTGATGGAGGCATACACAAGGCAATGACATTATACAAACATATCAATGCCCTAATTCCCCTCCAGTCTCACCAAGTGGATTTTGATGAAATAAATTGTTACTTTTAGTTAAGGACACCGATACAAATCCTTGCGTTAGTCTTGCATCAACAGTATCTCTGTTTAAAAATATTGAGTTTTCCTTCTATGTTTTGGCGTAAATTATTTTTGTGGATTTACCGTGATCTGGTTTCCCCCAATTAGTGGCAAACACCTGAATACAACGCCATCGAAAATGCACAACAACTTTCTGGATTCTGAGCTGCTAAAATGGTAACTCTTACTGAGAAGGTGTTTACTATCGAGAAAGTATGTGTGGGATTGCTGCTAATTCCAAAGTGATTTCAACTGATTTAGGATTAAATTCAGGCGATGTGCAGAAAAGAATCTTTGCTGCTTGAGGACTGAATTTAATCCTAAATCAGTTGTTTGAATCACTCAACTCCTATAGGGACTTAGTATAATTTAAAATCCAGCGAGTGTTAAAATGAATACCTAACTGAATTTGAATGGTTGAAGATAGTGCATGGTCTTACCTTGATCCTCGTGCTTTTCCTCTTGGATTTCTTGCTTCCGAACCAGTTCAGCCGGGGCTCCAGGGAGGCAGATTGCTGAGGTCTGACAGAGATGACTGAGTCCACCATCTCGAGGTAGTGTGAAACTGCGTGGTTTACCCCCTCCAACGTTGGCCCCTGGCCACCGTTCGCCCTCTGCCAAAGGGAATGGTCCGTAGTGATCCTGGATCTGGCACCGCTGGGCGGGTAAGGTTGACAGTCTCCGATGTTCCGGTGTTGGTAAGCCCGCTTCGCAAAACACCGAGTCCTCAAGGGGAAGAGTCTGGAGATAGTGCAGCCCTGAGCTGGTGAGTGGAGTCTCTATTAGGTCTTGCCACGAGCGGCGTTCCCAAGCCCCTGGTTTACGGACAGGTGATTCCGTGCTTGCTGCAGGCTCCGGCCGGGACTCCTCATGGGACGAGTGAGAATGAGACGTCTCCGTCGAGGAAAGTCTGTTGTGTTTAGGCTCGAGATATGGACTGGCACAGTTCACCTTAAAACATGATAACATAATGGGCCAGTCAGTAAACGTAAACATTGACTTTGATTTACGCAGGATTAAATCATTGAAAATAAGGTCAAACTTCACAATAGGTTTGTCTGAAGAAGGGTCTCAACCCGAAACGTCACCCATTCCTTCTCTCCCGAGATGCTGCCTGACCTGCTGAGTTACTCCAGCATTTTGTGAATAAATACCTTCGATTTGTACCAGCATCTGCAGTTATTTTCTTATACTACAGGTTTGTCCACTTACAAACAAGGATTATTATCACGTCCTAATTGGCTGATATGTGTAGGAACTGCAGATGCTGGGTTAAAGCAAAGATAGATGCAAAGAGCTGGAGTATCTCAGCAGGTCAGGCAGCATCTCTGGAGAGAAGGAATGGGTGACGTTTCGGGTCGAGACCCTTCTTCAGACTGAAGAAGCGTCTCGACCGAAACGTCACCCATTGGTCATTATGTTATTCAAGTCAAGTCAAGTCAAGTTTATTTGTCACATGCACATACACGATGTGCAGTGAAATGAAAGTGGCAATGCCTGCGGATTGTGCAAAAAAAAAATTACAGTTACAGCATATAAATTAAAGTTAGTACAGAGAAGACAAAATTTAGTCCCTGGAGTTATAATAGTTAACAGTCCTGATGGCCTGTGGGAAGAAACTCCGTCTCATCCTCTCCGTTTTCACAGCATGACAGCGGAGGCGTTTTCCTGACCATAGCAGCTGGAACAGTCCGTTGCTGGGGTATATTGTACATATTGGTCGTTATGTTATCATTTTAATACTGAAGAAGGGTCTCAACCCGAAACGTCACCCATTCCTTCTCTCCAGAGATGCTGCCTGACTCGCTGAGTTACTCCAGCATTTTGTGTCTATCTTCGGTGTAAACCAGGTTCTGCAGTTCCTTCCGACACAGTGAATCTGCTAACTCTTTAACATGAAGCTACAAATGAGAAGGACTTACTGAAGGCGGTCGAGGGTAGGTGTCGTAAGGAGGCGGTGGACTTTCTTGCTTGGGCGTTGATGGGGTGTCCGCCTCGTCTTGTTCACTTTCACTCCAATAATCTTTCATGATTAAAAAAATCGAGTTAGTGATTGCTTGTGCTAATTAAACGCTGTACAGTGAGAAGTACAATTTGCCATACATTTCACATTTTCTAATGCAGTTGATTTAATCTCAGCTCAAATATTTTACACACGTTTCCAACGAATACGATCATTCTAGAGTGTGTCGTTGGCAATGACAATGTACACAAGTAGACCTCAGATAATAACACAGAGGGGGAATATTCAGCCCGTTAGATTCATGCTGGCTTCCAGCAAGCAATCCAATCAGTCTCAATCCTCCTCCACTTACCTCCACCGTTGCAATTGATACCCAACAGCACGTCAACTCCCCTTTGATTGTTTACTGTTGCTGGAAATAACATTCAGATCCTTACCAGTCATTGTGTGAAACAAGATTTTCTTCTTGGCGTAGATAATATCTTAGAAATTTAAAACCCATGACAATTGACATCTTCAAAACTGTCTAAAATCTAATTCAATACTTCCTTCTCTGAAATATAATGGTCAGGAAGCAGAATGCCTTATTCAACATTTTAATATTTTCAGTTTAATATTTTAATATTTTAATATTGGCAGTTTCAGATTTAACTTGCTTTATCCTAGCTTGTTACAGCTTAGGTGGCTGGCTCCATGCCAGTTCCCCTCAGTCCGTTCTCCTTTCCCACTCTGCCCCCCCCCTAGATCTTATTGTCTTTCACATGACCATCGACTCACCTTTGGCCACTCACCACCACCAGGGGAAATTCACGGCAGCAAATCAATCTACAAGCAACATCTTTGGAGAGAAAGTCACACTGTGACAGGGAGAAGCTGCAAGCATCACATAGACTGTACTTAACCAGGCTGTCAGGATCAAACCTGGGCCGCAGCAATGATAGGGTAGAAACGCGAGCTTCAATGCCATGGTCCGGCTGCTCTCAAGGATTGGCCCTGGCTGCTAGGGTTTCCTGTGGCTCAGCGGACCCAGGGGTTGAACAGGGGGGCACAGTGGCGCAGCGGGTAGAGCCGCTGCCTCACAGTGCCCAGAGACCCGGGTTCGATCCTGGTCTGCGTGGAGTTTGCACGTTCCACCTGTGACAGAGTTGGTTTCCTCTGGATGCTCTGCTTTCCTCCCACATCCTAGAGACATGGGGGTTTGTAAGCTCAATGGCCCTCCGTATATTGCCCCCAGTGTGTCGAGAAAGTGGGATAATGTAGGACAAGAATGAGTGGGTGACCGATGGTTGGCGTAGTCTCAGTGGGCCGAATGGTCTGTTTCCATGCTGTATCTCCAAAACTGGGGTGGCATGGTGGCACAGCGGTATAGTTGTTGCCTTACAGCACTGGAGACCTGGGATCGATCCCGACTATGGGTGCTGTCCGCACGGAATTTGTGCGTTTTTAGATTTAGATTTAGAGATACAGCGCGGAAACAGGCCCTTCGGCCCACCGAGTCCGTGCCGCCCAGCGATTCCCGCACATTAACACTATCCTACACATACTAGGGACAAATTTTACATTTACCCAGTCAATTAACCTACATACCTGCACGTCTTTGGAGTGTGGGAGGAAACTGAAGATCTCGGAGAAAACCCATGCAGGTCACGGGGAGAATGTATAAACTCCATACGAACGGCGCCCATAGTCAGGATCGAACCTGAGTCTCCGGCGCTGCATTCGCTGTAAGGCAGCAACTCTACCGCTGCGCCGCCGTGCCGCCACGTGACTTGCGTGGGTTTTCTCCGAGCTCTTCGGTTTCCTCCCGCACTCCAAAGACGTACAGGTTTGTAGGTATATTGGCTTGGTAAATGTAAAAATTGTCCCTAGTGCGTGTAGGATAGTGTTAATGTGAGGGGATCGCTGGTTGGTGCGGACCCGGTGGGCCGAAGGGCCTGTTTCCGCACTGTATCTTTAAAATTAACACTAAAACTGAAGGGAAGCAAGGTTGGGTTCAAGAGTAAAGTAGACGTACATTAGCACTGCTTGTGTTCCAGGAGGAGCAGGAACACTCCGTTCCAACCCTCGCAGAGAGCAGTATCCTCGACCCAAGCCACTCAATGACCTCTGGAGAGCAGGGTTAAAATCCACCTTCCACTCTCCTTCCAGCAGGTAATGCATGCTATCCCGCCTCCCGATAAATTCCAGCCCCCAGTCTGGGTGCTCTCTATCTGAACACAAGCCATGCCTGCAAATCATTTGCAGGAGTCCAGTTTATAAAAAAGGTCTGCAGAAGTTTTGAAAATGTAGAACTTGGACATCTGAGTTTCCTCTGGGAGCTTCTGACTTACCGATCCACTAGCAAAGCTCAGCCCTTTCAATAGACAATAGACAATAGGTGCAGGAGGAGGCCATTCGGCCCTTCGAGCCAGCACCACCATTCAATGTGATCGTGGCTGATCATTCTCAATCAGTACCCCGTTCCTGCCTTCTCCCCATACCCCCTGACTCCGCTATCCTTAAGAGCTTATCCAGCTCTCTCTTGAATGCATTCAGAGAATTGGCCTCCACTGCCTTCTGAGGCAGAGAATTCCACAGATTTACAACTCTCTGAGTGAAAAAGTTTTTCCTCATCTCCGTTCTATATGGCCTACCCCTTATTCTTAAACTGTGGCCCCTGGTTCTGGACTCCCCCAACATTGGGAACATGTTTCCTGCCTCTAGCGTGTCCAACCCCTTAATAATCTTATATGTTTCGATAAGATCCCCTCTCATCCTTCTTTCAACGTCGGGTCCACAACTGCACATCAAATACAAAAGTCCAAATGTATAGGTGCACACAGGAAAGCAAGGTCTGTGTGGCAAAATGATGCTCCTTTTAAATTCACCTCAACTTGGCTGATGCCAATGTGGCAGTAAATCAAAGTCGGCCGGGAATGGCTAGACTATTTTCGCACTCTTCTGCCGAGAGCACACGCAATATTGTTACATCATCCCATAAAACCAAACTGACAGGCAGAAAGAATGAATTCTCAACACACTATGTAAACGTAAGCATTCAAATCGACTGTATATATTTTTTGCTAAACCAAATCACAGCACCAAACTTGATGCAGTGATAGTTCTGAATGCACATCACTTTATTTTCTTAACGTGTGCAGCCAGACAAATGCGGAAAATCAATTGTTGAACAGCTTAATGCACTGTCGTAGTGTTTTCATGAGTTATAAGCAGCAACAAACGGCACAATCTACAGCGTCAATTGAATTTTATCTAACCCTGTAAAAAGAAAATGTTTCATGACAATGTGATAGAAATGGCTCCCTCTTTCTTTTTGAAGAAACAAAGAAATAAAAAGACATAAAGTGCTGGAGTAACTCAGCAGGTCGGGTAACATCCCTGGAGAACATGGACGTTTTGGGTTGAGACACTTCTTCAATGACACATTCGTTTTTCCGGATACAGCGAAATGCTTTGGAAGGAACCGCAGATGCTGTTTTAGAAGCTGAGAGTGTCTCAGCCTGAAGAAGGGTCTCGACCTGAAACGTCACCCATTCCTTCTACCTGGAGATGCTGCCTGTCCCGTTGAGTTACTCCAGCATTTTGTGTCTATCGACAGTGAAATGCTTTGTTTTGCATGCAACCTGGTAAAATCAACCAGCAGACCTCACCTGGACAGTAACATGGAAACATAGAAAATAGGTGCAGGAGTAGGCCCTTCGGCCCTTTGAGTCAGTACCGCCAATCAATATGACCATTGCTGATCATCCAGAATCAGTACCCCGTTCCTGCTTTCTCCCCATATCCCTTGACACAAGAGTCTGGTGCCCACAAGGTTACAAAAGTAAAGCCGAACAGACTGATTGAGGGATGGGGGGGGGGGGGGGGGGGGGGGAGGGGGGCTACAAGAAAGCTGGACAAGTAATAGGTCAGCACGGGCAAAGGAGAGATGGTTGGAACAAAGGCCAAAGATAAGCAAGGAAGGAAGGTGTGAGACAGCTTCGAAGAGTTGTGAATTGTAAAGCCAGAGGGAAGAAATTGTCGGGTGGGGTTCAGAGGCGGTGAGTAGAGGGGAGAAATAGGTAAGAGTCCAGATGGGGCACAGGGGAAATGGGGGGTGGGCGGTTTGGGGAGAAAGCGTGGTGTTGTTCTGAGAGGTTACTTTGGGAGAGAAGGGGGGGGGGGGGGGAATGTTATGAGTGGCTACCTTTGTGGAAAATAGTAATTTTAATCTAAACTATCTCGCAGGAAAACGTGGGTTGGACTGGACACCACATGCTCCCCTCAAATTCATTCTCAATGGGTTGGAGGTCTGGTTGGGTGAAGAGTAATACAGGCAACTAATGATCAATTATGATGACGTGGCATTTATAGAGTTAACATGGTAAAACAACTCAAGATGCTTCACAGGAGTATTCTGTTATCTGATTTGACACCAAGCTACATGAGGATATATTATTCCAGGTGAGGCAGAGGTTCACCTGCACCTCCTCCAACCTCATCTATTGTATCCGCTGCTCCAGATGTCAACTTCTTTACATCGGCGAGACCGAAAGCAGGCTCGGCAATCGTTTCGCTCAACACCTTCGCTCAGTCTGCCTTAACCGACCTGATCTCCCGGTGGCTGAGCACTTCAACTCCCCCTCCCACTCCCAGTCTGACCTTTCTGTCATGGGCCTCCTCCAGTGCCATAGTGAGGCCCACCGGAAATTGGAGGAACAGTACCTCATATTTCGCTTGGGCAGCTTGCAGCCCAGCGGTATGAACATCGACTTCTCCAACTTTAGATAGTTCCTCTGTCCCTCTCTTTTTCTCCCCCTTCCCAGATCTCCCACTGTCTTCCTGTCTCCACCTATATCCTTTCTTTGTCCTGCCCCCCGACATCAGTCTGAAGAAGGGTCTCGACCCGAAACGTCACCCATTCCTTCTCTCCAGAGATGCTGCCTGACCTGCTGAGTTACTCCAGCATACCTGAGGATATACTAAGGCAGGTGATCAAAAGAGTGGGGAATGAGGGCAGCTTCATTAAAGTGTCTCAAAAGGGACAATGGCCCAAGGTTTCAGGAAGGAAATTCCGGAGCTTTCCAGAACCAGGAATGTACAAATGGCCATCCTGGAATAGAATCTTTTAAAGCTGGAGGAGGTGACATACTTATGGAGGGATAGGGAACTATAGTTTAAAAATGTTTGAATCAAATCATAATCATAATTTATGAGCCAAGTATGTTTTGCAACATACGAGGAATTTGGTTTGCCATACAGTCATAACAATTGTTACTGAATAGGGAGACAGCAAAGATCAGAGAGTGCAAGGGTCGTAGTTAACAGTTACAATTACAATCACAACATCACACCGAAAGTTATTGGTGAAAAGGTCACTCTTAAATGACACACGATTAATGTACAGGCATTTTGGTTACTATACCTTGATCTTGTCTGAGTCGTTGTTCTTTTTCTGCATATCCCACTGTCGCTAATCCAAGTCTGCTCAGCCACCTGTTAATCAGGAAAACGGGCAGGAGACAGGTGATTAATGAATCCTTTGAAGATGATGTTTAGAAGTGGTAATTTTACAAAAACAAAGATGAAACAAGAAAGACATATTTTGGCTCATCTCCACTATGATTTCAGGATATACTCACAAATTGAAATAATTAATGGCTACAATCATATACTTTGTGTCTTAAAAAAAATAATTGCATCTATAAAGCACAGATGTTTTAGATGCTTTTATTTGTCAAATGCTATAGCTAAATCAACAGTTTGTACTAATAGATATTTGCCAGTCCATATCTATGGGCGGCACGGTGGCGCAGCAGTAGAGTTGCTGCTTTACAGCGAATGCAGCGCCGGAGACTCAGGTTCGATCCTGACTACGGGTGCTGCACTGTAAGGAGTTTGTACGTTCTCCCCGTGACCTGCGTGGGTTTTCTCCGAGATCTTCGGTTTCCTCCCACACTCCAAAGACGTACAGGTATGTAGGTTAATTGGCTGGGTAAATGTAAAAATTGTCCCTAGTGGGTGTAGGATAGTGTTAGTGTGCGGGGATCGCTGGGCGGCGCGGACTCGGTGGGCCGAAAAAGGCCTGTTTCCGGCTGTATATATATGATATGATATGATATGATATGATATGTAAGGGAAAGAAACAGGGGTAGGCTGTTCAGCCCTACGAGCCTGCTCTGCCATTCAATGATATCATGGTTATTCGTTTACCTAATAAAGTATAATTCAGTCATCTCAGGGCCACTTTCCTGCAAGGACCTATATCCTTCATTCACAAAGTGCTGGAGTAACTCAGCAGGTCAGGCAGCATCTCGGGAGAGAAGGAATGGGTGACGTTTCGGGTCGAGACCCTTCTTCAGATGTCTGAAGAAGGGTCTCGTCCCGAAGCGTCACCCATTCCTTCTCTCCCGAGATGCTGCCTAACCTGTTGAGTTACTCCAGCACTTTGTGAATAAATACCTTCGATTTGTACCAGCATCTGCAGTTATTTTCTTATCCGATATGCTTCATGTCTATCATGGCAATGTACCCCATGAAATGTTATACTGTCATCCAAACGTTGCTAATATTACTTAGCAAACACTAAAAGACCATGGCTGATGAGGGGGCTTGACACAATGTGCCAGGACAAATATTACATAGAAAGAAAGGAAACAACGTGCATTGAATTTGGACAGTTTGTACTTCTTTGCGAGATTTATCACCAGTTATTAGAAAGGCTTGCAGTCAAGGTTGGATGATCCAACCTACTCAATGACAACCCAATGTCCCCGTCAATGCTAAACGATACATGGAGTAACTGGGTCATTGTAACTTTAGAGAGAGTTTGGTCGAGGGTGGTAAGCGAAATGTAAAGATCAAAAAGCTCGAAAAAATCTCATTCCAGCTACTGAGACAGTTCGGTTTTAATTTATTGTCATGTGTGCTGAGGTACAGTGAAAGGCTTTTGGTGCGTGCTAATCAGTCAGCGGAAAGACAATACATGATTACAATCGAGCCATTCACAGTGTACAGATACACGACGAGGGAATAATGTTTAGTGCAAGACAGAACAGGCAGTGGCCAACTTTTTCCAATGAGAGGGCTTGCCCATTTAAAATACAGCTGCCTGACACAGATTTAAATTGTAATCCAGGGTTACTTCTGACTGGCTTGGAAAACCTGGTAAATAGAGGGCAACAGAGACAACAGCAGGATGAAGGCTGAATATCTTTATGGTCAAGAGGACTGAGCGAAGTCCGCCTTAACCAACCTGATCTCCCGGTGGCTGAGCACTTCAACTCCTCCTCCCACTCCCAGTCTGACCTTTCTGTCATGGGCTTCCTCCAGTGCCATTGTGAGGCTCACCGGAAATTGGAGGAACAGCACCTCATATTTCGCCTGGGAAGCTTGCAGCCCAGTGGTATGAACATTGACTTCCCCAACTTTAGGTCGTTCCTCTGTCTCTCTCTTTCCCCCCCCCCTCCCCTTCCCAGTTCTCCCACTGTCTTCCTGTCTCCACCTATATCCTTTCTTTGTCCCGCCCCCATGACATCAGTCTGAGGAAGGGTCTTGACCCGAAACGTCACCCATTCCCTCACTCCTAGATGCTGCCTGACCTGCTGAGTTACTCCAGCATTTTGTGATACCTTCGATTTGTGCCAGCATCTGCAGTTATTTTCCTGCACAAGGAAGTATGTAGCAGCACTCCAATATCCCTCTGCTTTACAACACTCCCCAGAATCCTACCATTCACTGTGTAGGTCCTGTCCATGTTACACTTCCCAAAATGTAACACCTTACATTTCTCTGTGTTAAATTCCATCAAACATTCCTAAGCCCACCTACCCAACCAATCCTGCTGCAATTTTTGACAACCATCTTCACTATTTACAATACCGCCCACTTTGGTGCCATCTGCAAACTTGCTAATATTGCCGTGTTTGTTCTCGTCCAAATCATTGATGTTGATGACAAACAGCAACGGGCCCAGCACCGAACCCTGAGGCACACCACTATTCACTGGCCTCCAGTCCGAGAAGCAACCTGAAGAAGGGTCTCGACCCGAAACGTCGCCCATTCCTTCTCTCCTGAGATGCTGCCTGACCTGCTGAGTTACTCCAGCATTTTGTGAATAAATACCTTCGATTTGTATCAGCATTTACAGTTATTTTCTTATATTATTCTGCCACCATCACCCTCTGTTTCCTTCCATGAAGTTAATTTTCTATCCATTCAGCTATCTCTCCTTGGATTCCATGGGATCTAACCTTCCAGAGCAGCCCACCATGCGGAACCATATCTGTGATTATGTTAGATGCTTTCTCACGGCAGCGAGAAGTATAGATGGAGTCAATTGTGGGACATCTGGTCTGTGTGATGGACGACATCCACAACTCTCTGCAATATGTTGTGCGTATTGGACAGAGCTGTACTAAAGCAAAGCTGTGATGCGACCTGACTGTGTGCCTTCATGGCGCATCTGGAGGAGTTTGTAAGAGTCATTGGAGACATGCCAAATTTCCTCATTCTCCTAAGGGAATAGAGCCGTTAGTGTCTCTGTTTGGCTGTCATTTCAATGTGATGGTTCCTGCTTTCAAGACCGTGATGATACTGCAAGCCAGATTTTCATCGAACCTGTACCTCACTGTGCTTGTGCATTTTACAATTAACTCGACTTGACATAATATATAGGTACTTTGCCAACTAAGTGGCCAGGCTTTAATTCAGAAGATGATGCTGCTTTGGGATGGGTAAATCTTTGCACTCCTGGTTAGATACTGAGTGAAATAATGGTTCCAGCATCAATTCAAAGTTTGGGAGTAATTGCAGTCGCTTAAGAGCAGAAGTGATATTTCTGAAGAAGTCTAAAGAAGGGTCTCGATCCGAAGTCACCCATTCCTTCTCTCCAGAAATGCTGCCTGACCCGCTGAGTTACTCCAGCATTCTGTGATACCTTTGAAGGAAGCTTTGGTGATTCCAAGGAGGGGAGATGGGGATCATGTGGATTTCCAGTTGCTGACTGACGAGATCCAATTTCAAGGAGTAGAAAGCTGCTTTTCATAGGAAATGCTCCTCGTCATCAATAAGCAGTCTGAATCAGTATAACCTCCTCTATGTAAAAGTCCTAGCTATCCTCAAGATAACTAACTGGAAAAGAGGAAGGGAAGTGCAAGTATGTGGCTTATACCCAAACCAAATTGTTTTGTTGCATTCCCTGCATACTGAAGAGGATAGGTGTCATCATTTCACATTCCCTCCCAACACCACACCACGCCAGCCATTGAAACTAGACATCGGCAGGTTCAAAGACAGTTGACTTTATTGTTAAATATTTTTTAGCATTTAATATGTGTGGAGGGGAATGGAGAATTAACTTTTGGGTCAAGACCCTATGTCTTTCCCCATCACCCCTTCACCTCTTTTTCTGACTATCTCCGCTCCACTCTACCAATCTGGAGGAAGGATGTCGACCTGGAACATTGATTTTGCACTTCCCGTGGGTCATGCAACAGATGTTGCCTGATCTCCTGAGTGCCTCCAGCATTGTATAGAACAACGCTGCACACAAATGTGCCCCTCGACCCACGATGCCCTTGCCAACCAGTGCCAGTTTAAGCCGTCTGAATTAGAGATGGTCTGTGGTCTGCAACATGAACTCTTCATGCCCTTTCCACAGATGCTGCCGAACCTGCTAGGTGTTCTCCTAATTCTTTGCTTTTGTCTCATATTTTCAGCATCTGCAGGTGTTTTTGACTTTCATCCTGCTCGGCTCAATCAAATAATAAATGAATGATTGCTCATTAAACCTCCCACAGCATTTGACATGACCATGATTGCACATAACCAGTAGAGCAAAGTATCTTTTTGAATCGTTCACATTAACAAGATCACATGAAATAACATTTTCACAGACGATGTTAGCTGCTGCAATTCAATCCCATGGCTTGAAACGATCAGTTGAGTCCACTGATGAATGATAGTTTTATAGTAGCCTTTCATCTGACATTTTAGGATCAGTTAGTTACCTTAGATTAGAGAAATGCCTTGAGATTTGTGACTACGAGCCACTTCTTGGAGATTAAATCCAGCTATTTTGTGTCAAATGCAAGGCAGTTTAATTTTTAGTGTATTTTCCCCTGGATTGGTTGACTGAATTTATTTCTCTTTATTAGAATCTTACAGTGCTCCTGGGAAGATATGCAATGGGTATATTATGAAATCTACACAGCCACATAACGGCTTTGACACTCTCCTAACACTGATGAATGTAAGTATTTTGCTTCTGCTTCCCAACAGTTGTCATTCTACAGTAGTTTGTCATTTACTGGCTCTATTTTGCTCTGCATGCTTTCAGCCGGGCAAAATACGTCCATTTTTCTTTCCTTTCCTTGCTTGGCTTGTAGGAACAAATCACCTCTTGAAATGCTCATAAGGTCACAAGTGATAGGAGTAGAATTAGGCCATTCGGCCCATCAAGTCTACTCCGCCATTCAATCATGGCTGAACTATCTCTCCCTCCGAACCCCATTCTCCTGCCTTCTCCCCTGTCACCCATACTCATCAAGAATCTATCTATCTCTGCCTTAAATATACCCAGTAACTTTGCCTCCACAACCTTCTGTGGCAAAGAATTCCACAGATTCACCACCCTCAGACTGCAGAATTTCCTCCTTATCTCCTTCCTAAAAGAACGTCCTTTAATGCTGAGGCTATGAACAAGGGGTCACAGTTTAAGGATAAGGGGGAAGTCTTTTAGGACCGAGATGAGAAAGATTTTTTTCACACAGAGAGTGGTGAATCTGTGGAATTCTCTGCCACAGAAGGTAGTTGAGGCCAGTTCATTGGCTATATTTAAGAGGGAGTTAGATGTGGCCCTTGTGGCTAAAGGGATCAGGGGGTATGGAGAGAAGGCAGGTACAGGATACTGATTAACCAACTTGGTTAATACATGCTATTCAGTCATCTATTTGCACACCAAACTGACAAACATCAGTGGCATTTACTGAGTAGGTCAGGCAGCATCTCTGGAGAACACGGAGAGGGGACATCTCAAGAAGAGTGCTGACCTGAAACGTCACCTGTCCATGTTCTCGCTGGAATTTAGAAGATTGAGGGGGGATCTTATAGAAACTTACAAAATTCTTAAGGGGTTGGACAGGCTAGATGCAGGAAGATTGTTCCCGACGTTGGGGAAGTCCAGAACAAGGGGTCACAGTTTAAGGATAAGGGGGAAGTCTTTTAGGACCGAGATGAGAAAGATTTTTTTCACACAGAGAGTGGTGAATCTGTGGAATTCTCTGCCACAGAAGGTAGTTGAGGCCAGTTCATTGGCTATATTTAAGACGGAGTTAGATGTGGCCCTTGTGGCTAAAGGGATCAGGGGGTATGGAGAGAAGGCAGGTACAGGATACTGAGTTGGATGATCAGCCATGATCATATTGAATGGCGGTGCAGGCTCGAAGGGCCGAATGGCCTACTCCTGTACCTATTTTCTATGTTTCTATGTTTCTCTGACCTCCAGTCCTAGACTCTCCCACTAGTGGAAACATCCTCTCCACATCCACTCTATCCAAGCCTTTCACTATTTAGTATGTTTCAATGAGGTTACCCCCTCAACGTTGTCTATATCTGGGCATTATTATTCAACACTCACCCCCACAAGAAAGGAGTATTGGGGCCGTGCAACATTGCCTGCTTTTTGCACACATTCACCTTTTTGTCTTTTGCCTATCATATGCAATCATATGGGCACAAATTAAACATTGTGGGTAGGACAACCAAAATATTCTCCACTCTACACCAGAGCAAGACACATTTTAAGGTGCAGATTGGTTAAGACAAATAAATGGGGGGCAGACTACCTTTGCCTTAGGGACAGTCCATGGCCGCACCAGATAGTGCTGATTTAAAAATTTTTTTTTTTAGAGATACAACGCGGAAACAGGCCCTTCGGCCCACCAGGTCCGCGCCACCCATCGATCCCCGCACATTAACACTATCCTACACCCACTAGGGACAATTTTTACATTTTGCCCAGCCAATTAACCTACAAACCTGTACATCT
The DNA here is from genome assembly GCF_053455715.1 of Rhinoraja longicauda. Classification (NCBI taxonomy): domain Eukaryota; kingdom Metazoa; phylum Chordata; class Chondrichthyes; order Rajiformes; family Arhynchobatidae; genus Rhinoraja; species Rhinoraja longicauda. The sequence goes on from NC_135964.1 coordinate 6,413,433, forward strand.
TTGGAGTGTGGGAGGAAACCGAAGATCTCGGAGAAAACCCACGCAGGTCACGGGGAGAACGTACAAACTCCGTACAGTACAGCGCCCGCAGTCAGGATCGAACCTGAGTCTCCGGCGCTGCATTCGCTGTAAGGCAGCAACTCTACCGCTGCGCCACCGTGCCGCCCCCACTGTGATGACTCACAGTTCCATGAGTTTCAATCCTGAACTCCGGTGCTGTCTGTGTAGAGTTTGCGTGTTTTGCTCCTGCAGGTTTGTAGGTTGATTATCTCCAGTGTAGGTGGACACAAGGGAACGTTAGGGTGAAGTTGGCAGACAGGAGACGGGTGTAGGGATGCCATTCACGGGATTGTTTCGAGAGCTACACTGCCTCCTTCTACGTTGCAATGAAATATATGAAAACAAATCACATCTGGGATGAAGGGAACTTGGATTTAAACAGGGCAGGTCGAGAAGGATGTGCACTTGTGGAAGTAACAGCAACTTCTTCAACTTCAGAAGAAAAGCGGTTGTAGACAGGGCTGTAATTTGTCCGAATGGCATGGCCAAATGTTCATTTGTTTGAGAAGAGTTTTTATTTTTAGCAGAATTGAAGGATGAGGGTGGGGGGGGGGGGCAGGAAGGGATGTTCATATGTGATCAGAGCAGAATTAGGCCATTCGGCCCATCAAATCTGCTCCGCTATTCAGTCATGGCTGATCTATCTTTCCCTCTCAACCCCAGGCAGCTGTGATCAGTGTAGATAGGCAGGCAGCAGATTAATGAGAAAAGAGTTGAGGGAGGCGGAGGAGGAAGGTTTCAGATAAAATGAGTTTGGCGTGCACATGACAGATGACTGGAGGAAAAAGAATCAGCGAACGACCTGATCAGCCAGGGAAAAAGTCGAGGCAGTTGATTGATGGTTTCAATCTTATTGACAAAGAAACTCATTTGATTCCCCATAAAGTGAGCAAGATATTATGTTTGTATAGTTCTCCGGATATGGCTGGATTCACTTACTTATTAATGGTACTGTATTGAATAAGCAACATAAATTCTTTACTTCTGCTGTTCTTACAATGGCCATTGAAGAACAAGGAGACGACACTCAAATTTCCACATACAACTAAAATCAGCCATAATCTACATTTAGCTGCATTGATTCTTCTTGTGCAAAGGGACAAGCAAATTCTAAAAATAGCCCCATAATTCTGAAGTGAATCCGTATAAAGCAAAATGGCAGAAAGATGCATGTCTCAGATTATTCTCACAGAATGGAGACAAATCAAAAGATTCAATCACATTATTTCATTTTGTATTTGTAATAAGATTACAGTTTTTCAAGTGATTATTTCCAATGGACAACAATGAAATACTTAGGAAAACTGCAGATGCTGGTTTAAATCGAATGTAGACACAAAATGCTGGAGTCACTCAGCGGGTCAGGCAGCATCTCAGGAGAGAAGGAATGGGTGATGTTTCGGGTCGAGGAGGGTTTCAACCCGAAACGTCACCCATTCCTTCTCTCCCGAGATGCTGCCTGACCTGCTGAGTTACTCCAGCATGTTGTGATAGCTACGATTTGTACCAGCATTTTGTGTCTACACAATGCAATACATGTCTAGTCACACCCAGTATTTTCATTATCATCTCTTACATAAAAAGATACCACTGCACATTCTCCAAAGTCGTGAATATTTCATTATTAACAAGCCACTTCACACCACTAAGCTCCATATAAAGGCATTTGTGTGAGAATTATGAGTTTTTCAGCAAAACTGCCCCTCTTGGCACTTTTCCAAGTTTCTGCTTAAAATGCTTTGATGATCGAACTGGAGAAATAAAACAAGTCTTGAACAAAAACTCAATGTGAACCCTGAAATATTATCTGACCAAAGTAGAATTTTTGTCATGAAAAGTATAATCTCAAAATGGCATTTGAGCACTAATCAGGTTGCAAGAAATCGCATTTAATGTGATTTTAAAAAAGCCCCAGAAATAAGTTAAAGGTTTGCCTCTATCATTTGAGTATGGATTTCATACTATGTAAGATTATAACAGGGTAAAACTGAAATTGTCACAGTCTGAATAATTAATCCTTCGATGTAGATTGTTGGCAGCATTGCCTTTCAATTAATTTAGGACAGACATGTGCAGGAGAAAAAACTGCAGATGCTGGTTTAAATCGAAGGTAGACACAAAATGCTGGAGTAACTCAGCGGGTCAGGCAGCATCTCTGGAGAGAAGGAATGGGTGACGTTTCGGGTCGAGACCCTTCTTCAGACATGTACACCTCTTCCAGAAATTACCCCTGTTATAGTGGTATTATTTTTCTCTGACATACCCAAACTTATGGTTACATTTAAGAATTGCACGAAAACCTCAAAATATAATCTTCTAAACTGCTTGCCTTCTCCAAACTTGGTACTCTTGAAAAATAAATGACTCCCTTGAGGACAATGTCTTAAAACATAGAACAGTACAGCACAAGAACAGGCCTCAATGTCTGTGCCAAACATGATGCCAAGACTAACTCTTATCTGCCTGCACATGATCTATTTCCCTCCATTCCTTGCATCTCCCCGTGCCTATCCAAACGTTTCTTAAATGCCACTGTCATATTTGTCTCAACCACCACTCTAGGCATTCAACACCCTCTGTGAAAAAAACTTTCCTCTGCAAATATTTCCTTTAAACTTTGCCCCTCTAACCTCAAAGCTATGTATGCCCTCTAGTCTTTGATATTCCTTCATGAAAGAAAGGTTCTAACTGTTTATCCTATCTATACCTCTCTTAATTTTCTATACTTCTATCAGGTCTACCTGCAAGCACTGGCATTCCAGAGAAAACAATCTAAGCCTGTCCAACTGTTCCCAATAGGTTTTACCCACTGGTACATACCTCTGCACCTTATCCAAAGCCTCCACATTTTTCCTGTCCATTTTAGCGATACAGCTCGGAAACAGGCCCTTCGGCCCACCGGGTCCGCGCCGACCAGCGATCCCCTGCACGTTAACACTATTTGACACACCTCAGGACAATTTTTACACTTACCAATCCAATTAACCTACATACATGTATGTCTTTGGAGGGTGGGAGGAAACCTAAGATCTTGGAGAAAACCCACGCAGGTCATGGAGAGAACGTACAAACTCCGTACAGACGGCACCCGTAGTTGGGATCGAACCAGGGTCTCCGGCGCTGCATTCACTGTAAAGCAGCAACTCTACCGCTGAGCCACCGTGCTGGTTACATTAATGTCAATTCTCTCATTTTGTCAAAACTTTGTCTGTCACTAACTTTATGTTTTTTTAAACCTGTGGATAAACCCTTCACTACGGAAACTCCCTTCAGTATGTTACTCTATACAAAATTAATTAATGTGGAGATACAGCTCACCTTTAAACTGGGGAGGTGAGCTCTGAATTTCCTGATTTGCATTTGATGAGAAAATACATCAGAGCTTGTACCTCGTGGCAAATTATATTTACCACCTCAGGAACTCCGAAAACACGTTGAAGACACAGATAGTTCATTTGAAACGTGCCGCCAGTTCTGATGCTGGAAACATATGGACCGATTAATGGAGCGTGAAGGGTGGATGAAGGATGAAGGGTTGGCTGGGTCATGGGAGATTTTTCCTTCTCTTACATGAACGATGTTACAGGGTCTTTTGGCAAAGGCTCTCGGTTTAAAGTTTCATCGATAAGCCTGCACCACAACGGTTTCTAAGTAGAAACAAGGGACTGCAGATGCTGCTTTGCACAAAAGGAACCAAAGTGCTGGAGTAACCAAGCGGGTCAGGCAGCATTTCTGGAGAACATAGCTAGGTGAGGTTATGGGCCAAGAACTTTCTTCAGACAGATTGTGGGGGTGGGGGGAGAGAAAGCTGAAAGAGAGTAGAGGCAGGACAAGGCGTGGCAGGTAATGTGGACAACGGGCACGGTGGGGTTCAGAGGCAGATAGTGGGAAGAAAGGCCTGAGATTCAAGCAGAAGGTGTGGGAGACGCACTGAAGATGCAAATTGTGAAGTGAGTTGAAGGAATATAGGGGTGGGAGATAAATAGATGCAAGTCCCTGTTGGGCCCAGGGGGGGGTGGGAGGGGGAGGGGGAGGGTGGGAGGAGAGGAAGGGGCAGTTTGGGGAAGAAAGAGAAAGGGGGGAGGGATTGAGGTTGACTAAAATGGGAGGATTCAATGTTCATACAGTTGGGTTGTAAGCTACCCGAGGAATATGAGGTGCCGTTCCTCTGGTTTGTGTGTGGCCTCGCTCGGGGAACGGAGGAAGCCCAAGACAGAAGGTTCAGTATGGCAATGTGTGCTGAATTACATAGCTCGTTATTGGACATACCTGTTCATGTCATCCATGTTATCTGCTGCGAAGTAAAAGCTTTTAATCTTGGGATGGCATGCTTTGAATGCGCTGTTAAGGAGAAAGAGAGAGAGAGAGAGAGAGAGAGGCACACAATTAATTCCACAAGCTCTCATACATTATTTCTGTATAAAAATACTTGAATACACTCAATTGCTAAAAAGGACTCACGAAAGATTAATACCAAAATGTTTCTGTCTGGTCGGTATTTTTTGAAAGAAAATCAACAAGTGTTGGCAAGCCAAGATGCAACTTTGAGGAGAGAAATGGAGTTAACATTTTAAGTTAATAAACTTTATCGGTTCTAAAATCATATTTTGTCCCCCAGGGCTAAGGATGGAGCATAAAGTGAATACCAATGGAAGCAGTATTTCAACTCCTTTCAGCAACTTGTTGCTTTCCATTTTTGTTTCGTGAGGCACATTGGAGAGGATGCAATTGCATCTGCAATCCTGATTCCACTCTCAGACAGCCTGTGATGCTGTGTACATTAAGCATCGTCTTTGTGGAATTGGTTGAATGTACTACCCATCCCTATAATACACATCGGGCTGTTGTGCTTCATTCAGCATCAAACTGGTCTGATGGCATAAACAAAATCATAAATACGAATATCAGGCATTTCAATTTATTTTATTCCTTTTTTGGAAGAAGAGCCCGAACCTATTAAAAAATTGCTTCATGAGACCAAAAGAAATTAAATATCTCAAAATGATTCATAAAGTGCAGTGACTATTCAGGTGACAGGAAATTGAGCCGAACAACAGCAATAAGTGAAGGTCTGGATAGAAACATAGAACATAGGTGGAGGAGGAAGCCTTTCGAGCCAGCACCGCCAGTCATTGTGATCATGGCTGATCATCCACAATCAGTAACCCGTGCCTGCCTTCTCCCCATATCCCTCGATTCCACTAGCCCCTAGAGCTCTATCCAACTCTCTTTTAAATTCATCCAGTGAATTGGCCTCCACTGCCCTCTGCGGCAGAGAATTCCACAAATTCACAACTCTCTGGGTGAAAAAGTTTCTTCTCACCTCAGTTTTAAATGGCCTCCCCTTTATTCTTAGACTGTGGCCCCTGGTTCTGGAACCCCCAACATTGGAAACATGTTCTGGACTCCCCCAACATTGGGAACATGTATTCCACATTTTATTTCAATACGACATTGAATCTTTAATATTTAGCAAACTAGAGCACATTGATGAATGTTTTAATATTTCATCGCTTTGGAAACATAGCAGTTTGTTTTTGGTGCTTCTCTGTGGCCCCTGGTTTAATAAAAGTTCAGTCATAAGACTGGTTTCCCTGATGTCAGAACCTCCTTGCAACTGGTTCACAATAAAAAGTCTTCAGTTCACTTTATTTCTTGCCTGGTTCTGTGAAACATGCACGTTGGGAGCAGGCAGCACCTTGTGAAATAAGCAGTTTACATAGAGTTGAAGTTTGGCCCTGTGACCTAATTCAAGGCATGAGTCATCAAATTGCGCAAAAATCACTATCTAACTGGTTAAATGTAACAGGTATGTGATGCTCACATTGTACATAAATATCAGTTTAAATGTTAAAGATTTTTCAAAGTTCAGATGGATTGCGTGGATTTTACTTTGGGACATATGAAATAGAAGTACAAGTAACCATTCAGCCCATCGCACACTCCCTATTCGAGAAGGTCATGGCTGATCTTTCACCTCCGTGGGCTAGGTGCATATTCCCTGATTCCTTTAATAACTAAATATCAATCCAGCTCTGCCTTGAATATTCCCTGTAACTGCGTCTCCACAGCCTCTGAGACGAGAATCCCAAAATTCACCACCAGACATTTTGTGTCTCAGTCTGAAACGGCTGGTGCTGTAATTTGAGACAGTGATCCCTGGCTCGAGATACGCTAGAAACACCAACTCTCCATTTATTCTGTCAAAATGCTTAAAATGGGATTATATCAAATTTTAATGCATTGCACACTTTGTCTTGTATTGTCTTAAAAAACATCTGTGGTTAAATATTACACTTAGATGTAAAGATTTATTTTCTAATGACAATACAATGTGCCAAATGGCCTAAAATCACAATTATTTCTGACCAGTCTATAATATGACCTATATGTGCACATAAATCCATTCGTTTTTACAGCAGATGAGCATTTGTTACTGATAATCAGCATTTACTGGGCTCCACAGAACATGGCCCATTGTTCTTGCACTGGATGGCAGGAATATGAGCCTCAGAAACCTTGACTGCTTTCTGGGTTCGGAATAGGGACTGACCAAATAGATCTACAAATGTTCACCTTTTTGGACAAATAAAACCTTGTCGCACAGGATACTGTTAAATAATGCACGAATAAGTGGTGCCAAACTCAATTTATTTTTGTTCCTAAGAAGTTATGTATTCACATGGGGTTGGTTTAGGGAATAAGCTTTCCAATTTTTTTTTTGAACTGGTGAGTTTGTCTAAATTAATTGCCTGCTTTTTGTTTGTGTGTGTTTAGTTTGAGAAAACTGTAGAAAACGCACTGAACAAAGCAGAAGGAGAAAAGGTAAAAGCGGGGACAATCTGGATCATTGAAGCAGACAGCATGGATCATAGCTTGGTGTGAACTAGCTGGCTGTGGGCAAGTGGCCAACAATTAGTGAGACTGGCAGAGATCAACAAGAGGAGGGTAGCAGTGACTGAGGGACGGGAAGACAAAGGCGAAAAGGGATTACTTAATATTGTTTCTGGTTAAACATGACAGCAAAGTTAATCAACAGTACTCAAAGAATTTATACAGTAATTAATCTTGCCGGTTGAAGTGCCTAACATGAAGTGTAACCAACATTTGAGACCCTAGTGAATTCTTTTCCTCTACAGTCAAGGATGAAAGGCAGCATAAGGCCACCACTTCCACAATACTTACTACTTCTTCCGACATTCACTCGCTCTGTCAATTTTGAACTCCGACAGACAGATAAATCCCTCAGCCTTCTCGTCCTGAGAAAAATTAAAACAACACATTTGGACATGTTTTTTTAAAATGCATATTTAAACATATTTTTTTAATGCATATTTAAACTTTTTTTTTTCAAATGCTCAAATGTTCAATGAACCAAATGTCCTTTTAAAAAAGTCTTTAAAAATCTTTTTGGGAGAAAATGAGGAAACAAAAACCAAATCAGTAAAATGGATCTGAATGTCAAGGGCAAAGTTCACATTCGCAGCTTAAAGCTCCCAAATGCCGAGTGATTAGCAATATGTTCAGTTTGCCATTGATACCAAAAGAATTGATCCCATGTAAAAGCTGACATGAGCTTTGACAACAGAACAGAGAGATTAGCTTAACTTTTCTAGTTACAGGACACCCATTGGCCTGCTGAGCTATTCCACTATTTCTCTTCCAGGTTTCCATTTCCACACGATTGCAGGGCTTTTCTAATTAAATTCCTTATTTGCCAAACATTAAACCTGGGACATACACCGATGAGCCAAAACATTATGACCACTGACAGACGAAGTGAATAACATTGATTATCTATTCACAAAATGCTGGAGTAACTCAGCAGGTCAAGCAGCATCTCAGGAGAGAAGGGATAGGCGACGTTTCGGGTTGAGACCCTTCTTCAGACTGATTATCTTGTTACAATGGCACCTGTCATGGGATGGGATATATTAGGCAGCAAGTGAACAGTCAGTTCTTGAAGTTGATGTGTTGGATGCAGGAGCAATGGGCAGGAGTAAAGACCTGAGCAATTTTGACAAGGGCCAAATTATAATGGTCAGATGACTGGGTCAGAGCATCTCTGAAACGGCAAGGCTTGTGGGGTGCTCCCGGTCAGCAGTGGTGAGTACCTACCGACAGTGGTCCGAGGAGGGACAAACCACAAACCGGCGACAGGGTGTTGGGCGCCCAAGGCTCATCGATGCGCGAGGGCAGTGATGGCACCAGGATGCACTGTGGGAAGACGACAAGCCGGTGGAGGGAGTGTGATGCTCTGGGCAATGTTCTGCTGGGAAACCCTGGGTCCGGCCATTCATGTGGACGTCAATTTGACACGCGTCACCTACCGAAACATCGTTGCAGACCAGGTACACCCCTTCATGGCAATGGTATTCCCTGATGGTAGTGGCCTCTTTCAGCAGGATAATGCGCCCTGCCACACTGCGCACATTGTTGGGGAATGGTTTGAGGAACATGATGAAGTGTTCACGGTGTTGCCCTGGCCCCCAAATTCTCCAGATCTCAATCCGATTGAGCATCTGTGGGATGTGCTGGATCGACAAGTCCGACCCACGGTGGCTCCACCTCGCAACTTACAGGACTTGAAGGATCTGCCGCTAATGTTTTGGTGCCAGATACCACAGGACACCTTCAGGGGTCGTGTAGAGTCCACGCCTCGGTGGGTCGGCGCAGTTTTGGCGGCACACGGAGGACCAACAGCATATTAGGCAGGTGGTCATAATGTTTTGGCTCGTCAGTGTGCGGTTAATATCCCTCATTTACTCACGCTCTACTGCACTCACCAAATTATAATTGAATGGGTTAAAGATAAATACATGTTGACCCTGAGACCTCTTCTTCTTCAGAAGGCATTGCAGCATGGGCAAACAAGTCACATATTGTCTAGCCATCTCAGCCGTGCATATTAAACGTAAGCTGAGGACTTTCCTAAGGAGGAGGGGGTGGGAGTCTCAGCATGATCGATGCCGGAGTGATCTTCAGTTCAGCTGATCTTCTGTTTCAGTTTCAGAGTGAGCTGACGAAGCCCCCACCAGTGGAAGAGTTAGAGAGGGCGGCACGGTGGCGCAGCGGTAGAGTTGCTGCCTTACAGCGAATGCAGCGCCGGAGACTCAGGTTCGATCCTGACTACGGGCGCCGTCTGTACGGAGTTTGTACGTTCTCCCCGTGACCTGCGTGGGTTTTCTCCGAGATCTTCGGTTTCCTCCCACACTCCAAAGACGTTACAGGTTTGTAGGTTAATTGGCTGGGTTAATTAAAAATGTAAAAATTGTCCCTGGTGTGTGTAGGATAGTGCGGGGATCGCTGGGCGGCGCGGACCCGGTGGGCCGAAGGGCCTGTTTCCGTGCTGTATCTCTAAATCTAAAATCTAAATCTACGCGCTGTCCACGGGAAACCCTGGGGGATTTCTGGGACCACTGGGCATCGTGGGTGGGATGGGTGGGGATTGTGTCCTCAATAAGGATTGTATTAAAGTTATTTGAAAAATGTTGTGCCTTAGATAATGTGGTGATTTTGTATGATGGTGGTGGGGGCATTTCAGGTGTAAATATTATTTTGTATCGTAATTGAATAAATTATTTTTGATTAAAAATAACAGTGGAATGTTCTGTTGGTGTGGGGAAGCAGATGAAGCGGCTCTTCTGTTGGAAACTCCACAGGTTCACAGCACTTCCGAGGTTTAGCCTCTTTTTTCCCCACTGCCCTGCAGTCCTGAAAGACCCTTCGAGCCAGCTCCGCCATTCAATATGATCATGGCTGATCATCTAAAATCAGTAACCCGTTCCTGTTTTTTCCCCATATCCCTTGATTCCTTTAGCCCCAAGAGCTAAATCTAACCCTCTCTTGAAAACATCCAGTGTTCTCTGCCTTCTGAGGCAGAGAATTCCACAGATTCACGACTCTCTGGGTGAAAGAATGTTTCCTCATCTCAGTCCTAATTGGCCTACCCCTTGTTTTTAAAATGTGACCCCTGGTTCTGGACTCCCCCAGCATGGGGAACATTTTTCCTGTATCTAGCCTGTCCAATCCTTTAAGAATTTTATATGTTTCCATAAGATCCCCTCTCGTCCTTCTAAATTCCAGTGAATACAAGCCCAGTCGACCCATTCTTTAATCATATGTCAGTCCCACAATCCCAGGAATTAACTCCCTCAATAGCAATAATGTTCTTCCTCAAATTAGGAGCAAAATTGCTCACAATACTCCAGGTGCGGTCTCACCAGGGCCCTGTACAACTGCAGTAGGACCTCCTTGCTCCTAAACTCAAATCCTCTCGTAATGAAGGCCAACATGCCATTAGCTTTCTTCACTGCCTGCTGTGCCTGCATGCTTACTTTCAGTGACTGATGTACAAGCACACCCAGGTCTCGTTGCACCTCCCCATTTCCTAATCTGACACCATTCAGATAATAATCTGCCTTCCTGTTCTTGCCACCAAAGTGGATAACCTCACATTTATCCACATTATACTGCATCTGTCATGCATCTGCCCACTCACCCAACCTATCCAAGTCACCCTGCAGCCTCATAGCATCCTCCTCGCAGCTCACACTGCCACCCAGCTTTGTGTCATCCGCAAACTTGGAGATCTTGCATTTAATTCCATCGTCTAAATCGTTAATATATATTGTAAATAACTGGGATCCCAGGACCGAGCTTTGCAGCACCCCACTAGTCACTGCCAGCCATTCTGAAAAGGACCCGTTAATTCCGACTCTTTGCTTCCTGTCTGCCAACCAGTTCTCTATCCATGTCAATACCCTACCCCAATACCATGTGCACTAATTTTGCACACTAATCTCTTGTGCGGGACCTTGTCGAAGGCTTTATTGAAAGTCCAGATACACCACATCCACTGGCTCTCCCTTATCCATTCAACTTGTTACATGCTCAAAAAATTCCAGAAGGTTAGTCAAGCATGATCTCCCCTTCATAAATCCATGCTGACTTTGACCGATCCTGTCACTGCTTTCCAAATGCGCTGCTATAACATCTTTAATAATTGACTCCAACATCTTCCCCACTACTGATGTAAGGCTAACTGGTCTATAATTCCCCATTTTTTCTCTCCCTCCTTTCTTAAAAAGTGGACTGGAGTTACATTGGCTACCCTCCAGTCCACAGGAACTGATCAAAAGTCGAGAGAACATTGGAAAATGAACATTGAAGAAGGTCCCGACCCGAAACGTCATCCATCCTTTTTCTCTAGGGACGGTGCCTGACCCGCTGAGTTACTCCAGCGGTTTTTGTGTATCTCACTTCTGAATGATTGGCTTGTGTTGTTTACATGGCCAGATATCTTCATGCAATAGACAATAGACAATAGACAATAGACAATAGACAATAGACAATAGACAATAGGTGCAGGAGGAGGCCATTCGGCCCTTTGAGCCAGCACCACCATTTCAATGTGATCATGGCTGATCATTCTCAATCAGTACCCCGTTCCTGCCTTCTCCCCATACCCCCCGACTCCGCTATCCTTAAGAGCTCTATCTAGCTCTCTCTTGAATGCATTCAGAGAATTGGCCTCCACTGCCTTCTGAGGCAGAGAATTCCACAGATTCACAACTCTCTGACTGAAAAAGTTTTTCCTCATCTCCGTTCTAAATGGCCTACCCCTTATTCTTAAACTGTGGCCCCTTGTTCTGGACTCCCCCAACATTGCAACATGCATAGAGGTGACACGCATGGAGAGCCTGCAACAAACACCATTCTACAAGAACCATACAGTAACTTTCTCATCATGTTTCTGGTTACTAAATCTTTATATAACATGCAAAAGCATATTTAGTTTTCAAGCTGATCATGAGGACTTTTTTAAGAACTAAAATATATAAACTTGTACTGTCACCTTCAGCAAATGACAAAAATACTCTGCCAATATGTGAAGGAAAGTAACTGCAGATGCTGGTACAAATCGTAGCTATCACAACATGCTGGAGTAACTCAGCGGGTCAGGCAGCATCTCAGGAGAGAAGGAATGGGTGACGTTTCGGGTCGAGACCCTTCTTCAGACTGAAACGTCACCCATTCCTTCTCTCCTGAGATGCTGCCCGATCCGCTGAGTTACTCCAGCATTTTGTGATACCTGCCAATATGTGATGTGGTTTCACAAAAGCAAAATACGCAGGAAAGCAACAAAATAAATGTCTGGTTTGGAAGCATTATTAAAAAAAAACCTGCCAAGTCACCATTGATTCAATATTTTAATATTTAAAAGTTTTAGAAATGATTAAAATCTAATTGAACAATTGAATTGCAGCCCCTGGCAAAATTGCAAAACAAACAAATAATAATGTTACCCTGAGACAAAATGTCTTGCAAAAAAATGTCATTCAACCTCTTTATTTTCCAAAATGTCTTTTCTTTGTTCGTACGTTATTCTCCTGTTCACATCCCTGCGAGATCTGTCTACCTCAGGTTGGGTGGTGGGGGTTAATGCTATGATCAAATATTTATTCAATTCTACACTCAATCCTTATGATTTAAGTAGCTTTGAAAGAGCACACTGTTCTTACTTCTATCAATTGTTTTCTTGATAAAAGATTATTAGTTACATTCACTTTCTTCCCCGTTGATTCGGTTCAATAATAATAATAAGAAACTCTGATACCTGGCAGAGTCCTCTGACTGTTATACAGTGACTGGGATGGCTGGCGAGCTGGAAATTTCCCATCAACCATAGAACAATGCCGTACAGCAGATCAATTTAATGCCTATAATGTATCATTATTGCGTCCCTCTGAAGGGGGACAGATTTAAATTCCAGTGCACTTCTCTGTACAGTAAGTTAATTTGCTAACTTCCTCTGCTCCAATTTAGAAACAAATGCCCTGTTATATTGTAATTCACAAGTTTTTAAAGTCATGTAAAGCAGATGCATGGCTGGACTAATACTTTAAAATATTTAAATCACAAGTTGGAGGAACAGCACCTAATATTTTGTTTGGGCCGCTTGCAACTCAGCGGAATAAATGTTGATTTCTTTAATTTCAAGTAACCCCTGCTTTCAGTCTCTCAGTTGAGTCCAGTTTAGTTTATTGTCACGTATACCGAGGTGCGCTGATAAGCTTTTGTCGCGTAGGAAAATAACTGCAGATGCTGGTTCAAATCGAAGGTTGACACAAAATGCTAGAGAAACAGCGGTTCAGGCAGCATCCCAGGAGGGAAGGAATGGGTGACGTTTCGGGTCGAGACCCTTCTTCAGACTGATGTCAGGGGGGCGGGACGAAGGAAGGATATAGGTGGAGACAGGAAGATAGAGGGAGATCTGGGAAGGAGGAGGGGAAGGGAGGGACAGAGGAACTATCTAAAGTTGGAGAAGTCGATGTTCATACCGCTGGGCTTCAAACTGCCCAGGTGAAATATGAGGTGCTGTTCCTCCAATTTCCGGTGGGCCTCACTATGGCACTCAAGGAGGCCCATGACAGAAAGGGCAGACTGGGAATGGGAGGGGGAGTTGAAATGCTGGGTTCATTGTATATATTATTTTAATTTAAAAAAAGAAGGTAGATAGTATTGTCTCTCTGTGCCCCTCCCCCACCCTGATCCCAGCTGAGTTTTGTTAACAGTTAGTTTACTAAAACTGTCGAAACCTTCATTGGGCATAATATGCTATGATAACAGAAGGGATCAGACGCACATAATCCAAGGATCGATGCTTAAATTGGTTCTTACTTCTTCGTTGATGTACCAGTACAGTGAGACGTCTTTCAGCACCACCCAGTATTTTTTCCACTTCTGTGAGAAGTAGCTCTTTGCATCCTTCTTCTTCCATAGCCACCCTTCACAGTCTCCACGACCCAGATCCTTGCAAGAAATTCTTCTCCTGCTCATAGCTGTCAAAGTACCTGAGATGGACACAAAATGCGGGAGTATCTCAGGCAGCATCTCTGGAGAGAAGGAATGAGAGAAAGTAGCTGAGATTGCCAAAGGATTGTAAAAAGTCAAACACCCAGATGCGCAAAAGCCAAGTCTCCCAGGAAATAATGCTATCGCTAGAAAAGTCCACAACTATTATTTTTTTAGAATTAATTACAGAACGTTAATACATAGGTGTTCTCATTTAATACAGTTCGGCACTATTCCACATATGAATTAGGAGCAGGCTATTCAGACCTTTGAGCCTGCTCTGTCGTTTAATAAGATCACGGCTAATCTGATTGTAAACCCACCTCCTAACTTTCTAAATTAATCCACCATCCACCCCTTTGCTTACCATGAATCTATCTAACTCTGCCCTAAACATTTACAAAGACTCTTCCTCCACCAACAGCCTTTGAGGAAAAGAGTTCCAAAGACACACAATCCTCTGAGAGAAAAATGTCATTTCATTTGTCTTAAATGCAACACTTTATTTTTAAGCAGTGACTGTCACAGGCTTCACATGGAGCTGCATATTAAAGTGTCAGTCTTGGCTCAGTGGACAAGATTAGGACAGGTTTCATAGCCATTATCTCAATGGCAGGTTCAATGTGATTGCTGCATTTCTTAATATTATAAAAAATGATTCAAAAGAACTTAAGTTTAGTTTAATTCAGAGATATAGCATGGAAATAGGTGCTTCGGCCCACCAAGTCCAAGCCGATCATCGATTACCCACTCACGCTAGTTCTATGTTATCCCACTTTCTTATCCACTCCCAACGTACTCGGGGCAATTTACAGAGACCAATTCACCGACAAACCCACACATCTTTGAGATCTGGGTGGAAACCGGAGCACCCAGAGGAATCCCACGCGGTCATAGGGACAACGTGCAAACTCCACACAGACAGCTCCCGAGGTCGGGATCGAACCCGGGTCTCTGGCGCTTTGTGGCAGCAGCTCTACCAGCTGTGCCACCATGCCACACTAATTAATACAGAGAATATCTCACTTTGTGTAAAAAGGTTCAATGATATGGGCAACATGGGTTGTTGGGTTGGTGGAAAAGATCAATAATTAGGAAAGTCTAGAGGTACATAATTGGAAACTGTACACAGTTTTGGTCCTATAATTATAAAAATATAAATTAACGCTGGAGGCAGTTCAGAAGACTCGTTTCCTGGGATGAAAGGTTCTTATCTTGAATGGCTGAAGAAGTTAAATCTGTATTCTTTGGAGTTTTGCGGTTGAGGGGTGAGTTTATTGACATGTATGTGATCCTGAAGGTGTCGGACAGGGATGTTTCTGCTAGGGCGAGAGTTTCAAATAAGGGGTCATAGTTACAAGGGAGTCATTTAAAACCAAGATGGGTAGTAATTATTTCTCAAGGAGGGAGGTGAATGTCCAATACTCTCTCCCAAAAAAAGTTGTTGAGGCTTGTTGACTGATGCTGTTTAAAAGGAGGTAGATAAACATTTGAAAGATTGGGGAATTGATGGCTCGGGGGAACCGGAACAGGCAAGGCCAAATAACCCTTCCCTGCTCCTATTTTCTTGCATACTTGTAAATATGGCTAAACTAAGGACCAACGCACATCGTAATGAGCACTGCATGCTTTATGACTAGCTTTGTGTGCCAAGCAGCCACCGTGTGAATGTCCATCAGATGGGCATTATTCCAGCACCACAGACCCATACTAAAAATCTGGACATCTGCCACTGGCACACTAAATACACACAGAGTGTATTTAGTCATGTGGTCCACAATAAGGGTAGGCTACACAGCAGAATTTCTAGGCCACCTGACATTCGACGGTGAACGTGATAATTCTGTTAGGGGGCTAAGATGACACTGATCAATAGTTTAGTTTAGTTTATTATTGTCACGTGTAGAGGTACAGTGAAAGGCTTTTGTTCCTTGCCATCCAGTCAAATGAAAGATTTCAAGCAAGCTATCCACGGTGTACAGATAAAGAATAATGGGTACAACATTTAGTTCAAGATAAAGTCCGATTAAAGATTGTTCAAAGATATCCAATGAGGTAGATGAGAGGCCAGGACCATAGTTAGGTGAGTAAAATCAAAAGGCATGGAATAATCGGGTCATTGGAAGTCAGATAGAATCTGTTTGAGTTCAGAAAAAAAGAGTTGTGTTAAATGGCTGCCACTAAGACTGTCTCTTCCATCACGGCATTCTCCAGACCTGAGTGCTAGGACCACTGCTATTTTTGATTAAGGATGCTCCTAACTTGACGTTTCTTACTGTTTTCCTCACTTCTATTTCCCTGCTGTCATGGAATGGTGAGAATAAAGCAGTCAGCCCATCAACGTAGAAGAAGTGATATGAACTACAAGCTATGAAATAACCATAACTGCGGGTCTTGGAGTAACCGTGGAGCTCATACTCATTGATAAATGTATGCACTTTTTGATACACTTTAAAAAAAAAAAAAATAGTTACAATAGGATTTACAAGTATCACTATATTTGAACAGACTTTAATTTTTAGAAAATAATATTACCTTTCATCCCCACAGTAAAACTATGGAAAACACAGTAAAACTATGGAAAACACAGTGAAACTATGGAAAACGCAGTAAAACTATGGAGAACGTAGTAAAACAATGGAGAACACAGTAAAACAATGGAGAACACAGTAAAACAATGGAGAACACAGTAAAACAATGGAGAACACAGTAAAACAGTGGAGAACACAGTAAAACTGTGGAAAACACAGTAAAACTGTGGAAAACACAGTAAAACTGTGGAGAACACAGTAAAACTATGGAGAACACAGTAAAACTATGGAGAACACAGTAAAACTATGGAAAACACAGTAAAACTATGGAAAACACAGTAAAACTGGAAAACACAGTAAAACTATGGAAAACACAGTGAATTGAGCAGGAAATGCAAGAATGATCAAACAAAATCCTTTACCTTTGTTCCTTTTTTTGCACTTCTGTCCCAAGGATTGCTGAAATGTCTGAAATTAAAAAAAGGACCAAAACTACAGGTGAAAAATATGAATTGAGGTTTATAACATACGTTCCTCTTGATTTGAAACTGAATACAACCCTATAAACGTCAGTCTATATTGGGTTGTTACTTCAACTTAGCTCTGCATATCCTGAACCACAAAACCAAACCAGAGAGACAGCTTGACAATTGATGCAGATTTCACTGCTGCATTTGCAATTTGAAACGTTGCTGATCTAAAGATAACTTCATTCTACATTTAACGCCAGAGTGTCTTCTGGTGTAAATACTTTAAAACAGTAGCATGTGAATGAAAAAAAAATTAAGAATTAGGTTTCCAGAATTGATCTGTATCACTGGAAAAATAAAGGCTGTGTGGTCTAACCACACGGGTGCTGCCTGTCCATTGCGTAGCGGATGCATTGTGACCATCGCAGACGTTCGACATACAAACGACCACTGCTTTTTTTTAAACATCTACAAGCACAAACTCAGAAACCACACACTTCTGATCCCAGGTTTCTGAAATGCAAATGTGAGAATGAGCGCGTTTTATCATATCATATCATATATCATATATATACCGCGCGGAAACAGGCCTTTTCGGCCCACCAAGTCCGCGCCGCCCAGCGATCCCCACACATTAACACTATCCTACACCCACTAGGGACAATTTTTAAAAATTTTTTTTTTAATTTTAATTTAAATTTTTTTTTTACATTTACCCAGTCAATTAACCTACATACCTGTACGTCTTTGGAGTGTGGGAGGAAACCGAAGATCTCGGAGAAAACCCACGCAGGTCACGGGGAGAACGTACAAACTCCTTACAGTGCAGCACCCGTAGTCAGGATCGAACCTGAGTCTCCGGCGCTGCATTCGCTGTAAAGCAGCAACTCTACCGCTGCGCTACCGTGGCTACCTACAGTGGTTATATTTTACCGTTCATAGTAAGGATTAGGTGTAAAAGGTTAATGCTTTTACACCACCATTAAACTGCAAATATACAGCAGGTTTAACAAAATACTGCTCTCAAAGCTGTACGGCTTTAGTCCCTGAGGAAGTGGTGAAGTTTTGTGAGCGAGTGTGATGGGTGGAATTCAGGGAGATTGAGGACTCCCCCCAACCCTGGGAAATTTGATGCACTGGAACTAAACATTTTCAAGTTAGAAAGTATTTCACTGGCTCCCTTCAAAATACACTATGGTTACATTTACAGCAAAATCAATTCATTGAATTTAGTGCACATGAATGAAATGGCACCGTTGTTAATAAGAGAGAATTAAACAAAAACTGTGGGAATATTAGTCAATTTTTGCACGAAGCCAGATGCTGTGACATTTTGTGTGACATTCTCATTTACACATAATGATAAGAGGCACATTAAGTCATGTCTCAAGTGGCCAGTCAGAAGCGAGCATCTCTCGTCCGTAACTGATGTGGAGATCACAGTGATTATGCTGAGGTCAATCTCGTTAACAACAGGGAGAACAACTGGTGCCATCCTGAGAAATGACCACTGTTGTGTGCTCCACAAGGCAGCACTGCCAGTCCGTGACATCCCACAAACCCCTTTCCTCAGCATGGTGTCAGTCAGTGTGCCTGACATCAGCTGACCTGGTCGGGCACCGCTCTGAGCTTTCACTTTAGCACTTCAGATTTCAGAGGCTATCCACGTTAGATCTCTTTAGTTTAGTTTTTAGAGATACAGCGCGGAAACAGGCCCTTCAGTCCACTGAATCCGCACCGCCCAGCGATCCCCGCACACTAACACTATCCTACACACACTAGGGACAATTTACATTTTTATACCAAGTGAATTAACCCACAAACCTGTACGTCTTGGGAGTGAGGGAAGAAACCGAAGATCTCAGAGAAGCGGTCACGGGGAGAACGTACGAACTCCGTACGGACAAGCACCCAGAGTCGGGATTGAACCTGCGTCTCTGGCACCGAAAGCGCTGTAAGGCAGCAACTCTACCGCTGCACCACCTTACCGCCCAGCGTCTGTCAACTCAGCTTCTTCAACTCTTGCAACAACTAATTATCTTCCTCTTCACTTTTTAAAGCCAGAAATTCAAAACATGAAGTTGGTTTTCATTTCTTGCAGCTGGTTCCACTCATTGATCTACTTTAGCTTAGTTTAGTTTAGTTTAGAGATACAGCACGGAAACAGGCCCTTTGGCTCACCAGGTCCACGCCTACAAGCGATTCCTGCACATTAACATTATCCTACACCCACTGGGGCCAATTTTTGCATTTACCAAGCCAATTAACCTACACACCTGTACGTCTTTGGAGTGTGGGAGGAAACCGAAGATCTCGGAGAAAACGCACACAGGTCACGGGGAGAACGTACAAACTCCATACAGACAGCACCCGTAGTCAGGATCGAACCCGGTGTCCAGCGCTGCATTCGCTGTAAGGCAGCAACTCTACCGCTGCGCCACCGTGACACCCTACTTGTGCAACACCAAAGGTTATACAAGGCATACCTGAACTCGTCAAGAGGAGTACCTCTGCCCAAAATGAATATTATTTTTCCTTGTCTCACATCTGTAAAATCTTATTACATTATCAATCATGGTTATTTATTTTTTTAAATCCCTCTATCTGAAACTGACCACTGTGATCAATATTCCAGTTCTCTATTTCTACTTGTGATGGGCTCCACAATTTGGATCGTTACTTCCTCACATGCCAAAGCCCTTCCACCATTTACAAGGCACGAGTCGGCAAACTGATCGAATACTCCCCATTGACTTGGTCCAGCACAATGCCAACCACATTCGAAAAGCTCGGTACTTTCTAGGACAATAGACAATAGGTGCAGGAGGAGGCCATTCGGCCTTTCGAGCCAGGACAACCCATCCACCACCCAAAATATTAATTCCTGCAGTTACAATGTGTGGCAGTCATTCGCCCAGGCTATTGTGCAGCATCTCCCATTCCCGGCAATCTCTTTCACTGAGAACGGCAAGAGCAAAGGGCAAGTGCAAAGGGCAAGAGGGAACACCAATATTTACAGGTTCCTGTTCTCACCATCCTTACTTGGAAGCATTCCCATTCCTTCCTTGTCACTGAGTCTGAACCCTGATCCTTCCCGCCCAACAGTGTTGTGGAGGCGAACTGCAGTCTTCTGAAGGGCAATTAGGAATTCACAATAAATTCTGGCTTGCCAGCCAAAACCTCATGTCTTAAAATATGCGCTAAAAAGAGAGGACACACCTCTTTGTGCTAAAACTATTTCAAAAAGGCAATAAAATCCCATTTCCAGCTGTATTCTATTTCTTAGCTCGTGGTCTTTGACAACATTATTTAAAGAATAGCTCATTGATTAGTTATTGGAATAAACTGGTTGTTGTTTGTGAACTCCTTGTTTAGCCGAGATGCTCTAGTAAAAACCAACAGATCACCGCACCACTGTTAAATAAATGCTATTTCAGTGAAACACGAATGACGATCGCCTTCTGACATTGGATTTACAAAGCTGCATTGGATGCTGGGTCTGCACTACAAAGGTGAGCACCAATTATCGCTCTGACATTTCAAGGTAGGCAAGTTTGCGAATCTCTATGACCTTTCTAAAAAGCTTCCCCGCACTGATAGAAAGACACCACATAATTGTTCAACAACAGTCGGTGCTATGGCTTGGCAGCGATTTTGCAAATTGCCAGGTCAAAAGGTTACAGCTTCTTAATTACAAGCAGTTTCCAAAAATATCTGCCTCTTCACAAGGGCTGTTCCACTTACATAAGGAGTTGCCTTTTCAACCGGTTCAATAATATTCCATGTTTGTACATTTCTCAAAGGGATACTCTGAACGTTTACAGACCTTTAAAACATGATCGGATTCTTTATACCCTGCTCTTCACGTCATCAATTCATTTTACTGCTTGTTATTTTAATGCTTAGCTTTTTATTTTACAGTACTGGTGCAGTCAAACTGGAATTGATACTCTGCTGTTTGGACACGTTCACAGCCATTCAGGAACGTGAGAGATTTAGAGTGACACTAGACCAAGTGGACCCGTTGGGCCCAAACCATTCCTGCATTGGTGCAGCACCCTCTCCCCTCCTCCCCTCTCCCCTCCTCCCTCCCCTCCCCACCCTCCCCTTCCCTCCCACTTTCCCCTCCCCCTCCCCCCCCTCTCCACCCCCCTCAACCCCCCTTATCCTCCCTCCCCCTCCCTCCCTAGGAGATAGATTTAAACTTTAAAATGTGAATAACTTTAAAAATATGACACCGATTTCAATGAAACTTCTTCCATTAGCACCAAAGGGACGATGGTGAGTAAGGTGGGCCTAAAATTGTCACGCTATCGTGTACCGTTTTGGCTGCAGTTCAGGAACAAACAAACAAACAAACGAGAGTTTTAGTATATAGATGAGGAGTGAATTTCTTACATTCCCGACTTTTGAACTGTACAAGTAACTAATTTGCAGATATGCACACCTCATGCAATACTTTTAATTAAATAAATAAACTTGTGCCTGCAATGGGAAAGAAAATAGAGATTTGCAAGCTTGACGTTTATGGTTGTGGAGGAACAGTTAGATGACCAGACATGTAATTTGGAAACTGGACAAATAAACTAGAGACCCGAGTTGAAATCCCAGCATGATAACAGTTAATAACTTGGAATCGATAGAAACATCATATCTTCTTAGTAATGATAGCTAAAATAATAACGGGATTGCCAGAAATAATCTGCCATCATTTGGTCTGGGCTACATGTCACTCCAGACCCATCATGTTTCTGAGTCTGAAATGACTTTTGAAGTGGCCTTGCAGGCTTCTCAGTTGAGCTGCGGCTTTAAATAGAGAAGGAATAAAGCTTATGGGCCATCAGACATTGACCTGGTCACTGAACCAGGACCTGACCAAGTTAGTCCCATGATGACAACCTCACTGTGGCCTCCTCACAAGCATCTGGGGACTGCTGGTCACATCGGGAGGGTGGTCCCATAGACTGGTCAAACCTAGCAGAGTTGTCCACAGTTGTAGAAGAAGGGGGAGGGGAAGAGGGGAGGGGAAAGGGAGAGGAAGAGGGGAGGGGAAGGGGAGGGGAAGAGGGAGGGGGGAGTGGAGGGAGGAGGGAGTGGGGGAGGAGAGGGTGCTGCACCAATGCAGGAGAGGTTTGGGCCCAACCGGTCCACTTGGTCTAGTGTGTACTAAACGGCAAAAACATCATGCAATAGATAGAGCTAAACCACTTCTTCGCCAATCTGTCCTCGAGGTACAACGCTGCCCTTGGTATGAGAAATGGGCAGAGACCCATTGTGATTTTTCTCTCTGTGTAGTGCACCTTAAGAATGGTGGATTATGCCACATGAACAATTGAAGATACTGGGACAATATTCTCTGGGTTTAACAGAATGAAAGAACGCATTGCAACTTATGAAATCGTGAAAGGGCTTGTCAGCTCGGAGGTAGGAAGGATGATTTCCTGGCTGAGAAATCTAGGACGGGACTACCGTTTCAGAATAAGGGTCAGACTGTGTAGGACTGGGTTGGAAAATTCCAAAAATCCGCCATCCTCTGAGTGAAGAATTTTCACTCAGCGGATGGCGAATTTTGGAATTTTCCAACCCAGGGGCAGTGAATGCCCAAGTAAATTAGTTCATTTAAGAGGGAGAGAGCAATGAGGATATGGATATTACGGCAATCAAGAGAAATAGTGACAGTGCTGGGAAAGGGCACTCGGTTGGAAGATCAGCTGTGATCTTAATGAATGGGAAGGCAGACTCCGAGGGCCAGGTGATCCAGCCCCACTCCCATTTCTTATGTTCATATTCCAATGACCTTGTCACTTATATTTCTGAGCGCCCGCAATGCATCGATCCAGACATCGTATTGTCACAATGCATCTCATGCAGTGGTGTTAAGATGTATAAGCCATTGGATAAGACACAAAAGAATTCTATTACCCACCACTCTATCTCCAGGTCCCTCAGGTCGGCCGACTTGGGGCTACTGACTATCCCGCGGTCTAGGCTTAAGCTCAGGGGAGACCGCGCTTTTGCGGTTGCAGCTCCTAGACGGTGGAACAGCATCCCTCTCCCCATCAGAACTGCCCCCTCCATCGACTCCTTTAAGTCCAGGCTCAAAACCTATTTCTACTCCCTAGCGTTTGAGGCCCTCTGAGGGGGCGCTGTGAACTGTTTATGTATGTGCTGTTATGTTTGTGTGCCATTGTATGTTTGTTTCTTAGTACCTGAACTGATGTACAGCACTTTGGTCAACGTGGGTTGTTTTTAAATGTGCTATACAAATAAAATTGACTTGACTTGACTTGACTTCTAAAGACTATACTGAACCCTTTATAAGCACTGCTGGGGAAGGTGTTAATCCTCATTTCCAAGCACAGCACATTAGCTGAGGCAACTCCTCGCATTAAATAGGGCCTTTCTGCACTGTCTTCATTTGCTCAACAGAATTCTGACAGCTCCATCAGATGTTATGGGGGCTTGGACATTTCACAAAAGATCCAAGAGATGTCTTCTAAATATCAATTTGGGCTTCCTTCCCAGTCTGGCGTACTGGTATATTTAAGCTGCGTTCACCTTTAAACATCAGAAGAGGGCTGCACCTCCCCTTCTGCCGCACAAAGACTTTGTCCCCATTACGCAGCATCCCTGACAACTGGAGTTGGCCCTGGTTCCTTAACTTGGGAGGCAGGGGAACACTAGGTCCATGCATGAGGCAATGCCACCCCTTCATGCATTTAATAACTGCACCAACGTTGCATGACTTGGTTCTACATGTGACTACATCCTGACATACAGAACAGGTGATAAAGCACTTATGGTGAAATACAAGATATATATGACAGGTAAATAGCACACATCGAGCTCCAAGAATCAGCAACGTGAGAGAGATCGGGATGGGATTGCCTCAGGTGATGCCTTGATTTAAAAAAATTAGTTAATTCATAGAATGTGAACATTACCGTCCACTCCTACATGCTCCTGAACTGAGGAGCTGTGAAGAGATGAGTGATATTTGGACCACTCATCCCTTCACTGGTATCTACTTTGGTATTTCCAAAGTTGTAAATCAGAGTTTTGTTTAACTGCAGTGGTACTTTTGTGAGATTCTAAAACTTGATGTGTGCTATTTACCTGTCATATATTTTTTTAGATTTAGAGATACAGCGCGGAAAAAGGCCCTTCGGCCCACCGTGTCCGTGCCGCCCAGCGATCCCCGCACATTAACACTATCCTACACACACTAGGGACAATTTTTACATTTGCCCAGCCAATTAACCTACATACCTGTACGTCTTTGGAGTGTGGGAGGAAACTGAAGATCTCGGAGAAAACCCACGCAGGTCACGGGGAGAACGTACAAACTCCATACAGACGACGCCCATAGTCAGGATCGAACCTGAGTCTCCGGCGCTGCATTCGCTGTAAGGCAGCAACTCTACCGCTGCGCCACCGTGCCGCCTTGTATATATATCTTGTATTTCAACATAAGTTTTATCACCTGTGCCGAATGTCAGGATGTAGTCACATGTAGAACTAAGTCATGCAACGTTGGAGCAGTTATTAAATGCATGAAGGGATGGCATTGCTGCAGTGGTTACCAATACTACCTTTATGTGAGAGTACATATTGAGAATTCATGAGCTGGCGTAGTTTCTACAACAATCTGGTGGTTCATGGTTGTCATTACGAGAGCTAGCTCTAATTCCAGATTTAGTTGTAAAAGCAGAAAATGCTGAGAACACTTTGCTGGTCAGGCAGGATCTGTGGGAAGAGAAACAATTAAGTGGCCCTATGCTATACCAATACACAGAAGGCTATTTGGACCGTCAGATCCTTACC
This sequence comes from Rhinoraja longicauda, assembly GCF_053455715.1. NCBI lineage: Eukaryota > Metazoa > Chordata > Chondrichthyes > Rajiformes > Arhynchobatidae > Rhinoraja > Rhinoraja longicauda. The sequence goes on from NC_135964.1 coordinate 6,438,175, forward strand.
AGCTCCTGGTTCGTCCCATTTACCTGCTGTTCATCCCTTTGAATATTCTGCAATTATTTCCCTCTCACCCTCCCCCCTCCCCAGCCCCCCACTGCCTCTCTTTTACATAAATCCACACCATATTACAGCTGCCAATTAACCGACCAACACAATTTTGGGATGTGGGAGGGGACCAAAGCACACAGGGGAAACCTGCACAGCCACAGAGAGAACAGACAGACTGTGCACACACAGCTCTTGATTGAACCTGGCCTCTACAGCTGTGAATGCTGCCCCCACATTCCTCACTGTTTATTTCTGTGAAAGGACAAAGCACTACCATTGTTCCCAGTGCACCAGAGTGTCATTGTGGCGCTCCCTGGTGGCGAGCCACGCGTGGTGGAACCCTTGGCTCGGAGGGGGGTCACGGAACGTGGAATGGGGAGGAGTGGCGGTCGGTCGTGTAGTTCCAGGAGGAGTTGAACTGGTTGGGGGTTTGGAGAGCTGTAATGGTGCTTGAGGAATAAGGAAAACTTCGCCTGGCACGTGTCCCGCTTCATCGGCTTTGGTTGACGCTCGTGTCCCGCCTCATCATATCATAAAGGTAAACTTAAAGGTAAGCACTGGGAACATAGCTCATCTCTCACCTGCCACATGCTCCGATTTTGAAAATGGGATGGATGAATAAGATTTACAGAAAGATATTTTCGTGGGACAGTTAAACATTAAAAATATTTAAACTTTTTTAACTTTGCAACTTAATCTAAAACATAACCAGTTTGCCTCCCAGGTCAAATGGATATGAACTGACTGCTATCAGCTAAAGCTGTCCCAAACTCTCAACTTCTGTGCAACCCCTCCGCTGCCACTGAAAACCAACATTCCCTCTCTTTCCCAGCACTGATAAAGGTTCCAGTTTCTGAAACGTTAACTGTTTTTCTTTCCACAGTTAAAGTCTGACCTGCTGACTATCTCCAGCATTTTCAGGTTTTAATTCAGATTTCCAGCATCGGCAGTTTTTTTAGATTTTCATTCTTCCTAAATGGTCATTTCTGTATTTTCGGATCGTCACCGTTTTCCCCGCCTGTCCTCCCCTCCCAGCTCGCTCTCCGAACATGCTGGTTCTACACACCCTGCTCAGCAAAAGCTGCAACCTTCCAAACCCCTCAGAACACACTCTGCCTTGCAGGTACAGAAGGTTTGCTAGCTTGGCCTAGAACATGCAGAAAAGAACACGGTGGCGTAGCGGTAGAGTTGCTGCCTTACAGCGAATGCAGTGCCGTCGACTCAGGTTTGATCCTGACTACGGGTGCTGTCTGTACGGAGTTTGTACGTTCTCCCCGTGACCTGCGTGGGTTTTCTCCGAGATCTTCGGTTTCCTCCCACACTCCAAAGACGTACAGGTTTGTAGGTTAATTGGCTGGGCAAATGTAAAATTGTCCCTAGTGGGATCATGTTAATGTGCGGGGATCGCTGGGCGGCGCGGACCCGGTGGGCCAAAGGGCCTGTTTCTGTGCTGTATCTCTAAATCTAAAATCTAAAAGTGGGGATAGACGCAAAATGCAGGAGTAACTCAGCGGGTCAGGCAACATCTCTGGAGAAAAGGAATAGGTGATGTTTTGGGATTGTCACCTATTCCTTTTCTCCAGAGATGCTGCCTGACCCACTGAGTTACTCCAGTATTTTGTGTCTATCTTCGGTGTAAACCGGCATCTGCAATTCCTACCCACACAAGAAAAGTGGGGCAATGGATGGCAGGTTCAGACAGCATCTCAAGCCCAGGATAATCTGGTGCTTCCGTCTTGAGAACATGGAGCTTGGTCCCAAAGTACAAGACTACCTCATACACACAAGATATTGCCACAAGAGGAAAATGGAAATTATTATGGGTAACAGGAGATTTTTAATTTACCACTAGACCGAGTGGATCCGTTGGGCCCAAACCTCTCCTGCATTGGTGCAGCACCCTCTCCTCTCCCCTTCCCCTCTCCCCCCTCCCCCTTCCCCTCTTCCCCTCCCCCCAACTCCATCCCCCTCAAATCCCTTATCTTCCCTCCTCCCCTTCCCTCCCTCCCCCCACCCTCTCCCCACCCCCTCCCTCCCTAGGAGAGAGATTTAAACTTTAAAATGTGAATAACTTTAAATATATAACACCGATTTCAATGAAACTTCCATTAGCACCAAAGGGACGACGGTGAGTAAGGTGGGCCTAAAATTGTTGTGCTATCGTGTACCGTTTTGGCTGTAGTTCAGGAACAAACAAACAAACAAGCAAGAGTCTTAGTATATAAATACACGTTTGTGTGTCACCCCTCTCCCTGAGGTGTAGCAGTTTGTGGTTAAAAGGAATACATTTAAGTGTTATGTTTTTGGATGAAAGAGCAGATTAATTTATACCTTTCACTTTGCATCAATTATTTTATGAAGAATTCAATGGACAGCTTGTAAAATAAAACAAATAAACTCTTGATTATTGATCCTGTGTCCAATATAATTAAGGTTACATGCATAGGTTGGCAATATTCCTTTAAGATTGCAGCAGAAATGAAATACTAATTTACATGTGGAAACCCATGAAAATATTGAAACTGCTCATCAACACTGTATGGAAGACATCCTGTGCCTAAGAACAGGACATGAAGAATGATTTGTACTTATTAACAAAATAGTGAGTAAAAAGTTTAAGAAGGAACTGCAGATGCTGGTTTACACTGAAGATCGACACAAAATGCTGGAGTAACTCAGCGGGACAGGCAGCATCTCTGGAGAGAAGGAATGGGTGACGTTTCGGGTCGAGACCCTTCACACCCAACCCATCTCGACCCGTTTCGGGTCGAGATGGGTTGGGTGTGAAGGATCTCGACCCGAAACGTCACCCATTCCTTCTCTCCATTCTTTCATTCCATTCTTTCTCTCCAGAGATGCTGCCTGTCACGCTGAGTTACTCCAGCATTTTGTGTCTATCTTCAGTTTAAACCAGCATCTGCAGTTCCTTCCTACACAAATCAGCAGGGTCTTCATCGTTCAACTAAATGTTGCACTCCATCCCAGCCATTTCCATTTCCAAACTTTGCTATTTTCAGTTCCTTGCGATCTGCCTGCCTCCTTGTAGAGTCCCACTTAAACCTCGATACACGTGACTGTAATAAACTAAACCAAACCAAACTGTGTCACCCATAGTATGGATTTGCATTGGTGAAATTGTTGAACATACTACAAACTTTACAATAAGTCAGGTACATTTTCTTGATTACAGTCTAATAACTGCAAAAAAATTAATACTTAAATTTTGGAAAAAAACAATAACCCCCACAATTAAAATGTGGACTACGGAAATGACAGAGACCCTGCATTTGGAAAAAATAAGATTTGCCTTAATTGACAAACCTGAGTTATTTTTTAAAATATGGTCTCCATTTATTGAATTTTTAGAAAAGTAAATGGGTTTGGCACAGGACTAAAATAAAAAATTAAAATTAAAAGTTGAAACTTGAGTTAAGGGTTGGATGTACAACTGTGGTTATTGTCTCCCGGATCTACTCCCTTTTATAGTTATATCTTTTTTTTAATCCTCTTATTCTCTTTTCCCAATAGTTTATAGTTTTTTGTTGTTGTTTTTTTTTTCTTCTTTATTTTTTATTTTCTCTCTTTAAAAATTTAAAAATTGAAGCTATGTAAGAACTCTGTAACAAATGTGTCTTTTATTTCTATTTGTACATATACTTTTCAAAAATTAAAAAAAAAAAAAAAAAAAAAAAACTTTAAGAAACGTGCCAGTGCCCAGGGAATTGAGCACGAATAGTCAAGAATATTTATTTATCAAGCAAGGAATGCTGTTAGAAGTAAAATATACCTTCTGTAAAGTTCAACAGTGTTGACATTTAACCATTTGACAAATATTCAATGCGATACTCAATGTTTGAACCTGGTGTGAAATGGAAATGAAAGTAGAGAACTAGAAACAGGCAGTTATAACAAATTGTCAGATGGTGTGAGAGTGCTCAGCCAACTCTCATTAAAAATAGCAACTTTCCATTTTCACTTTCACAACCTTGAAACTATCCAAAGCTCAATGCAAGGTGCAAATACACTGCCCTAGAAGACAAGTGATCAGAATAAAAATTTTAACTGAGTTTTAAGTCGGAAGAACATGTGGTGTTGGGTAGGGAATGTTGATTAAAATCAGTTCCTGGCAAGCTGGATTGAACCTGTCAATTCTGAGTTTGACTTGTTACATGAGGCACAATGGCATTTACCATGGGATAATTGTTCAACGTGAGAAGTACAAGAGGCAGCTTCTTTAATCTGTCTGAATGATAGTGTCTCAGAGAATTAGGATCTTAATTCAATCTCCTTTAAGAAGATTTAGTACCTGCTGAAGTGGATTCCCACGCATTAGTAGTGTCTGGGGCACTCTCAAAACAGTTGGAGTTTGCTGATACTTTCATCCTTCCAACTCAATGTGTACGTGGATGCATATTTGTGGGGGGTCTACTGGTGCCAAGGGGTACCCATCAGAAGGTCAACGACACTCCTGTGAATACCACAGCATCAGTTTCAGGTTAGTTTATATAATACAATACAATACAATACAATATATCTTTATTGTCATTTTACAGGGGTACAACGAAATTGGGAATGCGCCTCCCATACGATGCAATAAATTAATTAGCTAGTCAGTATTAATTTAAACAACCCAACGAAACAAATTGTAACAGTTTTAAAACAGAATAAAGTGCAAGTAGATCTATGCCGGTTCACTGTGCGATGTGACCATCCGGCTCAGTAGGACCGGTTCATGGCAGCTATGGCCCAGGGGTGTGAAGAGTCTTCGTGGATGCTGGGGGCTTTTCTGAGGCATCGTGTGTTGTAGATGCCCTCCAAGGCTGGTAGCTGTGTTCCGATAGTCCTCTGAGCTCTATGGCCTACCCGCTGAAGAGCTTTCCTTTCTGCCTCCGTGCAGCTGAGGTACCACACAGGTACCGCGGGGCCTTCCACCACCCGGCGCGGCTCGGCCGCTGGACTTAACATCGCCGGCGCGGCTCGGCCGCGGGACGTTTCAGTGCCCGGTGCGGCTCGGCCGCGGGGCCTTCCATCCCATTGCGGGGGCTGTGCGTGTCGGTCGCCTCGGTAGGGGTTGAGCTGCCTGTCCGTGGGTGCGGGGGGAAGAGAGTGGAAGAGAGTGGAAGTTTTGTTGCCTTCCATCACAGTGAGGGGGTGTTTGGAGTCACTGTGATGGATGTTTGTGTTGGGGTCGGGTGTCCTGTGTTCTTTTCTTTTTTGCTGTGTCTTGTGACTGCTGAAATTTCGTTCGGTATTTATACCGAATGACAATAAAGTTCTGTTATGTGCCATGTGTTAGGATGCTCTCTGTGGTGCAGCGGTAGAAGGTCGTCAGTAGCTGTTGGGGTAGACCAGACTTTTTCTGTGTTCTTAGGTAGAACAGTCGTTGCTGTGCCTTCTTGACCAGCGCAGCGATGTTATTGGACCATGTGAGATCCTCCGAAATGTGAGTGCCCAGAAACATGAAGCTGGACACTCTCTCCACACTGTCCCCGTTGATAAAGATCGGGACGTATTCCCCGTTATGTGACCTACGGAAGATGATGATCAGCTCCTTGGTCTACAGTTGGAGTTTGCTGATACCTTCATTCTTCCAACTCAATGTGTACGTGGATGCATATTTGTGGGGGGGTCTACTGGTGCCATGGGGTACCCATCAGAAGGTTGTCACGTGTACCGAGGTACAGTGAAAAGCCTTTTTTTTTGCCATCTGGCAGTAACCAATTCGTCAAAAAAGCTGAAGAAACACTGCAGGCGTGTGGACAGATCGGTTTGGAGACGACCTTCAATGTTCACCAACCTGCCTGTCCAGCACTATCATGGTATACGTCCCTGTACACCACACTCCACCACAGCAAGGCTTGGACATGCAGGAGACACAAAGTGAAGCACTCTGATCCTCCTCTGTTAATTCACAGAGGCAGGAGAGAGGGTAGGAGGTTGGGGAACCAGTTCACGTTGCATGGATGCATTAGTTCAATGCATTTTTAATGCAGGCTGCACTAGGGGACACAAGACAGAAGACGATTCTTTGGGGAACTCTATCTCTGCCAATAGAGGGGTTTTACAACCACACTGCCATTTCTATCATTACTCTGGCCAACACAAGTCTTTACATTCATCTCCAAACTGTTTGGAAGAGCACATTATTGGAAAGAAAGCTTTTATATTAGAACAGCACAGGAACAGGCCCTTTGAGTCACAATGTCTGAGTTGAACATAATACCAGATTTCATAAACCCCATGTGCCTGAAGGTGATACATAATCCCTCCATTTCCCGCCTATCTAAAAACCTCTTAAATGCCACAATAGTATTTCCTTCCATCTTGACAGCGTATACTAGACACAACACATTTGGTTTAAAAAGTTGTTCCGCCATTTTCCTTAAACTTTCATCTTCTGAAATTAAAGCAATGCCCTCTAATATTTAACATTGCCATCCTGGGGCAACAGTTCAAACTCTCTACCCTGTCTATGCCTCTCATAATTCTACCAACCTATCAGGTCTCTCCTCCAGAGAAAGTCGAGACGGCAGTCCGACTTCTCCTAAGAGACGATACCCTCAAATCCAGGCTATATCTTGGTAAACCTCTTCTGCAATCTCTGCAAGGCCTCCGCATCCTTCCTGTAATGGAGACCAGAACTCCACACAATCCTCCTAAAGAGGTGGAGGTTTCGCTATGGTCAGGTAGACTGTCACAGCGGCACTCAGAGAGGATATACTGAAGGGTTTGCGGAGGAGGTATGGGTGGAACTTAGAAACAAGAAAGGTGCAAGTGTACTATAGGACCCCCCCCCCCCCCCCCCAGTAGCAAGAGGGAGATAGGGGAACAGATGTGTGAACTGATTAACAAAATATGCCAAAGCAACCAGATTGTCTCAGTGGGTGATTTTCCCAATATTGAACGGGACTTGCTCACTGCCAAAGGCACATTCGGGGCAGAATTTGTGAGGTGTTTCCAAGGGGGTTTCTTGAAATAGTATGTGGATAGTCCAACCTGAGAAAGGTACATACTTTATCGGACTTTAGGGTGGGTATATGGATATGCAGGGAATGGCGGGATATGGGTTATTTGCAGGCAGAGAGGTGATTGTCTTAGCATTATGTTCGGCACTGATATTGTAGGCCTTAGGGCTTGTTTTTGTGCTGTACACCGACTGATGAAGGCAAGCGTGCCAGAGGCCTTCTTAACTACTTGTTGCTACTTTTAGAGAGCTACTAGACCAAGTGGACCCGTTGGGCCCAAACCTATCCTGCATTGGTGCAGCACCCTCTCCTCCCCCACTCCCCCTCCCCTCTCCCCCTCCCACTCCCCCCACTCCCCACTCCCCCTCCCCTCCCACTCCCTCCACTCCCCCTCTCTCTCCCCCTCCCTTCCCCCCACCCCCCTCCCCTCTCCCCCGCCTCACCCCCCTCCCTCCCTCCCTCCTGCCATTGAGTCAATACGTTCCCCTGACACTGATCTCCCAAAGTGCAACGCCTCACAATTGCTCGGATTGAACGCTATTTGCCACTATTCCACCCTTATGTGTAACTGATCTTTTGTCCACCCATCTGCCTGTCAAAAACCCTCCTCACCTCTGTCCACCTATCACTTGCGAGACTTGGTCCTGCCCCCATCTCTCATCCAGTTTTCTTTCCCCCCCCCCACCCCCCATCGCTCCACACTTCAATTACTCTGAAGAAGGGTCCTGACCGGAGATGTCGCCTGGCTATGTTCTCCGCAGATGCTGCCTGACCCACTGTGTTACTCCAGCACGTTGGGTCCTTTTTGCTATTAGGCCGGCACCTTTGCAGTCCCTTGCGTCTACATCTTGTACTATTGCATCCGTTGGCTGCCTTCTTCACTGTCAGCAACCCTACCCCGCCAGTTTTTGCGCCATCTTCAAACTTACTAACCGACCCGTCTACATTTTCGTCAAAGTTGCTTATTTCTGATAAATAAGAAAGAAAAAATGATCAAAGCACCGTTTTCTCAGAATGCCCCGTGCGTGACTTTTTCGTGCTGCTCTTTGTATTGCTAACTGTGCAGGATCAGCAGACTGACTGGTCAGTTTCCCGCTTGGACTGCAGAGAACGATACCTGCTGAGTTTTGAAGGCTGTGGGTTTGCAGCTGACCTGACACTTCTGCACGGAGTGAGGTGGCCACGGCGAGATGCAGAATGCAAGCAGTGGATTGAGGATGTGGGGTATGGTTGCAAAATGAACGCACTTTGAGTGGACTATTAATTTCCATTACCCTTCGTCACTATTTCCTCCTGAGCCAGTCTCAGATCTCTGTGATCATTGAGCTGCAGAATACTTTGAAACTTAGTTCAGCCGTAAAGCCGATGCTTAGGAAAGAAAACTGCAGATGCTGGTTAAAATCGAAGGTTGACACAAAATGCTGGAGTAACTCAGCGGGACAGGCGGCATCTCTGGAGAGAAGGAACGGGTGACGTTTTGGGTCGGGATACTTGGGCATTTGTCAATTCGGTTTTGACGGAAGATATTTTGCATTGGAAGCTTGCATGAACCCTTTGGGTTCATCATATCATATATCATATATATATACAGCCGGAAACAGGCCTTTTCGGCCCTCCAAGTCCGTGCCGCCCAGCGATCCCCGTACATTAACACCATCCTACACCCACTAGGGACAATTTTTACATTTTACCCAGCCAATTAACCTACATACCTGTACGTCTTTGGAGTGTGGGAGGAAACCGAAGATCTCGGAGAAAACCCACGCAGATCACGGGGAGAACGTACAAACTCCTTACAGTGCAGCACCCGTAGTCAGGATCGAACCTGAGTCTCCGGTGCTGCATTCGCTGTAAAGCAGCAACTCTACCGCTGCGCTACCGTGCCGCTACCGTGCCGCTACCGTTGTCGCACAAAGGATCAGAGCACCATAGAAGAAGCCAAACCCTGGACTGTGGCATCAGCTCACTCCTCCAACAACTGTCATCATAACAAGTCCATGTTTGGTAGACTGCATTGTTCTGTTCATTGTCTGCTCAAGAGCATCTGTGCCTTGCCGAGTGAACTCTTCACTGCTGTCCATCCCGATTGTCTGGTCTTGTTCTCTTGTAATATGCAAACTCAACTATCTGCTTTACTGGTCCCATGAAAGTATGGGTATCTGTGTGACACTTCTTCTTTCATGTCCATCATCAGATGTTGGGCCAGGCTGTTGGACAGTGGACAGCCTTCTGGTTTGCCACCGCGAGATCTTCCAGGCAGCATTGCCCACCAGGAAGTGGGCATCTTAGTAGGTGTGGCCTGGATTGTACAGATGTTCCACACTCACATTCTGTGTCTGCCGCATCTGCACAGCCCCATTTGCTCATATTGGCCCATCCCTGTACGAAGCCTATTGAGGGACTCCCAGGTCTTCCAGTCACACCTGTGACCAGGTGGTAGCTGTTCCCTGGTTGGGATTGGCAGCTTCTCGTGGTGGTGGTTGTCACTGCGTTTCTTTTCCCACAAGGCTAGTCTGGTTGCTTGAGGAGACCGTGGCAGTGGCTGGACCGTGTGAGGGAGCTCTTCCTCGACTTCAGGCGGTTTTGTGCCTCGACTTCAGGCAGATGGGAGTGACAGGAATGGTGGGTGTCCCCAACTTGCCTGCTACGTTGAGTTCTACCGTCGTCTACTGTGTGACACTTGGACTGAGTGAGTCCTGTGACAGCACTTCCTCAGCAGTCCTCAATTACCTTGAGGACTCACCGCCCTTCATGTCGTCTTGCTCCAGCTGCTTGTGTGGAGTTTCCATGAGAGATAAAAGGCATTGGTTTGAAGTGGCAAGATAGCCAGGCACCTGGAGCTCCCCATCCTTGATAAGCCAGGAGAGCCACAACTCAATTGATCTGCAGTGCAGATTCCTCTGCTGCTGCCAGCTGCATGCCCACAGGAGAGCTCAAATAAGCAAGAGTGATCATGATGGAGACATGGCATAAGCAGGATCATTGCAGGCAAGTCAGCAAGATTCGTATGAATGTGAGCAACTGATACAAAATGGTGGCTGGAACTCATGTTGATGAGGAGGCACAGTGGGACAGCTGACAGAGATACTCCCTCACAGCTCCAGAGACCTGCGTTTAATTCCCATCTCCAGTCATGGACTTTGCACGTTTCTATGACCATGTGACTTTCTCCATGTGCTCCAGTTTCCCTCTACATCCCAAATCGTTACAGGTCGGTAGGTTAATTGGGCACTATACGTTGCACCCCGTAGGTAGACAGAATTGGGAGGAGTTGATGGGCTGAAGGATACAATGGGCTAAGTTTAAAAGTGTTCTTGATTGGTTAGCATGGAGTCAATGGGCTGAAGGGCCTTTTTCCACGCTGAATGAAATCTCTATTACTGCCAAGATAAGTGAATATGAGAGGTGACGTTTGAGAGTGGACTTGACAAGGCAGGGTAAGGGAATGGATTAATGTAAGCATTACCATGACACTCCACTCACATCCCCCCCTAATCAGGCTATTAAATAATTGGATTGAGCAGCATAGCATCTTGCTCACACGGCTGACCCACCCCAGCTTTCTTGACCTCCGAGAACATATTTCAGACTCCCTAAATACCACCAAGACCAAGGAGCTGATCATCAACTTCCATAGGTCACATAACGAGGAATAGGCCCCGATCTTTATCAACGGGGACAGTGTGGAGACAGTGTCCAGCTTCAAATTTCTGAGCACTCACATTTCGGAGGACCTAACATGGTCCAATAACACTGCTGCGCTGGTCAAGAAGGCACAGCAATGACTGTTCTACCTAAGAACACTGAAAAAGTCTGGTCTACCCCAACAGCTGCTGACGACATTCTACCGCTGCACCATAGAGAGCATCCTAACGCATGGCATCCCTGTGTGGTACCTCAGCTGCACGGAGGCAGAAGGGAAAGCTCTTCAGCGGGTAGTCCATAGAGCTCAGAGGACCATCGGAACACAGCTACCAGACTTGGAGGGCATCTACAACACACGATGCCTCAGAAAAGCCACCAGCATCCACAAAGACTCTTCACACCCCTGCAACAGTCTGTTCGAACTTCTATCATCGGGCAGACGATACAAGGCCTTCTCCGCCCGCACCTCCAGACTCAGGAACAGCTTCATCCCCAGGGCCATAGCTGCTATGAACCGGTCCTGCTGAGCCAGATGGTCACATTGCACAGTGAACCGGCACAGATCTACTTGCACTTTATTCTGTTTTAAAACTGTTACAATTTGTTTCGTTGGGTTGTTGTTGTTTAAATTCATTAAATTATTGCATGGTATGGGAGGTGCATTCCCAATCTCGTTGTACCCCTGTACAATGACAATAAAGATATATTGTATTGTATTGTATTGTAAGAATGAAGTGGTAAAGCCTTTGCATGTCTCAACTCCAGTGCAACACATCCAGCTTGGTCAGTCCATTCTGCATTATCCACATAAACTGGGGCCTGCAGAGTGTCATCCCAGTCCACATCACGCCCACTGGCCCTGAATGATCGGTAAACCCTGGAATAAAATGGCAATATGGTGGCCAGAATAAAAGGGTCCTTAACTTCTCACCTGCAATTGGATAGTTGCATACATACCATGCAGCAAGCGGGCACATCCAGCCCAATTAAACATTTAAACACGATCCTTCCATAATCATCCTTTGCCGTGTTAAAACTCTTCGCACTAAGAAAACTCTATGGCAGTGTGTAAATGTTGTCATGATAATTTTGAACTGCCATGGTGCTCCTGTGCCAAATCAGCCGGAAGCCTCCTTCATTCAAATAAATGTTGCTCTCCTCCCTACCACTTTCATTTCCAAGCTTTGCTATTTTCAGCTCTTTGTAATCTGCCTGCCTTCTTGTAAAGTCTCACTTGAACACACTAATCATATTTTAAGCATTCTGTTTGTGTTGAACTGAAGGGAACTGTGATTCATAGAACACTGGGGTGGGGGGGGGGGGGGTGGGGGGGGGGGGGGGTGGGGGGTGGGGGGGGGGGTAGTGATGTTTTTACAATAAGTCGATTCTCAACTTCATCAGTTGTTTCTCAATACAAAAGTGTCTGCATTTTGTTGTGAAACATGGCCAAAAATATTCTGGTTTGCTAATCACGAGCACCGTTCCATAATCTATGAAGGAAGGAACTGCAGATGCTGGTTTCAACCGAAGATAGAAGCCAAATGCTGGAGTAACTCAGCTGCTGAGAAACACTTCACCCACACAAAAGTTGCCGTTCTAAGGGATATCTAAACCATCGCCTCACATTTCAACTCCCCACCCAAATCAATGCCACCTGACACATATCCTATTCTCTTCGAAAACTCAATAGCATTGTCCAGCCAATGTGTATTCATTAAAGGATGGGAGCAAAGTTACTTCAACAATGCTGTTAAATGGCATAACTGTACGAAACAATGTCATGGTATCTGAAGGATTAAGTGTCTATGCAGAAACAAGGTATGAATAATGAGCATTGACTTCACGATCTGAATTGTTTACAGATAAATGACGCCAACCTTTTAAAGTGGTCGAAAACTGATCGACAATTATACAAAAGCAAAATATTGAATTTGCAGGAGATTTGAAATAACATCAGAAAGTTGCTGGAAAAAAACAGCGTGTCAGGTAGAAACAAATTGAACGTTTCTTGTAAAAGGTTATCATCCTGAAACTTTAGCTTCGATTCTCTCTCCACGCTTGCTTCCTAGCCTGCTGAGTGCTTCCTGGCATTTTAGACAATAGACAATAGGTGCAGGAGGAGGCCATTCGGCCCTTCGAGCCAGCACCGCCTTTCAATGTGATCATGGCTTATCATTCTCAATCAGTACCCCGTTCCTGCCTTCTCCCCATACCCCCTGACTCCGCTATCCTTAAGAGCTCTATCCAGCTCTCTCTTGAATGCATTCAGAGAATTGGCCTCCACTGCCTTCTGAGGCAGAGAATTCCACAGATTCACAACTCTCTGACTGAAAACGTTTTTCCTCATCTCAGTTCTAAATGGCCTACCCCTTATTCTTAAACTGTGGCCCCTGGTTCTGGACTCCCCCAACATTGGGAACAAGTTTCCTGCCTCTAACGTGTCCAACCCCTTAATAATCTTATACGTTTCGATAAGATTATAAGATTTTCTGTTATTACAATTATTTGCTTTAATTTCAATCTCAACGTTGCCATTTGCAGAATCTTATGTGCTCCATTCACTTGTCTAATTTTGCACCAATCTTTTAGTACTTGGTTTTGTAGGGGAACCTTGACTGGCTGTTTTATGAAGCTTTCTCGACTTTGGAAGATATTTCGTTCGGTATTTGTACCGAATGACAATAAAGTTCTGTACATATCTTCTTTATCTTTCAATGATAAAAATGTTTATACAGAACCAAGTATTTGGCAAATATCGTCTGCGGTTTCACCTGCAGGCCAACCAAAGCATTTTCAGATATAGCAGGCAAGGAGGGCTTTACAAAGCAAGAAGCACAGACTGCCATCCATGTTTGAGGAGGGGAGTGGCATTGAAATTCAGTTTTATACATTGAAACTGTTGTTATAAAGCAGAGAAAGCTGGATATACACAGTAGGCCAGGAAGCATCTGTGGAGAGACATTGAGATTTATTGTTTCAAATTAAGGATAGGTTTTAAGGTGCAAAGAATGGGGGAGGTGGAGGGGCAGCCAAAATTATAGATCAGTGACAGAATGACAGGAGACATAATATGATGAAATGAGATGAAACCTTCACCTTTAATCCATCTACTCTCCATTCTGCTTCTATTTTATTTGGGATTTCCAGCATCTGCAATATTTTGCTTTTATACAAGTTGCTGGTGACTCAGTCCACAGTCCCAGGCCCAGATTTGCTTGAGTGTTCCTTCAGGGCCGTCTATAGTTTATTTGCAGAAAGTTGTCTTCCACTTGTCACACTGTGCCAACTGCACTAACACTGGATAAGAGCAGTTGGACAAACAATGGTACAAGAAAGAACTCTGATGCCTAAAGATGCCCCCTGTGAATTATGGCTGAATGGCTCCAATTATGAATCCACTCTGAAGACAATGGAAGCTTATTTTTACCCCGTTAATGAAGTGCATTGTATCAGCGTTTCTGCTGAGTTTAAGAAAAAAAACAATAATTTCCTTTCAGTGTGTCTGCTTGGTTGAGGAAAACTGATAGTAAAGTCAAGAGTCAAGAGTGTTTTATTGTCGTATGTCCCAGATAGAACAATGGCATTCATACTTGCTGCAGCACAACAGAAAATGTAAACATCATACACTGTAAACAATATGATAAACGAGTTCAGTCTGAAGAAGGGTCTCGACCCAAAACGTCACCCATTCCTTCTCTCCAGAGATGCTGCCTGACCTGCTGAGTTACTCCAGCATTTTGTGAATAAATACCTTCGATTTGTACCAGCATCTGTAGTTATTTTCTTATACTCAGTGTGTATATATATGCATACTCACAAGTACACACACACACACAGACACACACACACACACACACACACATATAGGTGCTCCTTGACTTACGATGGGGTTGCGTTCCGATAAACCCATCGTAAATCAGAAATATCGTAAGTCGAACACGCATATCGCTCGCCCGGGAAAAGATCAAAATTCAAGTTTCAAAGTACTGTTCTACTGAATGTGTATAACTTTTGCACTATCGGAAAGTCGAAATATCGTAAGTCGAAGCATCGTAAGTCGAGGAACATCTGTACATATACATATATATATATATACACATACACACAAACTCAAAAAACAAAGAATAATAGTGCAATATTAATAATAATAATAATAATAATAATAATAATAATAATAATAATAATAATAATAATAATAATAATAATAATAATAATAATAATAATAATAATAATAATAATTATATAATAATAATCATAGTCTATTGTAGTTCAGAGCTTATTTGAGGTTGTAGTGTTTAACAGCCTGATGGCTGCAGGGATAAAGCTGTTCCTGAACCTGGACGTTACAGTTTTCAGGTTCCTGTACCTTCTTCCCGATGGCAGGGGTGCAATGAGTGTGTGGCCAGGGTGGTGTGGGTCTCTGACGATGTTGGCTGCCTTTTTGACGTAGCGACTCTGATAAATCCCTTCAATGGTGGGGAGGTCAGAGCCGGTGATGGACTGGGCCATGTTCACAACTTTTTGCAGTCTTTTCCGCTCCTGGGCGACCAAGTTGCCGAACCAGGCCATGATGCAACCAGTCAATATGCTCTATACTGTACACCTGTAGAAGTTCAAGAGAATCCTCTCTGACATACTGAATCTCTTTAATCTTCTCAGGAAGTAGAGGCGTTGATGTGCTTTATTTATAATTGTATCAGTGTGCTGGGTCCAGGAAAGATTTTCGGAAATATGCACGCCCAGGAATTTGAAGGTTTTGACTCTCTCCACCATCGTCCCGTTGATATAAACAGGATTGTAGGTTCTCATCCTTCCTCTTCCAAAGTCCACAATCAGTTCATTGGTTTAACTGACATTGAGAGCCAGGTTGTTGTGCTGGCACCATTTGGTCAATCGGTCGATCTCACTTCTATACTCTGACTCATCACCATCTGTAATCCGTCCAACAACGGTGGTGTCGTCGGTGAACTTGAAGATGGAGTTGGCACTGCACAAGCTTGATAGGCATGCTCTAATTTGTATGTTTGTTTTGAATGTTTATTTTGTTCTTGTCTTTAAGCCAATTGTATTGTAGCCAAATGGACACTGCATCAGTCTGTGCCAGACAAAAACGCAGGTACTGAATGGGCTTATGGAATTAAATGTCAAGAGAGTTAAAAGAGTTTAATTGTTATATATACCGACAATGGAACAATGACATTCTTAGTTGTAGCAACTCAGCAAGCCTGTAAGCACAATACACGCAGGTATTATATAATAAGCAAAAATTCAATAAATTAATAATCCCAATACTAGTGAGAACCCCCCTCCCCCCAAAGTCGTTTGTGCAAAGACAGTCATAGTTGAAGTCAGTGTTGTGTAGTGTTCAAGAGGCTGATGGATGTTGGGAACAAGCTATATGAACCTAGCGGTCATGATATTCAGACTCCTGTCTCTTCCTCCTGATGGGAGAAGTGAAGTGAGAGTTGGCCAGGGAGGTGTGGGTCTTTGATGATACCGGCTGCTTTATTTGAGACAGCGCGTCCCATAGATATCTTCAATAAGTCGGCTGTTTGCTGATGGCCTTCCTTTTAATGGGCTCACTAATTTGCCTCCCTCTCTTCTTTACACAGCTGTCTGCATAAGAATGGCAGCAAGGATACCGTCCTCCCAATGACAAGTTCCAACAGATAATAATAATAGATAATAATAGACAATAGGAGTAGGCCATTCGGCCCTTCCAGCCAGCACCGCCATTCAATGAGATCATGGCTGATCATTCAAAATCAGTACCCCGTTCCTGCCCTCTCCCCATACCCCCTGACTCCGCTATCCTTAAGAGCTCTATCTAACTCTCTCTTGAAAGCATCCAGAGAATCGGCCTCCACTGCCTTCTGAGGCAGAGAAATTCACAGATTTACAACTCTCTGAGTGAAAAAGATTTTCCTCATCTCCGGTCTAAATGGCCTACCCCTTATTCTTAAACTTGATCACCACAACACCTACCCTGCTGAAAATCCAGGCTGCTCCAGAATGATTTTAGTAGCGAAAAGTGTTGCTCCAGATAAACTTAATTATCTTTAGTTTAGTTTCATTTAATTTAGTTTGGTTTAGAGATACAGCGTGGAAACAGGACCTTCGACCTGCTGTGTCTGTGCCGACCAGCGATCATCTGTACACTAGTTCTATCCTACACTCTGAGGGCAATGTACCGAAGCCAAATAACCCGACGAACTTGCACGTCTTTGGAATATGGTAGGAAACCAGAGCCCCCTGAGGAAAACCACGCGGTCACTGGGAGAATGGACACACTCCATACAAACGGAACAGCACTCGTGGTCAGGACTGAACCCGTTTCTCCGCCGTTGTAAGGTAGCTACTCTACCGCTGCACCACTGTGCCATCCTGGCACATTTCAAGTGCAGCGTGACTTCATGTTATATTCACGAAATACATCAAAGTCATTAGCCACATTGGGTTCCAGTCAGCTGGTGCCAACTATTTCATTTGTTATGAAGGCTTAAATGTAGGTGGCACAGTGAAATTGCACAGGGTGAAGGCATCGTGACTGCTACCGAGATACTGGGGCCCAGTACCTCCCACGTGTAGGTGCTTACATGTAGCACCTCCTTTGGGTCCACAACAGCTAAGTGACGAGGAAGTGGATACCTTTAGGTCACCATAGTTCTCATGGCTCCTACATTGGGGGCGTGGCTGTGTTCTGCAGCTGCGGCTCACCGGCAGTCTCTCCGTTTTTTTTGGTGTTTTTTTGTCATTGTCGTTGTTAAATGTACGTTTTGTTTTATTTTTAATTCTGTGTATGTGGGGGGGTGGTGGGGGGGTTGGGGGAAACCTTTTTTTCAATCTCCTCCTCAACGGAGATGCGACCTTTACCGTGTCGTATCTCCGTTCGCGCTACGGCCTAACAACGTGGAGTCGGCGGTCTCCAGCTGGGATCGACCTCGAAGACTCCGGTCGCAGGGCCTGGACTTACCATCTCGGAGGCTTCGGCCGTGGGCCCTGCAGACCGCAACATCGGGAGTTCGCAGGTCCCTGGCTGGCGACCGGCTTTTGGGAGCTCCAACCGTAGCAGCTTCAACCGCCCCGAAGCGCGATGTACGTTCAACCCGCCCGCAGGCCCTTCATCGCCCTGCGTGGCCTGGCCGCAGCACTTTACATCGCCCGGTGGGGGCTCAGGACTCTCATCGCCCTGCGTGGCTCGGCCGCAGCACTTTACATCGCCTGGTGGGGGCTCAGAACTCTCATCGCCCTGCGTGGCTCGGCCCTGGGACTTTACATCGCCCGGTGGGTGCTTCAAGGGGTTGGGAGCCTCGACTGCCTCGTGGCGCCACGGGAGAAGAATGAGGAGGAGATAAGACTTTGCCTTCCATCACAGTGAGGGTATGCCTAGAGCAATCACTGTGATGGCTGTTTTGTGTAAAAAATTGTATCTGTGTGTCTTGTGCTTTTTGATGTCTGCTGCCGGACCCTGACGTGAGAGGACGCTGGCGTTGAGTATTCGCCGCTTTTCCGTCAGGATAGTTTGTCTGTTTGTTTCTATGTTAATTGTATTTGTAAAGCGCTTTGAGCATGTGATAAGGCGCTATATAAAATAAATATATTATTATTATTATTATTATTATTATATAGTTTATACTAAGTTATATGCCTGCAATACATGACACTCTTTGGTATGTGGGAGCCTACAATTCTCACAAAATCATGCGCTTTAAGGGCCTCTCCCACTGAGGCGATTTTTTAGGCGACTGCCGGCGATGGGCATAGTCGTAGCAAGTCGCTGAAAAACCGGAGACTGGACCCCCCCTACGACAATGTCTACGACAAGCTGTAGTCGACGTCAAGCTACGGCAAGCTACCGACAACCGGCGACCCAATCGTTGTGACGTAGGATGTCCACCTACGACCGCACCTACGACAACCTACGACCACGCAGGTGACAACATACGACAACCGAAGTCAACCCACGTCCACCCGCGACAAGCTACGACAAGCTACGACCCTGTCGGCGACGACTGAAGACAATTCACGTCGTTTTGGCCTCCGGTTTTGACGCCGGTACCTGTCGCTGGTTGACGTAGGTAGTCAGCACCGGCGACGACCTACGTCACCTGGCGACAACCTGGCGACAACCCACGACACCGCCTACGTCAGGAGACGTCAAGCTACGATTATTGGCGTCAAACCAACAGTCGCCGAAAAGTTTTAAACATCTCAAAATCCAATGGCGACCAGAAAAACGCTACGACTCTTTGGTGACGACTCACGACCGTACAGGCGACACCCCGGCGACCGTGTGGCGACAGCCTAGTCGCCTGTAGTCACCTAAACAATCGCCTAAGTGGGACAGGCCCTTTACTGTGCCTGCTGACCTCTAGCAAACAAAGGGATATTGTAAGCAACTCTATGTACCACGTAAAAGGAGCCTGAGCCCAGAATTCATGGCAATCATTGGAAATGTAGTCCTTAGCTTAATCCGCAAGTGATACGTTTCAATAAGCACCCCTTGAATGAAGTGGAGATGTTTCTCATGCAATTCTTCCTCACACTTCATTAGGAGACTTGGTACCTGAACATTATGAGTGGAGCAGGCCCCCTACCAAGCACCTTTTGGATTATTTGCCAACATCTTGTCCTCTATGTGCCCTTGATCATTCCTCCTGCCAAGCTGGATTGCAAGAGAATGCCAACTGCTGCACCAATCCCAACACTCTGGGACCAATTAGTTTGCACCGAAGCTTTGAGGTGAAGACAAAGTTATTAAACACCTCCCTGTAGACTGTCACAACTTTATAGAAAGCACCAAACGCTTCTGCAAACATAGCAACAGCAAGTAGAAATCTATGAACCACTACTCTGAAAGTAGTTGAGCATCCTTTAAAATAAAATAATAGGAGTCATGTATATATCCGTTATCTTTCATCTTCCTTTCAAGATGCACAAAGCCTTTTGCAGCCACTGAACTATTCTTGAAGTGTAACCATTGCTGCATCAGAAATGTTGCAAGCAATCTACACATATATAACAAGCTCCAATAAACAGAAATGTAACAAGCATCAATCTATGATTAGTTCATTGAAGGATAAAGGAATTTCATGGATAACTCTCCATTTCTTCAGTGAAAGACAGGATTGTTTACATCCACCTGAGAAAACAGTCAGAGCTTTAGATTCATGTCTCATCAGAAATGCATGCCTCCAGCAGTGCAGGGCCTCCTCAGAACCTCCATGGATTATCAGCCTAGATTTTACATTTTGGCGGAGACTGTTCATGTTCACATTGGTGGAGCCCTCATGAATGTGGCAACTGGAGCAACTCAAGTGGGCATCCATGTTGGAGCTACATTGGTATTGTCACTGCCCCAGAATGTATGCTATGGAACCAGATGTTAGGGCCTAGCTCCCAGGCTTCATGCATTTTGAGCTATTTTACTGAAAATGTGGTAACAATCTGATCAAGTGGTAGCAGCAACAACATTATTATTACACTAGCTTTGAACACATAAAATCACAATTACACATTGCCATTAAGCTTTCCCCTCTCACATGATAGCTACGCCCTCTAGTGTTGGACATTTCCAACTGGGCAAAAAGGTTCTGACTGTCTACCCTATCTATGCTTCTCATAATTTTACAGACTTTCTATGCATTTCATAATTGGAGAATTCAATGTTTATACCTTTGGATAGTAAGTTATCTACGTGAATATGAGGTGCTGTTTCTCCAGTTTGCAGGTCGGTATTGGAGCGTGAAGAGGAGTCAAAATGGTTACTAAAGGGCCTGTCCCACTTCGGCGATTTTTTAGGCGACTAGAGTGGTATAGAGTAGCATCTTCAAGAGTAGCATCTTCCCAACAACCACCAGCCATGTGAACACAACAGGACACGAACTTCAGCAATTATAAACGCCTATGGACTGTCTTTGGTTGCAAGAAGGACTTTGGCTTTTTACACTCCAATACAGTTAAATTACTGAATTTAAAAAAAATAATATGTATTATCTGTGTGTAGTGCATTTACAGACCGATTAAACTGCTACATGTAAGAACTTCACTGTTCCATTGTCGGTACGTATGAAAATTAAACATACTGAGCAGTTAAGAAGACACGTACTTAATTTAACAGCCACTGTGACTGGGTTCGTAACAGTTGATACAACTATGTCACTACCTCCTGAGTGAACATTAGCTTGAAAGAGCAGTTTCTTCCTGACACTGTGAGATAACCTAGCTTGGTCTGTGCGAAGGTGTGTTGGGATAATATTGCCATTACACGCTTTATCAATGGTGTAATCCTTTACCTTCCTCTTTTAGCTGTTCTGTTCACTTCTATAAAATCCACCAAGAATGGAGAATTAAACTCAATCCGTTTAACTCTGAATGTTAATTATGTTCAATAGGTTGGAACATCTGAGATATCATACATATTTGCATCCAGGTCAAATTGCATCTGATTTTTGGGCACTAATATCATCGAGTAAGCTGATAACACAGAGGATGCATAAGTTATGAGACTGGTCATGGCCCATTTAACTTTCATTTGCATAGATATGGAGAAGCCCCCACATATCTTCTGCAAGAGCGAGGAATGGCGATTGAAATTTTGAACTCCATCATTTATAAAGCCTGAACTGCAGAAATTGATACGGTAAGAAACAAACCCATTTTTTTTGTTAGTTTGTTATAGGTTTATTATGCTTACGTGCACCCGGAATACAGTGCAAAATTTTGTTTTGTGTGACTATAGACAAAAGACAATAGACAATAGGTGCAGGAGGAGGCCATTCGGCCCTTCGAGACAGCACCGCCATTCAATGTGATCATGGCTGATCATTCTCAATCAGTACCCCGTTCCTGCCTTCTCCCCACACCCCCTGACTCCGCTATCCTTAAGAGCTCTATCTAGCTCTCTCTTGAATGCATTCAGAGAATTGACCTCCACTGCCTTCTGAGGCAGAGAATTCCACAGATTCACAACTCTCTGACTGAAAAAGTTTTTCCTCATCTCAGTTCTAAGTGGCCTACCCCTTATTCTTAAACTGTGGCCCCTTGTTCTGGACTCCCCCAACATTGGGAACATGTTTCCTGCCTCTAACGTGTCCAACCCCTTAATAATCTTATACGTTTCGATAAGATCTCCAGATAGTGTGCTCTCCAGATAGGTTTAAAATATAACCAGTTTGCAGCTAAACAATGTTTAATTTTTGGAAGAAACTTTTGAATGTAAGGAGAATATGAGGTGCTCTTGCTCCAGTTTACGTGTGGCCTCACTCTGGCAATGGAGGATGCCCAGGACAAAATGGTCAGTGTGGGAACAGGAAGGGACGTTAAAAAATAGTTAGCAATCGGGAGTTCCAGCCAGTCTCGGCGGACCAAGTGCAAGTGTTCGCTTTTCCCCCCGTCCGCACCGACCAGTGATCCCCACACATTAACACTATCCTGCACGCACTAGGGACAATTTATATTTTATACCAAGACAATCAACCTACAAACCTGTAGGTCTTTGGAGTGCAGGAGGAAACTGAAGATCTCGGAGAAAACCCATGCAGGTCACGGGGAGAATGTACAAACTCTGCACAGACGGTGCTCGTAGTCAGGATCGAACCCGGGCCTCTGGCGCTGTAAGGCAGCAACTTTACCGCTGCGCCACCGTGCCATCCCTCTGAATTGCAGTGATTATTACTAGACTGACATGGCAGCTGGTTTGTGGAGAAAATCTCATTAGTAGCAATACATTGATTCACTGATATATCTATATACTAAAACTCTCGTTTGTTATCTTGTTTGTGACTGAACTTCAGCCAAAACGGTACACGATAGCGCGACAATTTTAGGCCCACCTTACTCACCATCGTCACTTTAGTGATAATGCAAGTAGTTTTAATGCAAGAACTTTTTCAGTCAGAGAGTGGTGAAGGTGTGGAATTCTCTGCCTCAGAAGGCAGTGGAGGCCAGTTCGTTGGATGCTTTCAAGAGAGAGCTGGATAGAGCTCTTAAGGATAGCGGAGTGAGGGGGTATGGGGAGAAGGCAGGAACGGGGTACTGATTGAGAGTGATCAGCCATGATCGCATTGAATGGCGGTGCTGGCTCGAAGGGCTGAATGGCCTCCTCCTGCACCTATTGTCTATTGTCTATTGTCTATTTTATTGAAATTGGTGTTATATTTTTTCAGTTGTTCACATTTTAAAGTTTAAAAGGAAGGGAGGGGGTGGGGAGGAGGGAGGGGGAGTGGGGGAGAAGGGAGAGGGGAGGTTGAGGAGAGAGGGGAGGGGGGGAGGACAGGGTGTTGCACCAATGCAGGAGAGGTTTGGGCCCAACGGGTCCACTTTGTCTAGTATATACTTAAATGCTGATGCAACGAGCCTCTCTTTACTGTGCTGGGTTCCAACTACCGACCCCAGCCCTAACTTGGTCGTGAGGATTGAAGGAGTCCAAATAATGTTTATGTCGTGCTTTAATTTTATTTTCAATGATTTAAGTTGATTTTTATTTAATGGTTTAATTTTGTGATTAGTAAGCTGCAAAGCCGAAATAAAGTGTTTTGAATGCACAAATCACTTTGACAGAATTATTATAAGAAAATAACTGCAGATGCTGGTACAAATCGAAGGTATTTATTCACAAAATGCTGGAGTAACTCAGCAGGTCGGGCAGCATCTCGGGAGAGAAGGAATGGGTGACGTTTCGGGTCGAGACCCTTCTTCAGACTGATGTCAGGGGGGCGGGACAAAGGAAGGATATAGGTGGAGACAGGAAGATAGAGGGAGATCTGGGAAGGAGGAGGGGAAGAGAGGGACAGAGGAACTATTTAAAGTTGGAGAAGTCGATGTTCATACCACTGGGCTGCAAGCTGCCCAGGCGAAATATGAGGTGCTGTTCCTCAGATTTCCGGTGGGGTTCACTGAATTGACAGAATTATTGGTGAATTTATCATGCTACCTTAAAATATGGGCCAGAAGTCTAAATGTTTGATCATTTTTCTGCCGTGGATGAAAAAGGTTGGGAGCCTGTGCTTGACTGTCAGATGTATGTTTTGTACCGAGCGGATTTTAAGTTAGTGCCTCAAAACAATACAATACAATACAATACAATACAATACAATATATCTTTATTGTCATTGTACCCAGGGGTACAACGAGATTGGGAATGCGCCTCCCTTTCAGCTCTCTGTCATCAAGACCTATGCACGTTCTTCAACATCATGTTAAGGGCTTGTCCCAGTTTGGCGATTTTTAAGGCGACTGCCAGCGACTAGGCTGTCGCCGCACGTTTGCCGTTGTGTCGCGGGGTGTCGCGGTCATGGTCATGACTAGTCTCCAATGAGTCGTAGCAGTTCTCGGTTCGTCGTGGAAATTTTATTCTGTTCGAAATTTTTCGGCGACAGCTGGCTTGACGCCAATGATCGTAGCTTGTCGTCTCCTGTAGAGGGCGCTTTCGTAGGTTGTCGCCAGGTGAATTTGGTTGTCGCCGGTGCTGATCCACCTTTTTATAAGAATTTTGTTTGTTTGAATAAAGTAGATTTTGGACATTTTGACCAAAGATTGATGTTTGAAGTTATTGTATTTCAGAGTAGTTTCTCATGGCATCTCTTTCAAATATTTTAATTTCATTTATTTTGACCAATAAAACAAAATAAAACAAAATCAAATAATTTAATTTCAGATGCTGGTCAAACCGAAGACAGACACAAAAAGCTGTAGTCAAGCAGCGGGCCAGGCAGCATCTCTGGAGAAAAGGAATAGGTGACTTTTGAAGAAGGGTCTCGACCTGAAACGTCACCGATTCCTTTTCTCCAGAGATGCTGCCTGGCATGTTGAAATACTCCAGCTTTTGTGTCTGCCTCAGGTGTATAGGTTAATTGGCTTCAGTAAAATTGTAAATTGTCCCTAGTATGTAGGATAGTGCTCGTGTATGGGATGATCGCTGGTCGGCACGGACTCCGTGAGCCAAAGGGTCTGTTTCCACGCTCTGTCTCTGAGGTCCACTTGTCCCAAAATGACCACTTTGCGTAAAGCGGGAAATCTCCATTCTTTCATGGGTCAGGAAAGTATCGCGAATGAGCACCTTGTGTGGATCGACGTCGCTGTCGAATAGTTTCTTCTCGGGCGTGTTTGTCATGCAA
Source organism: Rhinoraja longicauda (assembly GCF_053455715.1). Classification (NCBI taxonomy): domain Eukaryota; kingdom Metazoa; phylum Chordata; class Chondrichthyes; order Rajiformes; family Arhynchobatidae; genus Rhinoraja; species Rhinoraja longicauda. Next base: position 6,462,947 of record NC_135964.1, read on the forward strand.
AGCAGCCAAGCAGAGCACGGCAGTCACTTGTGTAGGCGTGTAATGGTCGATTCTAGAAGATCTTGGCATATATCCCCCTCGGGAGATGACACAAAGACATGCTGCATCCGAGTGCTAATTCTATCCGCCCACAATTGTCAAATGGATGAATATTGTGTGAAATGGGAACTGCGTTTTCTCGTACAATCCTCGTGCCTTTTTTGTGAGGTAGATATACTGACTGGTACCATTATCTTATCGTGGGTCGCCGGTTGTCGTAGCTTGCCGTCGCCTAGGTGGTTGGTTGTCGTATCTTGTCGTAGGCATTGTCGTGGTCATTGTTGTGGACATTGTCGTAGGGTTAAAAAAATCAAAGGTTTTTCGGCGATCTGCTACGACTTTGACAGTCGCCGGCAGTCGCCTTAAAAATCGCCGAACTGGGACAGGCCCTTGCGTGGCAATTATTCCAAAAGCAGCAAACACCAAAGCAGCTTTATGCAAACTCAGCAAATCAACAACCCATTTTTCAGATCTCTCCATTCACATTTCCAATAACGTCAAGTGATTAAGATACAGTAAAAACGCACAAGAAGTTCCATGGCCCATCTTTACGCAACTTTAGACAATTTAGTTTGCCCACTTTATGATACGATAGAACTTTATTTATCCCAGGATTGGTCTGCCAACAGTCATAAAACTACAAAATCCATGAAACATGCATTTAAAGTGACGAGTGAACATGGTAGTTATACTTAGACAGCTTATTCTTGGTGGAAATGCCACCCATGTAAAGACTGTTCATGCCTTGTGCTTATTCACAAAGTGAGAAAAAGCAAGTCTCATCAGTTTGGGCATTTTTGCCGGTCAGCACAGGCCAACAGGAGACAAAGCAGCATTAAATATTATGCAAGGCTATTGCAAGTAAGGCAACATGATTTCTGCTGAACATGCAGTAAGCAATATGAAACACAGCAAATACAGTGGGAAAGTGTACTAATTACTGAAGCAACAGCCCTATTCCCTGCAGTGAAAATGTAATTACTCATTCTGTCCATACATTTCCTCACTGAAGCATTCTGCTTGGACCTCTTACAGCTTGGCTTTTGAAGAATATTATCCATCTATTCTTTTGTCAATTCTTTGAGTGCAATTTATACACTCGTTTAAACTTATATCTCATGTGAACCCACGTGGAGAAGGTTCATAATTGCCTGCAAAACCAAAAAAATGTAATTGTCTGAGTTTCAGGTTTTCTTCAGATCAGGCTGGTTTAGGAGAAATGTTATTTTTCAGAAAAAATAATGCAAAATGTTTGCGTGCAACCTCCCTCAGCCACTGGCATCTCAGGTATTTGTTCTCAGGGAGGATGGTTTTTATCTGTATGTTTAATAGGAAAAGATTTGGTAAATGATAATTCTTTTCTGACATCAACACGTGGGCCTGGACTTCGAGAACAGCAGAAAAACAAGTGTTCTCTTTAACGTCAAAGAAACTAATGATCTGCCTATCTTTATAATGTGGATTCATTTTTTAATGGGGTTGGTTCCTGGTTCCTATCGGGAATCAATTCTAGGGGATCCACTACAAAATATGTCAGCAGACTGAGCAGCCCATCACAATAAAACATTCCCATTTGCAGCAAACCAGGATCGAGGGCAGCATACTTTTAAGCTATGTTTAAACTTTTACAAGAGCGTGAGAGAATGGTAGGAAAATAAATAAATAAATGAAGCACAAACATTTTAAAACAGGAAAAATTTGAAAAGTCGTCCTGAGGAATGTACATCAACACTGTGTCAACATCATAATGGGCGGCACGGTGGCGCAGCGGTAGAGTTGCTGCCTTACAGCGAATGCAGCGCCGGAGACTCAGGTTCGATCCTGACTACGGGCGCCGTCTGTACAGAGTTTGTACGTTCTCCCCGTAACCTGCGTGGATTTTCTCCGAGATCTTTGGTTTCCTCCCACACTCCAAAGCAAAAACGTAGGTATATAGGTTAATTGGCTGGGGAAATGTAAAAATTGTCCCTAGTGGGTGTAGGATACTTGTTAGTGTGCAGGGATCGCTGGGCGGCGCGGACCCGGTGGGCCGAAGGGCCTGTTTCTGCGCTGTATCTCTAAATCTAAATCTAAATCAACAAGTCTGCATAAAAACCTAAAGGTTGCAGTACATGTGGACAGAGGCTGTTGGCATAGCAAATGGGACCTAGTGCTTAATATAAAAGGGCATGGTTTTCTATTTAATGTCTGTGCTCTGGAACTCTTTATTTGGAGCTGGTGTACTTGGTCACCGCCTTTGTCCCTTCCAATAGACAATAGACAATAGACAATAGGTGCAGGAGTAGGCCATTCGGCCCTTCGAGCCAGCACCGCCATTCAATGCGATCATGGCTGATCACTCTCAATCAGTACCCCGTTCCTGCCTTCTCCCCATACCCCCTCACTCCGCTATCCTTAAGAGCTCTATCCAGCTCTCTGTTGAAAGCATCCAACGAACTGGCCTCCACTGCCTTCTGAGGCAGAGAATTCCACACCTTCACCACTCTCTGACTGAAAAAGTTCTTCCTCATCTCCGTTCTAAATGGCCTACCCCTTATTCTTAAACTGTGGCCCCTTGTTCTGGACTCCCTCAACATTGGGAACTTGTTTCCTGCCTCTAATGTGTCCAATCCCCTAATTATCTTATATGTTTCAATAAGACCCCCCTCATCCTTCTAAATTCCAGTGTATACAAGCCTATTTGCTCCAGCCTTTCAACATACGACAGTCCGGCCATTCCGGGAATTAACCTAGTGAACCTACGCTGCACGCCCTCAATAGCAAGAATATCCTTCCTCAAATTTGGAGACCAAAACTGCACACAGTACTCCAGGTGCGGTCTCACCAGGGCCCGGTACAACTGTAGAAGGACCTCTTTGCTCCTATACTCAACTCCTCTTGTTATGAAGGCCAACATTCCATTGGCTTTCTTCACTGCCTGCTGTACCTGCATGCTTCATTTCAGTGACTGATGCACTAGGACACCCAGATCTCGTTGAACATCCCCTCTTCCTAACTTGACACCATTCACGGCGTGTTTAGCCAGCTCACCGGGCAGAAGCAGACGCACGGCGGTCTGGATTTCCCGGGAGCTGATGGTGGACCACTTGTTGTAAGGGGCCAGGCGAGACGCCTCGCCCGCGATGTGCTCAAAAATATAATTTACGAAAGAGCTCATAATGTCTATGGCCTTGGAAGAGGTGCCGGTGTCAGGGTGGACCTGCTTCTTCACTTTGTAGATGTAGCTGGAGTAACTCTGTTTCCTCGACTTCTTGCGTTTTTTTGCCCACTGGTTTCGGCAAGGTTTTCTTCACGCCCTTCTTGGGAGCTGCTTTCTGCTGCCCGGGCATTTTCTCAGAAGATTTCATGTATAAAAGGGCATGGAGTAGAAAGGAATAGAGCCTTTGTAAAACAATGGTGGGGCCAGAGTTGAAGCATGGCACCTAATTCTAGTCACCCCAGGCAAAGTATAAATCCTTGAGGACAAAGAAGACATTTATGGTCCCGAGGACGAGGGATTTCAATAATAAGATCAAATTGGAAAAGTTGTAGAAAAGGAAGCTGGGGAGAAATCTGAACTAAGGGCACGTAGACAGGGCAAATAGATTAAGCTCCCTTCAGTGGATGGTTCAAGGATCAGGCAATTATTATTTAAACATGAAGGGGCAAAGATATTGGGGATGCAAATAACAATCCAAAGATATATACTATAAGAAAATAACTGCAGATGCTGGTACAAATCGAAGGTATTTATTCACAAAGTGCTGGAGTAACTCAGCAGGTCAGGCAGCATCTCGGGAGAGAAGGAATGGGAGACATTTCGGGTCGAGACCCTTCTTCAGACAAAGATAGTCAGGTTCAGGAATCTAGTGGTTATTTGGGTAAATCAGCCATATCCTTCAAAGAGCCTGTTTAACTCCCCATTGAAAGTAATTACAGCAAACCCTCGTTTTAACAGACCCGTTTATAATGGATTTCAGTTATAGCGGACGGATCTGCCCAGCGCCATCCCGACTTGCATGGTCTCCCATCCTGGGCTTCCGACCCCAGCAAGGTGCACCAGCGAGCCCTTCTACACCCATCGTGCGATCCGATTAGCGCGGCTGTTGTTGCGGCTCACGTTGTAGCCTCCAAGGACAGCGCTTTGTTCGGGCCGCCGCCACCGGTGGGACGTGCTCGGTCAGCGTGGGGCTCCCTCCTCTCTCACCAGCTGCTGCTGCTTCCTGTCGGTATCGCTTTGTCCGCTCCCCTGCTGCATCCTCCTGCTGTAGCTTTGTCCACTCGCTCTCCCCCCTTCCTGACACTCACATCTCCCCTCACCCCCCACTGACACATCCTCCTCCCATCGCTTAGTCCACTCGCTCTCCCCCCTTCCTCACTACTCCTCCCCCACACTCGCATCTCCCCTCCCCCCCCCCTGCCGCATCCTCCTCCTGTAGCTTTGTCCACTTCCCCCTTCCTCACCTCTCATCCCTCACACTCGCATCTCCCCTTCCCCTCTCCCCCTGCACCTCCTCCTCCCATCACTTTGTCCACTCGCCTCCCCCTCCTTACTGCCGCCGCCTCCTACTCCTCCTCCTCCTCCTGTCGTTCTGTCCACTCTGTCCTCTCCTTCCCACCTCCACTGCCGCCTTCCAGAGTCTCCAACATTATACGGTGGGGATGGATGGTAGGGGGGGGGGGGGGGGAGAGAAACGGAAAGGTCGGGGCGATGACTGGTAGGAGGGAAGGGGCCCCCGTGGTGGCTGTGGATAGCGGAGGAGCTGATGGCTGGGGACGGCGATGAGGGCAGGCGTGGCGGCCGTATCGGTCGGACGGTGGGGTAGCTGATGGAGAGGAACTCGCTGGTGCAGGCGAGCGGCGTCGGTGCCTGGTTTTAAGGTAAAACAACACTGGATGCTGGAGTAACTCAGCAGACTGAATCAGTCTGAAGAACTGTCCCGAAGTCAACGGTCCATGATCTCCAGATAAGGTGCCTGACCCGCTGAGTTCCTCCAGCACTTTGTGTCCTTTTATGTATTAACCGTCATCTGCAGTTCTTCCCCCCTCTGGGCTGTTATAATGTTATACGACCCTCCAGTCTCTGCCCAGACACCATTCCCCCACTGATCTATTATAATGAAGGTTTACTTCACAGATCTGGGGGAACAACAACACAGGGGGAACTGGGATTATTCTACCGAGAGCTGGCTTTAAATTTAAATTTAAATGGAAATTAAATAGAATAAAGAAATTTCATTCTTTCAATGGAATTAAATCCATTGCATTTTGGAATTTTTATCTAAGGGAATTACAATCAATGTACATAAAATTATTTTGCTTCTGGCTAGAGATACCGTTAACTAGAAATGATGACTCCAAGTCTTTGTAAGAAAATAACTGCAGATGCTGGTACAAATCGAAGGTATTTATTTCACAAAATGCTGGAGTAACTCAGCAGGTCAGGCAGCATCTCAGGAGAGAAGGAATGGGTGACGTTTCGGGTCGAGACCCTTCTTCGGACTGATTTTTAAGACTCCAAGTCTTTAGTTTTCAAATGTTTGAAATTATGCCAATTCTCTGATTTTCCTGATTCCGATGTAGAAGATTCCAAACAGGAATTAGAGCTCTTAAGGATAGCGGAGTCAGGGGGTATGGGGAGAGGGCAGGAACGGGGTACTGATTGAGAATGATCAGCCATGATCACATTGAATGGCGGTGCTGGCTCAAAGGGCCGAATGGCCTCCTCCTGCACCTATTGTCTATTGTCTATTGCATCAGGAGATGGGAACACTGATAGCAATTCAGTATTTCCTGCATTAAATCATGCATGCAGAAAATCTCCATAGTTGTCATTTTCATGATACAACAAGATCACACACTAACAATTTCATCCTCATTAAAACATATCTTGCCTTCTCTTCTTGTAAAACAAAAAATGTTTTACAAGCAGAAGGCAAAGAAATACACCCAGGCCGCTAATAACTCCTGTCTATTATTAGAGAGTTGATATACTGATCCGATCAAAATGCCCAGTGAACGCCCGGAATAGTTCAATGATTTCTTGCTGGATTAAAAAAAAAAATTAAATGAAGTGGACATAAGGAGCAACTCTGTGGAAAAGGAATTTAATTTAATCACGCTGCTCTCCGTTCTAATTATAATTTTATCCCCTTCTTCAGATTCACACAAGACGAGCTCACCCTCCCCAGCATTGTTCCCCTGGCACGGTACTCACTTTCAGATAGTCTGGGCTGAGCTCCATCACAAAAAGAGTTCACCAAGCTGACTGAAGAAAAGAATTAAGGGCTCGAAGCCTCCTTTAAGAGACACACCATCGCCACTGATCCCTGGTAACCCTGGTGCTTTACTGCTCAAAGCACAGAAGAACTGTTCTCAATGGCATTGAGAATCTTGGGTCCCTGGTTCTGGAGCACACAGAAGATGTGTGCGCGTGGTGGAAAGACGCACCACCTCACATAGCAACATTGCACCCCTCCCTCTCTCCCTCCCTCCCACCCCCACCCCGTCAGGCAACTCCTGCCCCATCTGTGGGCAGTTATGCAGCTCTCATATTGGCATCATTCGTCAACTCAGACCTCACTGTGATGGAGAGGAAGAAAGTCCTCCCGGGCAAGCATTCATAGCTCTGATGGAAGGATGTGGATCTCAAATGCTAGTAGAAGTTTCAAGCATTTCTGGTTCCCAGAAATCTGTCAATTCACGGCTCTGTAAAAGAATGGTTCTTCTATCTTCAAACTATGCCCCTTCCGGGCATAGGCATCGTGATGTGAATTTCAAGAGCTAAACCTCCTTTGCTTCCTACTTTGGTCCATTGTGATCCAGATTTGGGGGGGGGGACTACTTAGACATTGTGTTTTAATGCCCAGAGAATAAGTCTGGTGGTTGCTTTTTGCAGTGTGCCACTATATGACATACACAGACATGTGTACGCTTGGCCTCCTCATGTTGCATGTTTACAGCAGACTTTGACTCGTACAGTTACGATGCTACTTGACATTGAAGGCAGCCCATTTTAATAGGAATATCCAGGCCTTGAGTAATCACTGGACACATTCACGTGGATGATGCCAAGAATGGAAAGGCAAGCAAACACTTGGCTTTCTTTTCACTGGGGTAGGAAAGACTTAGGATACTCAATAAGATCTTTGAAAAAATCAAAGGGCTTTAACTGGTCGAATGCTGAAAGCCTATTTTCTCTGTGTAGGAAGGAACTGCAGATGGTGGTTTACACTGATGACACTGTGGTGGTAGGCCGGATCTCCGACAACGATGAGAAGGCCTACCGGGAGGAGGTGGCTGATCTGGCACTCTGGTGTCAGGACAATAACCTCCTCTTGAATGTCACAAAAACTAAGGAGCTGATTGTGGACTTTAGAAGGGCTCAACATCCAAGGACGTACACGCCACTGGAGATAAATGGGTCTACTGTGGATAGGGTGAGAAGTTTTAAATACCTGGGAGTCCACATCACAGAGAATCTGACGTGGGCAACGCACATTGCCGCACTGGTGTGTAAGGCTAAGCAGTGCCTTTACCACCTTAGACAGCTGAGGAAATTCAGAGTGTCTCTGAGGATCCTTCATTGCTTCTACTCTGGGGCTGTAGAGAGCATCCTGTCCGGCAACATTACAGTCTGGTTTGGGAACAGCTCTGCCCAGGACAGGATGGCCCTGCAGAGAGTAGTGCGTTTGGCTGAACGCACCATGGGAACTACACTCGCCCCCCTGCACGACCTATACATCAGGAGGTGCAGATTCAGAGCAAGCAAGATTATGAGGGACCCCTGCCACCCCAGCAACGGACTGTTCCAGATGCTACGGTCAGGCAAATGCCTCCGCTGTCACGCTGTGAAAACGGAGAGGATGAGACGGAGTTTCTTCCCACAGGCCATCAGGACTGTTAACTTTTATAACTCCAGGGACTAAATTTTGTCTTCTCTGTATTAACTTTAATTTATATGCTGTAAGTGTAATTCTTTTTTTTTTGCACAATCCGCAGGCATTGCCACTTTCATTTCACTGCACATCGTGTATGTGTATGTGACAAATGGACTTGACTTGACTTGACTTGATGGTAGACACAAAGGGCTGGAGTAACTCAGCGTTAGTGACTCCAGCATTTTGAGCCTATTTTCTCTGGCTGTTTAGCTGTTGGACAGTTCATGACATCAATATTGTCACTTCAACAGGAAGCCGGTAGTAGGTAATCACTTCTTATCAAGGGCTGTGGATGGTGGAACATTTGACCCCAGGGATATATTGCACCGAGGAAGCAATATATCCGTTCAAAGGTAAACTAGATTTATGCAAAAAGGAAGTTACAAAGCTATGCGGACACAGTATGGCCAAAAAAAGGCAGCTGCATCCACTTTTGGTAAAGATGCATTTGACTGTGAGAAACGTTGGTGGAGATGTAAGAACTACGAACTGGATAAAGACTACTCATGCGACAAATACAGTTTTGAGGCCGGGCAGAGGGAAATGACAGCCAGAACTTCAGAGCTAGAAAATTACACACAATAACCAGAAATCACTCTGACCACTGCAATCTGCCTGGCAATTGTCAGGAAAGAATGATTACTTAACCTCCTCTTCACAAAATGTATCGTGAACAGGACTGTTCTCAACTGATCGATGACATTATTCAATTGGGAGACCTGTAACAACATACAATGCTTTTGTCTTTCAGCTTAATAATACCATGATCAGGTGCAATGAGTCTTATGTTATATTCCCCTGAAGATCACACTTATCCATGGATCCACAGCAAAATATCAGATTTAACCCACACATTACTATAATTTAATACATTAATTTGAAGCAGTAGAAATAGTAAAGCCATTTCAAATTAGTTTCTGAAACACTACCTAGTTTATTGTCTTGCACAATCATGGTTATTCTTTTGCAATATGAAATACAACCTATAACTCTAGAGGGCACTTCTATTGCTTTGGTCAGTGTGCACTAATTAAACATGATAGCACTTGTAACTTTTATATTGGCAATTAATGTCCATAAAGAAATACAGTCATAGAGTGATCCATCATGGAAGCAGGCCGTTCATCCCAACTTTCCCCACACCAGCCAACATGTCCCAGCAACAATTGTCCCACCTGCCTGCGTTTGGTCCATATCCCTCCAAACCTATCCTATCCATGTACCTGTCTAACTGTCTCTTAAATGTTGGGATACTCCCAGTCTCAACTACCTCCTCCGGCAGCTTGTTCCATACGCCCACCACTCTTTGTGTGGAAAAGTTACCCCTCAGATTCCTATTAAATCTTTTCCTTTCCCCTTCACCTTAAACCTATGTCCTCAATTCAACTACTCTGGGCAAGAGACTCCGTGCATCTACCCGATCTCTTCCTCTCATGATTTTATACACCTCAATAAGATCACTCTCCTGCGCTCCAAGAAATAGTATCCCAACCTATTCAACCTCTCCCAACATTTCCAGTTTCTAGAAGTAGATGCAGTTCCGTTCTGTTTCTGGATCGAGTGAGCAGAAGCAAACTTCAGTGTCAGGGATAGGTTGAGACAAAGTTAAAGGTATCATTCACTTACGTGATATAGAGTGATGGTGTTGGATTCTGGCAGAGGTGTACTCAGGGAATCCTGTCGAACAGCATCGAGGTGGACTGGTGTTGGCAGACCATAATGGCTGGTGGGATGATTCGGACTTCCTAGCTTGTCACTCTTCTTTCTGGATCTTTTACCCGTGTCCCTTTTAACTATATACTCCTCTTGAATGATGGGGATCTTGTCATCACTCATATACCTCATTAGCGAGCTTTCTAAATTCAACAGAAATAATACACAGTAAACAACAACGGAACGAGCAATTGATTTTGTTTCAAAAAATAGAAATTCATCATGAAAATGTGCTGGATAACAAGCTTTTAATTGCAGTAAACGTACAATATCATTATGTTTTCAGGAGTAATCTTGGTGCTGAAATTACACAGAATCATTTTCTGCTCCTCCTCAAAATTTGTATTTTCTCTTTTTCAGGAACAAAAACTGTAAAATTACTATTGTTTTACAAAAGCATGTGGGTGCAAGACATCTGCATTGTCTTCTCAGTGGCATACATAATTACATGTTTCCAAGGTTGCTGAATGGTGTCCATGCAGTCACCTAGACACAGAGTAGGAGGGAGATGAGGCGGTGTTGGGAATGATCATAATTCTGACCATGCTTCATGTTATAAAGAGCTTCATCCCACTGCTACGAGATTTTTAGATTTTTTTAGATTTTAGAGATACAGTGCAGAAACAGGCCCTTCGGCCCACCGAGTCCGCGCCGCCCAGCGATCCTCGCACAAAAAACACTATCCTACACCCACTAGGGACAATTTTTACATTTACCCAGTCAATTAACCTACATACCTGTACGTCTTTGGAGTGTGGGAGGAAACCGAAGATCTCGGAGAAAACCCACGCAGGTCACGGGGAGAACGCACAAACTCCGTACAGACGGCGCCCGTAGTCAGGATCGAACCTGAGTCTCCGGCGCTGCATTCGCTGTAAGGCAGCAACTCCACCGCTGCGCCACCGTGCCGCTCAGAGATTCTGAGCTGGCACCCGGCCTTCCTCAGGTGGATAAGCTGAGTGCCAGATTTTGTCTGGTTTTCTTGCTGCTGATAGCAGCACTGTAATTTGAAAGGGAGAAGGGTTTTGCAAGAGAGATGCGACCCTGCCGGTTTTCCGAGCAGCAGCTTGGAAGTGCCAACGTTAAGGAGGTTGCGAAAAACCAGATGGTATTCAGCATAAAAAAGCTGTCAGCCAATGGGGAACATGGGTGACGAGTCGGCAGCTCCAACTATCATGGCCTGTGGGAAATTATACCTCTGAATGTAACCGCTGAGTGGTGGTCCCATTCCCAGAGGCACACACGCAACCCATTCCCAAAACTCAGACAAGATTCGTAGCAAGATTGCTGAATGAAGGTGAGCTGTAAGAAAAATATGAACCAGCCTTTATCTTCAAGCAAATTAATAGCCGATCGGCAGACTCATTTTCTAATGGTCCATATTTAATGGGATGCTTACATGGCTCGTGGGTTTTTTTTGTTCCACTCTCTTCTCACCTTGATTGATACGGGAGTACTATGTAGAGAAGTTGACACCTGGAACAGCGGATGCAGTAGATGAGGTTGGAGGAGGTGCAGGTGAACCTCTGGCTCACCTGGAAAGACTGTTTGGGTCCTTGGATGGAGTCGAGGGGGGAGATAAAGGGACAGGTGTTGCACCTCCTGCGGTTGCAGGGAAAGGTACCTGGGGAGGGGGTGGTTTGGGTGGGAAGGGACGAGTTGACCAGGGAGTTTCGGAGGGACCGGTCTCTGCGGAAAGCAGAAAGAGATGGAGATGGGAAGATGTGGCCAGTGGGATCACTATGTTCCTATACATAGGTAATAGGTAATTTATTTTTCATCAACAGGAAATTCAATGGGCAAATGAAAAACAGATTTCTCAGCTCAACATTGAGCACCAGTCTCTGCCAATGCATATAATGCTACACACTTGGGGCTTTGACACAAAAAGCTAGAGTAAGCGGTGCTGGCTCGAAGGGCCGAATGGCCTCCTCCTGCACCATTCAGATTGGTCTGAAGAAGGGACTCGACCTGAAACGTCACCTACTCCTTTTCTCCAGAGATGCTGCCTGAATTGCTGAGTTACTTCAGTTTTTTGTGTCTATCTTTGGTTTAAACCAGCATCTGCACTTCCTTCCTACACACTTGATGCATTTGCAGATTTGGAAAATGATTCATGCTTCTCAATATTTACAATCCAAGCAAACAAGATAGATGTGTAGGAAAGAACTGCAGATGCTGGTGTAAATGGAAGGTAGACACAAAATGCTGGAGTAACTCAGCGGGTCAGGCAGCATCTCTGGAGAGAAGGCATGGGTGACGTTTTGGGTCAAGACCCTTCTTCAGTCTGAAACGTCACCCATTCCTTCTCTCCAGAGATGCTGCCTGACCCGCTGAGTTACTCCAGCATTTTGTGTCCACAAGCAATATAGATTGCAGCTACTGTTGAACAACAAACGGGAGAGTAATAATTATGGCCGAATGCTTTTAATCTTCTTTCAATGTTATGGATACAGAATGTAATTTGTGCTCAGTTGCATTGCTTCCATCATGACCTCCAGAGTCGCAGCGGTAGAGTTGCTGCTTTACAGCGAATGCAGCGCCGGAGACTCAGGTTCGATCCTGACTACGGGTGCTGCACTGTAAGGAGTTTGTACGTTCTCCCCGTGACCTGCGTGGGTTTTCTCCGAGATCTTCGGTTTCCTCCCACACTCCAAAGACAATATATCTTTATTGTCATTGTACCCAGGGGTACAACGAGATTGGGAATGTAGGTATGTAGGTTAATTGGCTGGGTAAATGTAAAAATTGTCCCTAGTGGGTGTAGGATAGTGTTAATGTACGGGGATCGCTGGGCGGCACGGACTTGGTGGGCCGAAAAAGCCTGTTTCCGGTTGTATATATATGATATGATATGATATGATAAAGTGACTAAGATGCATAAGCCCAACAAAATATCTTGTTTTGGAACTACAACTGCTTCCTTCAGTCTATGGCTTTTGATAAATATACAGTACATAAGTGTCTGGGTCCATTCCAAGTGTCCAATTTGGCATTGTAATGTGTTAGAAGTTGCAAAAGGTAGAATTAATAACACCAATTCACACTGATGATCTACTGGTTAACACACTCACTGGGATATCTCCAGACAAATAGCCTATTTGCTTCAATAAAACAGAAAATGTTGGAAATACTCAGCAGGTTAGACCCAATCTGTTTGGAGAAGAAACAGAGTTAACGTTTCAGGTCAAAGACCCTCTGTCGAAACTGGGGAGACCGCAAATGTTGCTATCATGACCACATCGTCCAAATCACTCCTCCTGGAAGCAGGTCCTGTGTAAAAGAACTCGCCTTGTAAATATCCTTTAAATGTTGTAGTGTAAGAAAATAACTGCAAATGCTGGTACAAATCGAAGGTATTTATTCACAAAATGCTGGAGTAACTCAGCAGGTCAGGCAGCATCTCAGGAGAGAAGGAATGGGCGACGTTTTGGATCGAGACCCTTCAGACTGAAGTAGGTTCTCGACCCGAAACATCGCCCATTCCTTCTCTCCTGAGATGCTGCCTGACCTGCTGAGTTACTCCAGCATTTTGTGAATCAATACCTTTAAATGTATCTTTCACTGTAAAGCTGTTCACTGCAAAGCCCTTCCCAATTTGATTTTTCCACCGTGGGAAAAAGACACTGACAATCTATCCTATCTGTGCCTCCGATAATTTGATACGCTCCCATCAGACAGTCCCATCAACCTCTGATGTTCCAGAGAAAACAATCTAAGTCTGTCCAACCCCTCCTTATAACTATTACTCGCGATAATCCTCTTCGGATCGTACGCCTCATTGTGGTGAAGAGGCTTAGTGCCCCCATGATTCCAAGAGCGATGCCGTCGGGAAGCACGAGCTTCTGGTAGGGCCACCCGTGGGATCTTCAGATGGGAGCTGTCACTTTTGTGTCTCTTGGATTGCAGTGACTTTGTGGGTCTGTGGCAGATGTTCAATGATGGTGGACTTCCCCTTGGTGAGGCCTTCCGCATTTAGCTGCAGCATGGTGACGCCATCCGGTTTCACATCCGTAGGTGGCAGCCCTAAGTTGGGGTGCATGCTCCGGGTTGGCGCCAAGCTGCAGCGACTGTGCTTGCATTTGGGCTGCAAGCTGTTGTTGTTTGCTCGTTGTTATTTCTGCTTCTGCTTCTGCTGTCTCTGTTTGCTGCCGTTCGTCCGACTGAGGTCAGTTGACAGGGCTTACCACGAGGAGGTCGACAACGTGCTGATTGATTTGTGAAGGACCGTGTGCTTCTTGGAGTGCAACATCAAGTACACGTTAAACAAACACACGCACGGGCGTCTTGGTTCTGACATCTGAACGTAGACCATCATCCTCGACCTCGAGAGATAGCCACGGCGATGACTTGCTAATCCAGGCTGTGCCTTCTGCACCTTCTCCAAAGCCTCCATCGTCATTTTTATTGTATTGCCAGACATGGAAATTATCTTGCGAAACATGTGGTCAAGTGGGTTTGGACTCTAAATGCAGCAAGCAATTTAGCCGCCTTCAATTATAGAAGCACAGCAAGGTAGGAGCATAGAAAAGAACCAGTCAGTCTACCGAGCGCTATGCAAATGTAATCCAGTTAGTCTCACTCCCATGCTCTCTACCTACAAGCCTGTCATTTGTTTTGCTTCCAAGGACATATTCAACTCCTTTTTGAAAACAAAGTTTGAAACTATCTCCATCACCTCCCCCAGATGAGTTCAAATTCTTCTCTTCAGTGCATTGTTTTTCCTCCAGGCTCATTTAATTGTTATTCCAATCGCCCACTGATTGGAACAATTCATCCCCGTTTACTATGTATAGCCTTCATGATCTCAACTGATTTCACAATGACCTGGTATCACAAAATGCTGGAGTAACTCAGCAGGTCAGGCAGCATCTAGGAGAGAAGGAATGGGTGACGTTTCGGGTCGAGACCCTTCTTCAGACTGACTCACATGCAGTGTGTGTGTGTGTAACAATGACCTGAGAGAGGTCATGCCACTGAAATCTCCCAACTTTGCTCTCGTTTCCAACCTGTGCATTGTCTGTGGCACAATAGTGGTGCATAAAAACAAAAGTCCACCATTAAGTGAGAGCATATATTTGGAAGCGTCAACTTTCACTTAAAATTAGGCTCTTGAATATTTCTGCAAAATAATTCACTCACCTCTCCGCCCATCCCTTTTGGGTCTGTTAGAATCATCGTATTCTCCTCCCCAGTTGTATTCGACAGGCATGGAAATAGGCCTTAGTTTGCCTAGGAACAGTAAAACAAAGTGCTCAAATCAAGGGAGGTGGAATCGTTGGCTAGAAACACCACAGAAAACTCAGCAATGAATGGTGGATATTTGAAATGAAACACTTGCCACATTAAATGCAAGGCAAGTTGAAGTGCTCTAACGATGATGCAGGTGCACATTTTCAATCCTTAGCCTCTGTTCTTGAAGTTCTAAAAATAATCCTATGATGGCCTGCTTGCGATAAGGAATAGCCACTTCTACAAACCATACAATTCTTTATTGGGAGTTTGCAGCCGTTCACTGGGACCTGATGTGGGTCACGATTGATTGAAATTTTTAAAAGTCATTTCTAGTTCCTGAATTTAATTGGTAGCATTTGAGAAAATTAACTTGGATACATTTTCAAATCTTATTTATATATTTTTTTACGAAGATTAAAAACGCAAGCTAAAATTACCATATGTCAGAGTATTTTCTCTTCTGCCTGGAATACTTGATCTGGTTGTGTCGTAATCGTAGCTGAGAATCATAGCGTCCCCATCCATCATGGTGAAACGTTTTCGATATTCTTGATCCAAGAAGGAATTGGGAGATTCTGACCCCTTATGCACTGGTTTGCCCACAACATGTCTGCTGGGCTCTTCTATGGGAAGGTTGCCTTTTTCATCCCTTTTATGTGGAAAGAAACACAATTCAACACTTCTGTTCATCTTTCCAATGAAGCAAACAGAAATCAAACCATTGACACGTTTGAAAGAAAGAAATATCTATGTTATCCAAAGAAACGTGGTGCCAATACCCTTGAGCTCTCAGATTTAAAGTTAATATTTTTGCTGCATTTCTATATAGAATAGTTAATCTACACACCTGCCGTTTGTGAGAAGACTGCGGTCTATGGAGATTGTATTAATTATACATTACAGTGCCAAACGATAACTCTATACAGCAGCAAATAATATTGCTGCAGATCTTTCGCAAAGCACTGTAACCATGGTCATCTCAAACTATTCAGGAAAAGACAACACCAGGATCGGTCAACTTGTAATTTTGTCATGGAAGGCATTAGGTAAGGTCTTGGAAGGTCTGAGTGGGATTGGTTATTGTTTTAGAAATATGATCAACAATTTGTTTTGTTTCTATTTGATAAAAGTCCTTTTGAAGCCCTTCTATTCCCGTTGGAAATGTTGCCGCCAGTACAACCTCTCTCAGCAACATACCTCACAGTTTTGCTTTAAGTCCCTAACCATTAGGTACCAGAACAAATAGGCTATGAAACCGCCGGGAGGAAACTGCTGCGATTCCCTGCTGTCAGAGAGCCTGCCACCTGGTTTTATCATCTACTTTAAACCGAGCTAAGCCTCGCCTTGATGGGGAAATTCCGCTTTTCAGAAAGGATGATGTAAAACTTGGAAGAACGGAATCAATTCTGTTGTCGTGGAACAAGGATTCTCAGTGACATTTTTCATGACACTATTCCCATTTCTGCCACAGATCTGAGAAACAAAGGCCCATGTTTTCATTTTACACAAATGCTGTGATCCATTCTACATGCTCAGCCAGCAGCATTTATCAATAGGCTGCAAATACTAAAGTCTAGATCTGCCAGTTCTAGTGCGCATGGACTAGGAATCACTGAAGAGAGAAAAAAAAAAGGGGGAGGGAGAACAGAGGCCTTCTTCGACTATGTGGTAAGGACTTTTCATTTATCATGCCATTGGGTACAAGTTGCTAACTGATGAAATGCATTACTTCACACTTTGTCAGGAAGGATGGATAAAGACCTGAGTTAATCATGTTCTCACAAGATCAGACAACAAGAGTTCTGGGGCAATCAATGTATTTTTAGTGCTTCCTTGAATTCTGCAGAGGCCAAAAATAAAAGTGGCAACATCTTCATTCAAGCAGCTCACAATGAGTAATTTTATATACAACAAAAAAACAGAACCTGACAACGTGAACCATTCTACTTTGTCAATCACCTGCCAGGGAGAGAGCAGCTAACCACACATTCTACAACTCAGCCAGGTAATTTGCGTCAATCATCCCTGACAGCATTGTCGAGTGAAGAAAGAACATTTGGACATGTCGTACTTTTTTGTAAGAATTGCTCCAAGACTTGCGAAGTACAGGAATGTATTTGGGTTTAGAAACCTTGTACTCTTGAGTTATCAGTGGGTTTTCAAAAAAATAGTTGGGAATGGCCATGCGTCATTGGAATGGGCAGAGGACAGAGATGATGGGGGAGAAATTGAATCAGAAAAAAGGTCAACAGAAAAATGCAAGTAACTGCAGGCGGAAAAAATGCAGTCATTTTGTGAAATAGCATTTACATTTTTCAAAAAGCATTCAAAAGGAGCATCATTTACACCAGCAAGCACATGTTAGGAAGCTCTACAGTGGCACCATTAAAAAACACACAGAGTTGATATAACTGCTTTTTAATAAAATACAGTTCTAGCAAATAAATCACACAGAGAACAAAGACAATGAACAATGGTCAATTTAGAATCCTTCTATATGCTGGTAGAAAACCAATACCAGGCTTAAGTATGATTGGATTTGATTAGATTTAGGGTATCTTCTCACAAAACTATCTCCAGAGCAGTACATTGTGCTGAACAGCCACGGCATCTCTGTTAAGACAGTGTTGTGGGAATAAATCATCAGCAACAAGACATCCAGAACCAATGGAACATGATTTAGTTTATTTGCGGGCAACGCTTGCTGGCATTAGAAGCTTCCTGTGATTCTGCAGCTCCATTTCGGATCTGCATTTTTCAATGGGTTGGAGAATTCTGTGTGGTCCTGTGACCCCAGCTCAGAGTCTGAGTGATCGGTCAGCCCAGGATTGTCCCTACGATTCCAAGGGTGGCGAAACACTCCTACGTCTTGTTTAAGTGACCCCTTCTTTTTATGTGGTTGAGACCATAAACATCGGAAGAGTATTTAATCACTTAAACATTCCTTTCACAGAAGTAAGAATCTTTACTCTTTTTGTTTATAGCTCCCAAACCAAGGGAAAAGGAGGCACCTAGCTCAATGCTGAACGGTTTTAACCACTCTCAGCATTGAAACAGGGAACATCCTCGTACAAGTGGCATAGTTCTAGGCTATGTCGGTTTGTGAGAAGTCATTGGAAGACAAGCTTTGTTCTCTGCAACTAAATGACAACACTCTGAAAATGGAATTGATGGATAGACTGATTAATTATCAAGAAATCGGTTAAACAAAGTTCCATCTTGTTTGCAGAATGTTAGAAACTATAGAGCATTTAATACCAAAAGTAATGCAGAGGAACCTGCCATTTGAAAATATTCCCGCTATAATCTGTTTCCAGTGAAAGCCAACCTGCTAAACATAATCAGCGCCTGGAAGGTGATTAATGTTTGTACAAATCCTACAGTCAATGAAGGAAAAATGTGTCTTGTAAACACAATGCATGTAAGAATATAACTTGCGTGCTGATTGAATGAAAACAAATGCACGAAGGAAAGTAAAACTGGTGTCCAACACTCTCACATAGGTTTAGCATGAGAGACCAGGATTACATTTTGTTCCCTGGTGTGTTCTGATTTCTTTGAGACAGTAATATGTTATATTTTGACATACTTCCCTGGTCCTTTGAGACTGTGGTATTCATTGACTGAATAAAAAGACCCACGCTAGTGTGCATAATGTACTCCACAGGGCTACTATTAATACTTTGAACTTCTTTGGATTGCACTACAACCTACGGTTTTCCAACAAGCCACAATACCAGAGCTTAGAACATGCCAACAGAGGAAAATCCTTAAAAACTAATGATGCCAGCCAACAGTACAAGGGTCAACAAGGAAACAGCTCATAACTTCTCCATGTTTGATGCAGAAAACACCAGTTTTTGCTTCAGCAATCTGAGGAATCTTATCGAGATACACTGACAATAAAGATATGCAGTTCACTAGACAACCACTGGGGTTATTATTATTAAGATAAAACACGTGGGCAAGTATTCTTAACTTGGTGAAAGCAAGTTTAGGACAGGATTACAATTTGTGAATGAGCTGTGTAAATGCCATCTATCGGAGGGTTATATACCTCAACAACATTTTATTGGTAGAACAGGTACTTGCAAATAACAGGTTCCACTGCAAATGTTTTTTAAGCAAAAAAAGCACGATTTTTTAAAAACAATGTTTCTTTCCATCTTTAATCGGGTTTATACAAATTGCACTTCCTCAAGTGAGATAACCATAATTCCTGCCCTAAGAATGTGCACTGAAATGGCATCAATCTATTTGGCTACTTTGCACAAAGCCCTCTTCTCCATGATCAGATCTTGGCCATTCAATGCTACCCATATACACTCAGTGGGAGCAGGGTATCACTGTTGTTTACAGGAGTAGGCCATTCGGTCCTTCGAGCCTGTACGCACCGCCATTCAACGCGATCATGGCTGATCATTCTCAATCAGTACCCCGTTCCTGCTTTCTCCCCATACCCCGTGACTCCGCTATCCTTAAGAGCTCTATCTAGCTCTCTCTTGAATGTATTCAGAGAATTGGCCTCCACTGCCCTCTGAGGCAGAGAATTCCACAGATAAACCATTGAGAGGAGAAACAAAAACAAAAGCTCCTAATCATCCTTGAGGTATTGAAACACCGTCCTACTTGTTTATCGTGGCACAGAGGAAGACTATTCAACTCATCAGTCTATGTTAGCTTCCGATCAGTCGCATTCCTGTTCCCCCTTGCAACATGCTTGTTCTCACATGGACCCCTTTGATTCTTTTGACACTTGCTCGCGCCAAGGTGTAATATAGTTACAATTAATCTTCCATCATATCTTTGGGAAGAGGGAGGAAGCCGGAGCACTTGTTTTCTGCTACGCTTTATACTTCAGCCATCCTATCTAGAGATGAATTAGAGTTTGGGGAATGCACCTTTCCCCCTGTACATCCTTCATAAGTGCCTCCAGCTGAGATACGCTTCAGAAAAACTCAACGATAAAATCCATCCTCGAATAAAATATTTTATGCTCCACACAAGTTTGTCAAAAAATTCTGAATTATCAATGGGTTAAATTATGGCTCACTGTCCAATGGAAAACATTGGTCATTTTATGTAACTTATTTTTAAAACCACTAACAGGCAGAGCAGATGATTTAAGCACAGGTGTTGGATCTGAAGGGAACTACACAGCAGATCTGGGTTCAGCTTCACTGAGTGACGCATCAGGCCCCCAGGGTACAATGGTGGACCCCAACATTGACTTGAATTGCCCGCTCCTCCGACACAGTGTAGGTGATCCACATCTCCCCACCTCTCACCCCACCCCATTCACCCATCTCCCATAACCCACACCCTTCTCCCTCTCCCTCACCCCTCCACCTCTCTCTCCCTCACCCCTCCACCCCTCCCTCTCCCTCACCCCCCCACCCCTCCCTATTTTATCCTGCGTTTGACACAGAGATTCAAAATCAAACATGTTATGCATTCTAAGTCTGCAAAGTAGTGAAGGGCAGTGATATTAGGAGAGGAGAAACTGAGTAAATATTATATTCCAAACATATTTCAAAGTGCATTACCCAAGTATGAACTTAAATTGATAACATCAGGGCATACAAACAGTTAAATACCATCAGGTGAAGCTAAGAGTTTGTAAAGTGTTCACATTGATCGGGTTGGTGGACGCGTACAATTAAAAATCCGTAAAAGTAGGATGTGTGGCGTCAATTTAATGAAGAAATGAAAGAAGCAGGGGTTGGAGGGGGAAGGATGTTTTCCAGATGGGACGACCGTACCAGAGCCTCAGAGTTTGGTTGTTTGTGGTTTATGTCAGTGATTTGGATGTGAATGTAGAAGGCTTGATGAGCAAAGTTTGCTGATGACACTAAAGTAGGTGGTATCATAGGCAGTGTGGATGATTATCAAACTTTACAACAGGATTTTGATCAGCTGGGCAAGTGGGCTGAGGAATGGTTAATGGAGTTTAATGCAGATAAGTGCGAGGCGCGAGATAGCCTAGCCAGGGCAGGATTTTCATTGTGAATGGTAAACCATTGGGGTGTGTGTAGAACAGAGGGATCTAGACGAATGTACATGGTTCCCTGAAAGTGGTGTCACGGCATATCAGGTGGTAAAGAAGGTTTGTCGGTGTATAAGTCCTCATCAGTCAGGGTATTGAGTCAATAGACAATAGACAATAGGTGCAGGAGCAGGCCATTCGGCCATTCGAGCCAGCACCACCATTCAATGTGATCATGGCTGATCATTCTCAATCAGTACCCCGTTCCTGCCTTCTCCCCATACCCCCTGACTCCACTATCCTTAAGAGCTCTATCTAGCTCTCTCTTGAATGCATTCAGAGAATTGACCTCCACTACCTTCTGAGGCAGAGAATTCCACAGATTCACAACTCTCTGACTGAAAAAGTTTTTCCTCATCTCAGTTCTAAATGGCCTACCCTTTATTCTTAAACTGTGGCTCCTTGTTCTGGACTCCCCCAACATTGGGAACATGTTTCCTGCCTCTAACGTGTCCAACCCCTTAATAATCTGAGACGTTTCGATAAGATCTCCTCTCATCCTTCTAAATTCCAGTGTATACAAGCCTAGTCTAGAAGTTGGGAAGTTAAGTTACAGTTGTGCAAGATGAAGAAATGGATAAATATTTATCCATAATGAGTATGGAATATTACAAGAATAGTTACCTAATGAGATAATTAAATAAGAGCTGGAACTACAGAAGGAACTTCAGATGTCGGTTTCACACCAAAGATTGACACAAAATGGTGGGGTAACTCAGCGGGGCAGGCAGCATATCTGGAGAGACGTAATGGGTGGTGTCGCAGGTCAAGACCCTTCTTCCTGACATAAAATGTCTGCCATTCCTTCTCGCCAGTGATGCTGCCTGTCCCACTGAATTATTATAAAAGCTGCCTTTCTTCGGGCTGGGTTCCTTCGCAACAATAGCAGAATCGCATTGGAATCTATTTTAAGGGCCATGTCCAACTCAAGAGTTGCTTACTTTATGTAACAATCCTGATTATTTTCAGTAATGCTCAGGCGCTGAACGGCATTGGAGACGCAGGATGAACTGATTTGTTTTGCTGTCATTGGCTGAGGGAGGCTCTTTTCTCAAAAAACAGCTATAAATTGACAGCTAAATGACCAGACTTCAACCTTTGCTGGGTGTGGGAAATCAGGGAGACCTCCAGTGTCCCTGAGCACTACACTTGCGGGAGGTGTGTCCAGTTACAACTCCTTACTGACCACGTTAGGGAACTGGAACTGCAGCTGGACGACCTTAGGATGATCCGGGAATGCCCAAATTCCCCGTGGCCATCCTCCTCAACAGGTAGTATAAGAAAATGATTGCAGATGCTGGTACAAATCGAAGGTATTTATTCACAAAATGCTGGAGTAACTCAGCAGGTCAGGCAGCATCTCAGGAGAGAAGGAATGGGTGACGTTTCGGGTCGAGACCCTTCTTCAGACTGATGTCAGGGGGCGGGACAAAGGAAGGATATAGGTGGAGACAGGAAGATAGAGGGAGATCTGGGAAGGAGGAGGGGAAGGGAGGGACAGAGGAATTATCTAAATTTGGAGAAGTCGATGTTCATACCACTGGGCTGCAAACTGCCCAGGCGAAATATGAGGTGCTGTTCCTCCAATTTCCGGTGGGCCTCACTATGGCACTGGAGGAGGCCCATGACAGAAAGGTCAGACTGGGAATGGGAGGGGGAGTTGAAGTGCTCGGCCACCGGGAGATCAGCTTGGTCAATGCGGACCGAGTGCAGGTGTTCAGCGAAGCGATCGCCGAGCCTGCGTTTGGTTTCGCCGATGTAAAGAAGTTGACATCTAGAGCAGCGGATGCAATAGATGAGGTTGGAGGAGGTGCAGGTGAACCTTTGTCTCACCTGGAAAGACTGTTTGGCTCCTTGGATGGAGTTGAGGGGGGGAGGTAAAGGGACAGGTGTTGCATCTCGTGCGGTTGCAGGGGAAAGTGCCCGGGGTTGGGGTGGCCTCAACAGGTATGCCCTTTTGGATACTGTTGGGGGTGATGACCAGTCATGAGAGAGTAGCGGCAGTGGTTGGGTCTGGCTCTGAGGCACAGCGGGGAAAGGTGACGTCAGGTAGAGCGATTGTGATGGATAGGTGACTAGTTGTTCAGGGGGACAGACAGGAGATTCTGTGGCACCAAACGAGACTCCAGGATGGTGTGTTGCCTCCCCTGATGCCAGGTTAATGGAATTCAATGCAGATAAATGCGAGGGGTTGCATATTGCGAAGTCAAACGATGGCAGGACCTTCGCGGTGAATGGTAGGGCCCTAGGGATAGCAGAGAGCTGAGGGATCGAGGAGCACATGTACATAGTTCCCTGAATGCGGTGTCTCTGGCAGATAAGGGGAAATAGACAATAGACAATCAGGTGGTAAAGAAGGTTTGTCAGTGTATAAGTCTTCATCAGTCAGGGTATTGAGTCAATAGACAATAGACAATAGGTGCAGGAGCAGGCCATTCGGCCCTTCGAGCCAGCACCGCCATTCAATGTGATCATGGCTGATCATTCTCAATCAGTACCCCGTTCCTGCCTTCTCCCCATACCCCCTGACTCCGCTATCCTTAAGAGCTCTATCTAGCTCTCTCTTGAATGCATTCAGAGAATTGGCCTCCACTGCCTTCTGAGGCAGAGAATTCCACAGATTCACAACTCTCTGACTGAAAATGTTTTTCCTCATCTCCGTTCTAAATGGCCTACCCCTTATTCTTAAACTGTGGCCCCTTGTTCTGGACTCCCCCAACATTGGGAACATGTTTCCAGCCTCTAACGTGTCCAACCCCTTAATTATCTTATATTTTTACCAGGTCGTTGTGCCTGTACCAATATCATTTTTGTCATTTAAACACTCCATCCAAGACCTTCTCTTTCGTTCTTCCCTTATTGTTAAAATAAGACATTATGCACTTTAGCATTCTTCAGTCTGATGTATTGAGTATAGAAGTTGGGATATTATGTTACAGTTGTACAAGTTATTGGTGAGGCTGGATTTGAAGTACTATGTTCAGTTTTAGTCACCCTGCTACAGGAAGGATATCATTACGCTGGAAATAATGCAGAGAAGATTTACAAGGATGATGCCAGGACTTGAGGGCCTGAGCTGTAAGGAATGCAGGTGGCTGAAGGATGATTTTATAGGGGTGTATAATATCATGAGAGGTATAAATAGGGAGAATGCACAAAATCTTTTGCTCAGAGTAAGGGAATCAAGAACCAGAGGACATAGGTTTAAGGGGAGAGGGGAAAGATTTATTCGTAAACTGAGGGGCAACTTTTTAACTCAGAGGGTGGTGGTTATATGGAATGAGCTGCCAGGTTGGGGCAGGTACAACAGCATTTAAAAGGCACTTGGACAAGTACATGGACATGAAAGGTTTGGAGGAATATGGGCCAAACGCAGGCAAATGGGACCAGCTTAGATGAGGCACCTTGGTTCACATAGACGAGTTGGGCCAAAGAGCCTGTTTCAGTGCAGTGTGACTCTGACTCTATGACTCTAACTCATTGTTCACTGGCTCAATCGTACTTTATTATCATATGTACCGAGGTACAGCAAAAGTCCTCTTTAGAGGCAGGAAACATGTTCCCAATGTTGGGCGAGTCCAGAACAAGGGGCCACAGTTTAAGAATAAAGGGTAGGCCATTTAGAACTGAGATGAGGAAAACTTTTTCAGTCAGAGCGTTGTGAATCTGTGGAATTCTCTGCCTCAGAAGGCAGTGGAGGCCAATTCTCTGAATGCATTCAAGAGAGAGCTAGATAGAGCTCTTAAGGATAGCGGAGTCAGGGGGTATGGGGAGAAGGCAGGAATGGGGTACTGATTGAGAATGATCAGCCATGATCACATTGAATGGCGGTGCTGGCTCGAAGGGCCGAATGGCCTCCTCCTGCACCTATTGTCTATTGTCTATTGTCTTATCCAAATTGCTGTCTTTTAAGAGCATAAACGTTTATAAGGTTTGCCGCAACTATTCATACCCATACTCGTTATAATGTTTACAAGTTTGCTCTCTGTTCTTAAAAAAGGAGTCAGTGCACCATATCTTTACTAGATTTGTTCTTGGGACAGGGTTTATCCACCAACAAAATTAAGTACAATTGGAAAATAAGAGATTACCGTTGTTGAAATGCTACTATTATGTTTAAGAAGTTGGATGCTGAAAGGCCACTTTCTTGAGCTGGTTTAGACTGTCTCAGAACATGGAATCAGCTATGTAGGATTGAAACGATGAGGAATGTCATGATCAGAGGATTGTGAGCCTTTGGAAATCTTTACCCCGGGCAGCAGGGACTGCTCTCAGTCCCTGAGTATAGGCAAGCATGAGATCATTGGAATTTGGACTCTTAAATATGGAGATTGGGTTGGAATAGGGAGTCTTAGACCCACTGGCTTGAAGAGCCTCATGGTCCACTTCTATTTCTCATTTTGTTAACACAGCCCATGGATAATATATTAGTTTTGCACAGAAATGCCTCCACAGATTATGGACTCAAGCCCTGGAGTATGTTTTGAACTTATAACCTACTGACTAAGAGGCTTAAGTACACCAAACTGAGCCAAGCTGACACTTATATGAAAATATTTGTTTTCGGAAGTATTCCTGAAGACACTGAAACAGATGAAATATGCATTGGTGACACAAACGGTAAGTGAGATTAGGAATACTGAGCAGATATGTCATTAAAACAGTTTTATATTTATAGAAAGATGCACAAGGCTATGAATAGTTGAAAGCCAAGTATTAATGGATAGAAGCCTGTTTTTTTCGTTTGAAGTGCTGACTTAGAATTGAACTCAGAAACAAAGAAAATATTGAGATTTTTCATGGACAATGTCCAGCAGAAAATTAATTATGGCTATGTGATACTTCAGATTTGCAAATAAATCAAAATATCAGCACTGGGCGTGGAAACATTTCACTCTATATTAAAAAATATCTTGTATTCACTACAATGGAGACAGCATGAGGGTAAATCAGAACAAGTTAAATCTGCTTGTAACCAAAATTCATCAGTGCAATTCAACCTTGTAAAATGTCAGCTTGCTGTATTTTTCATTTGAAAGCTCTTAAAGTTTTTTTTTAGCAAGGCCACAGTAATCAAAGTTGTTTGCAGTAACTTCAAACATTTTGCACACTTGATGGCTGCTGAGAATTCTGGGATTTACATGCTCAATGCAGTAGAAGTGACATTTCTGTTCATGAAAGCGAGATTACATTCCAGGTGCTCCCCGGCTTACGAAGCTTCGACGTGCGATATTTCGACTTTGCGACGGTTCAAACGGCAAACGACCTCGCTTCCGGCCACGTGATCACGTGTGCAGGTGCTCCTCAGCCTACGATGGGGTTCCGTTCCGAGAAACCCATCGGAAACCGAAAATATCGTAAGTCGAAATGCATTGAATGCACGTGATCACGCAGCTGGAAGCGTGCCGCGGCTCGCTGCCGTTGGCACCACCGCAAAGTCGAAACATCGCAAGTCGAGGCATCGTAGGCCGAGGAGCGCCTGTATTCAATGCATTTGAATACAGGAAAGCAGACTATTATCTGAATGGTGGCCGATTAGGAGAAGGGGAGATACAACGAGACCTGGGTGTCGTGGTACACCAGTCATTGAAAGTAGGCATGCAGGTGCAGCAGGCAGTGAAGAAAGCAAATGGTATGTTGGCATTCATAGCGAGGGGATTTGAGTATAGGAGCAGGGAGGTTCTGCTGCAGTTGTACAGGGCATTGGTGAGACCGCACCTGGAGTATTGTGTACAGTTTTGGTCTCCTAATCTGAGGAAAGACATTCTTGCCATAGAGAGAGTACAGAGAAGGTTCACCAGATTCATTCCTGGGATGGCAGGACTTTCATATGAAGAAAGATTGGATAGACTAGGCTTGTACTCGCTGGAATTTAGAAGATTGAGGCGGGATCTTATAGAAACGTACAAAATTCTTAAGGGGTTGGACAGGCTAGATGCAGGAAGATTGTTCCCGATGTTGGGGAAGTCCAGAACAAGGGGTCACAGTTTAAGGATAAGGGGGAAGTCTTTTAGGACCGAGATGAGAACGTTTTTTTTTCACACAAAGAGTGGTGAATCTGTGGAATTCTCTGCCACAGAAGGTAGTTGAGGCCAATTCATTGGCTATATTTAAGAGGGAGTTAGATGTGGCCCTTGTGGCTAAAGGGATCAGGGGGTATGGAGAGAAGGCAGGTACAGGATACTGAGTTGGATGATCAGCCATGATCATATTGAATGGTGGTGCAGGCTCGAAGGGCCGAATGGCCTACTCCTGCACTTATTTTCTATGTTTCTATGTTTCTATTTCGACTTACGATCGTTTTGGTTACCGATGGGTTTCTGGAACAGAATCCCATCGTAAACTGAGGAGCACCTGTACACTTGAATCCACCTTTCAGCCATAAATCCTTGAGCATAAATATATACCTCATCATAGTCAAATTCACATCCACATCCTCCACTAATACACAGCAACGAACACAACTTGTTTACACGATCAAAGAACTGTGGGATTAGGTGAATTAACTCTTAAAACAGATTTGCTTGTAAATACTTATTAGATTTTTCTGATCTCGATTAAACTGGTTCACAACAATTTAACTGATACATCTCACAGGGACTTACCTGTTAATTCTAGAGATACTGGAACCTCCCAGCCTTCTGTAAAAAAAGTTACACATATAAAGTACCCACAAATACAGCCCACATAATAGCTGGATTTTTTTTTTTAAATACCCACAAGTTATTTTGCTATTTATTTTGTCAAATTAAGGTTAAAAGAAATAACAGCAAAAGTAACTCTAAATTGTACAAAGTGAAAGCCATGATGAGAAGCCATGTGCAGGCTTTAGTTTAGTTTGGTTTTGAAGGCTCAAAGATGTGATTTGCACTTGCTACCAGTTCCACTGTATAAAACCATTTCTGGGTGGATTATAACTTTCTCAACAAACACACAGAGAGACTGTGAAAACGGCTGACAGAAATTATGGAAAGCAGTAAAATAACCAAGACCAAGACACTGAATGATGTTCACAGACAGCAGGAAAGAGAAGCCTAGAAATTGGATTGAATCCCATGTTTTTATGTGTGCAAAAGTTGTCTTAATCCACTATTTCTGGTTGAAATTGAGCCCAATCAAGTTTTCACATCATCACACATGCACCTAATGAGGCCAGTGTCCATCAAACCCCCATTCCTACCCTTCCTGCTATAAACTGGAGCTCAAAAGTTCAACCAATAACCAATGGAGAACAAATTCACTACAACCAGTGGCACATCAGACTACTTTGCTCCTTCAGTTGTTTTTATAAAGGAGCACTCTGCTGAGTCAATGAGAGCAGGATTCTGAGATTGTTCCGTGCCAACATTAACTGTGAGAGCTCTGTTCCAGCATTTAAATGATGTGGTCTAGTGAACTCTGGGAAGGATACGAAAGGGTGCGGAACAAGTGTCAGAAAGAAAAGAACTGGTTGAGCTGAGTAGAAGTGGCCATGGAGCAGAGCTGGTTGGATTGCTCTTACACTGAGCTGGTATGGGTTCAACATGGGCTCAACATGGCTTCCTTCGGCGCTTTCAATGCATGATTTTAGCTGCAGCCACTCAATGAATGGATGCCTCAGTGAAGAAACCTCGGGCTGCAGTCCAGCAGCCAACATCCTGGCTGAGTTTTTGGCAGGATCTGCAGATGCACCCAGCAGCTTCCACATCTGGCTGAAGCTAGTGAGTTCAGACTCAAGTTTATAACAACACAAGACAGCACAGGACAAACGTTAAAAATCAAAACGGAACTTTAATACCGTCTCATTTCACAAACTCATGCGGGCTCCCAATGTATTTGCACAACGCACATTGCCGCACTGGTGGGTAAGTCAAAGCAGCGCCTTTACCACCTTGGACAGCTGAGGAAATTCAGAGTGTCTCTGAAGATCCTTCATCGCTTCTACTCTGGGGCTGTAGAGAGCATCCTGTCCAGCAACATTACAGTCTGGTTTGGGAACAGCTCTGCCCAGAACAGGATGGCCCTGCAGAGAGTAGTGCGTACGGCAGAACGCACCATGGGAACTACACTCGTCCCCCTGCAGGACCTAAACATCAGGAGGTGCAGATCCAGAGCAAGCAAGATTATGAGGGACCCCTGCCACCCCAGTAACGGACTGTTCCAGATGCTACGATCAGGCAAACGCCTCCGCTGTCACGCTGTGAAAACGGAGAGGATGAGACAGAATTTCTTCCCACAGGCCATCAGGACTGTCAACTATTATAACTCCAGAGACTAAATTTTGTCTTCTCTATAGTAACTTTATTAACTTTATTTATATGCTGTAACTGTAATTCTTTTTTGTGCACAATCCGCAGGCATTGCCACTTTCATTTCACTGCACATCGTGTATGTGTATGTGACAAATGAACTTGACTTGACAATATCACAGGGTCCTCCCCACTGTCGCTGTGGCCTGGCTATTGGACGGCTGCTCCTTTTCACTTTGAGAGCTTGGCCGATCCTTGATGACCCGTGGGAGGTCTTGCCCTGGGTGAGCCAGTTTCATTCAGGCCACTGGCCCTGGACCACTGGCTGTCAGTGTGCGCGGCAGTGGTGGCCTCACCAGTGGGCCGACAATTCCTGACCCTACGCACGAGACCACCTCGTGAGGGAAGGGGTAGAAAATTGTGCAATGATGTGCAGAGATTGAGACTCCACCTTCTTGGTCTTGAGGTGACCAGCTGACAGGTCCCACACCTCCGATGCCTGACCCTGGCAGTGTCTACTTTCTGTCTTTGCAACTGGATCACCGGCCAACCTGAACAGGATTCTGACCACGTGGAAAAGATGCTTCAGTGCGGGTGTCCATCACTGCAATGGAAAGCATTCCCCGATGGCAGCATACTTGCTCCCTTAGAGCAGTGCGTATCCTTATGCATAACATCTCGCATGCAGGGAATCAAGATTGTGTGAGTGGGCGGATGCATGGCAGATGCAGTTTAATGTGGATAAGTGTGAGGTTATCCACTTTGGTGGTAAGAATAGGAAGGCAGATTATTATCTGAATGGTGTCAAGGTAGAAAAAGGGGACGTACAACGAGATCTGGGTGTCCTAGTGCATCAATCACTGAAAGGAAGCATGCAGGTACAGCAGGCAGTGAAGAAAGCCAATGGAATGTTGGCCTTCATAACAAGAGGAGTTGAGTATAGGAGCAAAGAGGTCCTTC
Source organism: Rhinoraja longicauda (assembly GCF_053455715.1). Classification (NCBI taxonomy): domain Eukaryota; kingdom Metazoa; phylum Chordata; class Chondrichthyes; order Rajiformes; family Arhynchobatidae; genus Rhinoraja; species Rhinoraja longicauda. The sequence continues at coordinate 6,493,087 of NC_135964.1, forward strand.
TGCAGTTGTACAGGGCCCAAGTGAGACCGCATCTGGAGTACTGTGTGCAGTTTTGGTCTCCAAATTTGAGGAAGGATATTCTTGCTATTGAGGGCGTGCAGCATAGGTTTACTAGGTTAATTCCAGGAATGGCGGGACTATCATATGTTGAAAGACTGGAGTGACTCGGCTTGTATACACTGGAATTTAGAAGGATGAGAGTAGATTTATCGAAACGTATAAGATTATTAAGGGATTGGACACGTTAGAGGCAGGAAACATGTTCCCAATGTTGGGGGAGTCCAGAACAAGGGGCCACAGTTTAAGAATAAGGGGTAGGCCATTTAGAACTGAGATGAGGAAAAACTTTTTCAGTCAGAGAGTTGTGAATCTGTGGAATTCTCTGCCTCAGAAGGCAGTGGAGGCCGATTCTCTGAATGCATTCAAGAGAGAGCTGGATAGAGCCCTTAAGGATAGCGGAGTCAGGGGGTATGGGGAGAAGGCAGGAACGGGGTACTGATTGAGAATGATCAGCCGTGAGCACATTGAATGGCGGTGCTGGCTCGAAGGGTCGAATGGCCTCCTCCTGCACCTATTGTCAATTGTCTATTGTTAAACTGGTGACTTGCAGCATCTCTGCCCCTGTGTATCAGCATCATCAATGGGTTGTGTCCCAGTGTCCAGAGTGGGCTGCATTCTGCCTATGAATGGTATTTTACTGAGGATATCAATCCTGGCACCATTCCTTTAGAATATGCAGCTGTTCCCAAATGGCAGCGGGGAGAAATGTCTCCTGATCAGAACAATGGCTGCGTAGAAGCTGAAAGAATTCAGGTGCCTTTCCCTCTGCCGCACCTGAACCGTTAGGTGTGGTGGCGGGATTCTCATCGATCGCTGGGGGAAAGAAGCAGACATGACCACCAGAATGGAGTTCACCCACACCAACTTTGATGGGCTCATGGAGATGGGGGTCCTCTGTGCTCCTGCCTCCCCTGTGTTCAGTGAGGCAGGCCCGACTGCTCGCAAGCTATCGTGCTGTGCAACCGCATCAGCCCCGTCATGACAGTATACCAGCCGCCATTCTCGCCTGAGTCCGCTGAGACAATATCACGTGCAATCCCCCACCACGCTGGTCCCTGCACCAGATTTCCAATGCCTGATGTCAGGCATCAGCTTGGTGCACCCCCCTGTTACATGAACCCCTCTAACCTCATCTGCTTATTCCTCCTCTGAGGCCTGTCTCTGAGGCGGTGCTGTGGTGGTCAAGTGCAAAGATGAACTACGCCCTTCATCACCATTTCCTCCTCCTCTTCTTCCAGTGCTCCCTCCAATGCAATGAGTGACTTTTCTGGGAAGGGGAAACAGGTGGCCCACCCTAATACCTTGCAAAAGTAAACCAGAAGCCTCTTTGCAGCCAAAATATCTTAGAGTCAAAGAATCTTACAGCACTGAAATGGGCTCTTTGGACAACCGTGTCCAGGCTGATCTTTTTGCAATGCAGATCATATCCTTTGGGACTGTATCCTTCTTTGCCTTCCTTATTTTAAGTGCCTGTCTAAATGTCTTTTAAATGTCATCACTGTCATCAGATTTCACCATCTCCTCTGGCTGAAAGTGCTACATATCATCCAATCTCTGTGTAAAAAGAAAACTCACCCTTCACATCCCAGAATACAAATAGTGCTTCAGTAGCACTCATGAGAACAAGAGTGCCCACTGTTTATCAAATGAAACGGAATACAGCCTTCGCAGTGAAACATTGTTGTTGGAGATCGCTGGCAGTTTGGCAATTACTTTTGCTGGTGAAGTTGTTTGCAGGTAGGTGCCCCATCTGTCCATTAGCTGCAGGATAGGACTCCTCTATTGAGCACGGATGCAGAAATCAGGAGGCTGTCCTCCCATGCAGGTAGCCTCTCCTTTTCCTGGCTGACTAAGAGAAGGCAGTGAAGGACAAAGGACATCTTTTTGGAGGTTTGGCCCTCTGCCTGGGTGGATGGAGAGAGCATTGATGGATTTGCAGTTTTCTTTCTCTGTGTCTAGTGTTGATCTTGGCATTTCTTCCTGCATTGTCAGTATTCCAGCTCCGATGTTGGCTCGAGCAGACCTCCGGACCACTCTAGCCCACAGGCCATCACTCCTCCTCACTATCTCGTGCATCAGGTCTTTGATATCATCTTTCCTCTTCTCTCACACACTCACCATTGTGTGAGTGCGTTTGAATGTTGTCAGACTGCCACAGGGAGTCTGCCTTTAAGGGCTGATGTGATCTAAGATCGATGCGCAGAACAGAACGAGCAGCTGTGTTAACATGAATGTGATTCTATCAGGAACAGTGCAAGTTCCAACTTAATACACATCTCCTAACACTGCTTCAACCAGCTTGCTGAATACTGCACGTTATTTTCCACAGGGTTAGCAATGGGTATAACAAAATAAAGGGCAAAATCCAATTTCTAGCCAAAGATATTTGAAAATAAGTATTACAGCATGACAATGGGTATAGGTCACCACTCAGGAAAAACAATGGTGAAATGCAATCAGCATTTGCTGAAGAACATTAGGAAGCACAATGGAGACACAAGGTACAAAAGATGTTGGGATCTTATGTGGAATACAAAGTGCTGCAGTAACTCCGTTTGTGTTCTTAGGGAGCTTAAACCTGACTATTATGAATTCACAGACAAATGGAAGAATTTGTAACAATGCTGAATATTGGCTGAGCAATATGGTGAAGGTAGGTAGCTCTGGGGTATTTGCAGCACAGTTCAGACACACACTGCACAAGAACATCAACATGTGGCCGTCTTATGTTAGTCACCATTCCTCTTCAATGAGACATGTCTCCAAACCAATAAACCTTTACAGAATCCCAACTGCCAAGAGAATGTACAATAAAACACATTTTGAAATGGTTAATCCAGATTTTAAATCTTAACCAGCATATGCAAAATTGTCATGCAACAGAGTATAACAAGACAACACTGGCACAGCTAAGATGAACAATTCTGTAATGAAAAAGCTTCAGTAGGCTCCTTGACACTCAAGTTACATTACTAAGCATCAATTTTTAATTGCAGCTCTGTGTAGTTTTACAGAACAATACGCTTCTAAATACATCCTAGGTAAACACAATGTTTTGATAATTCTGGATTTTTTCAAATAAGAAATTTAGCCATAAAGGGTTTTGCAAAATTATTTTTTTTTGCCAAAATTATCAACTGTTTTTTTTCTGGTACCACTGTAAAATTCATGCATAATTTTTGAGATAAATAGCTTAACAAATTTATAACACTTAGATGTGGACTCCTGTTAATATATAATTTGGTGAAAACTTCAAGGTATCTTAAAGCCCGGTGTGTGTAATACCTTTAACACAGTAAAACAATTTAAAACATTTCATGGGGGGTATGACCAAAGAAAGTTGGCTTAAGGAAATGTTTGATTGACAACGAAAATAATGGTACAAGATATACATTTTAGGAAATGTCTTAAAAGGAACAATATGAAGAGATGAAGGATTTCAGAGAGGGAATTCCATAGTTTGGGGAAGTCAGACTCACCAGTGATATCCAATGTGTCAAACAGCTCAAGATTTTCAGTACTATGTGCAAAGCTAGCCTCTCACATTTGTGGTGTGGGTTCAAAACCAATAGGAAAACATTGTGGGTGAAAGTTATGTGCTATGTGAGATAACTCAACAAAATTTCAACCTTCTTCCCATTGACAATAGACAATAGACAATATTGACCATTCGGCCCTTCGAGCCAGCACCACCATTCAATGTGATCATGGCTGATCATTCACAATCAGTACCCTGTTCCTGCCTTCTCCCCATACCCCCTGACTCCGCTATCATTAGGAGCTCTATCTAGCTCTCTCTTGAATGCATTCAGAGAATTGGCCTCCACTGCCTTCTGAGGCAGTGAATTCCACAGATTTACAACTCTCTGACTGAAAAAGTTTTTCCTCATATCATATCATATCATATATATACAGCCGGAAACAGGCCTTTTCGGCCCACCAAGTCCGTGCCGCCCAGTGATCCCCATACATTAACACTATCCTACACCCACTAGGGACAATTTTTACATTTACTCAGCCAATTAACCTACATACCTGTACGTCTTTGGAGTGTGGGAGGAAACCGAAGATCTCGGAGAAAACCCACGCAGGCCACGGGGAGAACATATAAACTCCTTACAGTGCAGCACCCGTAGTCAGGATCGAACCTGAGTCTCCGGCGCTGCATTCGCTGTAAAGCAGCAACTCTACCGCTGCGCTACCGTGCCTCATCTCCGTTCTAAATGGCCTAACCCTTATTCTTAAACTGTGGCCCCTGGTTCTGGACTCCCCCAACATCGGGAACATGTTTCCTGCCTCTAACGTGTGTCCAACCCCTTAATAATCTTATACGTTTCGATAAGATCATTGATCATGTACAAACAGAAAAACAGCAGTTATTAAAACAGTGAACTTACAATTCCACTGCGGAGGGGTCATGGGGAATAGAAAGCTTGGTACTCAAATACAGAGTAGATGGAGCGTCACTATTAACAAAGATATTAGAGAACAAGTCTGAGAGGACGATGCAGATACTGGATGGTTTGCTAAATCTCATATGAATAAAACAATGAATGAAACTCTTCAGTTTGATAACTGAGTCTATAGTTTTGACATCTGTGCTACAATGAGATTTTCAGTATTCTTCTTCATCTGATTTGCTGAAAATGCATCATATTTCAATTAAATAAGAAATGTTTTTCACCTTATAAGAAGTGCAAAAGATATATGGAAAGGCCTCTAAATTTTGAAAATTTTCAGTGAGGTTGAATTTTTTTTCTAATCTTCAGCAAGAGCAAAGCAACTTGCAAATTCAACCTTTGAAAATATAAATGCCTACTCCACTCATTTCCTACGGACATTGATTAAACTCTTACAATCTAATCCATGGAATGTTCCTACTCTTTAAATGCAGACCTATTTGATAAATGTTGTACAACTGCATACTGTGCAATTCTTTGATGTGGGAGAGGCATGCAGACGTTACAGAAAATCAGCTCCAGATTTGTTCGGCACATACTGTGTGAAGGTATTAGCGATAACGAGAATCGAACTGCACTGAATGAAACATCAATGCATATTATTTTATCAGATGTTTTATAGACACACATATCTAGTGCACGATTTAATTTGTACGTAAAGAAGAAGAATCATAGCATGAGATTACCTGGGAGTGTATGGCTCTGTTGGAGGAGGAGGAATGTAAAGATCTTGTAGAGCAGAACTGTCTCGCTTTGTAGGTGTGTTGAGAGTGCCAGTCGGCGTGGCGACACTACCAGTTGGACTTTTTGGGATGATTGGCTGTTTACAAAAGGGAACAAAAAAAATCACGGAGGATAAAATTCCTGAGTTTAAACTAAATTATTAACAACACACATTTTAAGAAAAACTTGTTTTATGAAAAAGAGATGGACAAAATTGTCTTTTATTGCCCCAACATGCCTGTGTCAGGAAACACAAAGGGAAGACCACCATATCCTCTGACCTCAAACTTAGCAGATTGACAATTTTACAGAACTACATCAGTGCTTGGAAGCATGAATTGTATCATCTTTCCCTTATGTTTGCGATGAGATCTCCCGGGTACTTTTCTCCCGGGTACTTTTCCCGTTAGTTTTGAGGAGATAATTTTTTAGGGAGAGGATCTTCCAGTTTCCCACCCCTCACTGACACAAAGGTCAAGGGTCATAAGGTCATAAGTGATACGAGCAGAATTAAGCCATTCAGCCCATCAAGCCATTCAGCCCATCGCACATGTAAAGACGTTAAGTAATGGATGAAATTCTTTGTATTTCTTCTGTTTTTTTGGGGGGTTTATTTTGTTTTTTAATTGATGTCTTTTAACATGTACGAAATAAAATGATAGAAAAAAAAAAAAAAAAAAAAGTCTACCTCACTATTCAATCATGGCTGATCTATCTCTCCCCATTCTCCTGCCTTCTCCCCGTAACCCCCCGACACCCGTACCAATCAGGAATCTATCTATCTATCTCATCCGTAAAAATATCCATTGACCACAGCCTTCTGTGGCAAGGAATTCCACAGATTCACCACCACCAAGGATGACAAGGTCTAATCAAACCTTTTAATATTGTAAGTGTAATATTGTAAGCTTTGTGACATCTACATTTCCAGCTGAGTGACAGTGATGAAGATAGTGATGAAGATAGCACAGACTAGCTGGTGGAATGGACAGACATTTGGCTGACGAAAATTAATGTAGAAATGTGTAATGATAAGGATGAATGAGGAATAACTAGATAAATAAAGGGTGCAGTTCCTAAGGGGGTACAGGAAAAGAGAAACCAGGGTATTCTTGTTCATATATTTTGGAAAGAGGCAGTGGAAGTTGAAAAAGTGATTTAAAATAGGATCCTATGCTGCACCGACCAAAACATAAGTTATAACAAATCTTCATTAAATATTGATGCAGCCGTAGATGGGGATCCAATATTGGTCAGCTCAGCTGAGAAGGTTTTTTTAGATTTAGATTTAGAGATACAGCGCGGAAACAGGCCCTTCGGCCCACCGATTCCGCGCCGCCCAGCGATCCCCACACATTAACACTATCCTACACACACTAGGGACAATTTTTACATTTACCCAGTCAATTAACCTACCTACCTGTACGTCTTTGGAGTGTGGGAGGAAACCGAAGCTCTCGGAGAAAACCCACGCAGGTCACCGGGAGAACGTACAAACTCCGTACAGAAGGCGCCCGTAGTCAGGATCGAACCTGAGTCTCCGGCGCTGCATTTGCTGTAAGGCAGCAACTTTACCGCTGCGCCACCGTGCCGCCCTTGTTGGCTGCAACCTTCCCCCCATTGACGAACTGTACACTGCAAGGGCCAGGAAGCGAGCGGGCAAGATCATCTCTGACCCCTCTCACCCTGGCCACAAACTCTTCGAAGCACTTCCCTCTGGAAGGCGACTCCGGACTGTCAAAGCAGCCACAGCCAGACATAAAAACAGTTTTTTTCCCACGAGCAGTAGTTCTGCTCAATAACCAAAGTCTGTAGTCTCTTTTCTGCTCTGGTTTATTTTCACCCACATGTTTAGACCGTAACGTTGTATCCTTATTGTTCTGATGTGTTAATGCTTTATTCTTAATTGTTAACTGTATGTTTGTGTTGCCATTTGTGAGCGGAGCACCAAGGCACATTCCTTGTATATGCACATACTTGGCCAATAAACGTATTCATGCATTCATTCATTCATCACTGTTTGTAGGAAGAATTTGAAGGCTCTGGAGAGGATATAGAAAAGATTCAACAGAATGTATAAGAAAATAACTGCAGATGCTGGTACAAATCGATTTATTCACAAAATGCTGGAGTAACTCAGCAGGTCAGGCAGCATCTCGGGAGAGAAGGAATGGGTGACGTTTCGGGTCGAGACCCTTCTTCAGACTGATGTCGGGGGTGGGACAAAGGAAGGATATAGGTGGAGACAGGAAGATAGAGGGAGATCTGGGAAGGAGGAGGGGAAGGGAGGGACAGAGGAGCAAGATGTGGTCGTAGAGTAGGAGGGCAGGAGAAATCACAGAGGGGGAGCAGCGAGAGAGCATGTTACTGAACTCTCGTCGAAGAGAGGAGGAGAACTTCTTCAAAGTGGACATACCTCGAAGAGAAATCGCAGTGGAGCAACCAGTAGTATAAGAAAATAACTGCAGATGCTGGTACAAATCGATTTATTCACAAAATGCTGGAGTAACTCAGCAGGTCAGGCAGCATCTCGGGAGAGAAGGAATGGGTGACGTTTCGGGTCGAGACCCTTCTTCAGACTGATGTCGGGGGTGGGACAAAGGAAGGATATAGGTGGAGACAGGAAGATAGAGGGAGATCTGGGAAGGAGGAGGGGAAGGGAGGGACAGAGGAGCAAGATGTGGTCGTAGAGTAGGAGGGCAGGAGAAATCACAGAGGGGGAGCAGCGAGAGAGCATGTTACTGAACTCTCGTCGAAGAGAGGAGGAGAACTTCTTCAAAGTGGACATACCTCGAAGAGAAATCGCAGTGGAGCAACCAGTAGTATAAGAAAATAACTGCAGATGCTGGTACAAATCGATTTATTCACACAGAATGTTTGTCATGGAAAATGGACCAATGTTACTGGGAAAGGCAGAAGCTGGAATTATTTTCCCTGGAGCAGACAAAATTGAGATGAGACGTGGAAGAGGCTTTCAGAAAAATGAAAGGTCTAGACAGAACAGACAAAAATTGTTGCCTTTGGTGGAAAGACTAAGAGCAACAAGACACAGGCTGAATGCATTTGGGAAAGGAACCAAAGACAACAGGAAGAAAAGTTATTACAGGAGGATAACATTACAAATGAATTGCCTAAATGATTTTGGAGGCTGATTCATATGTTGCTTTTAAAAATGAATTGGGTCGTACTGGAAGCATCATTGCAGAGGTGCAGGAAAAGAATAAAAAAGTACAATCATCTTTCCGAAAGCTGGATTGGTTTTGAAGAGCCGGATAGCCTCCCTCTTTCATAAGTTCATAACTGATAGGAGCAGAATTAGGCCATTCGGCCCATCATGTCTACTCCGCCATTCAATCATGTCTGATCTATCTCCCCCTCTCAACCCCATTCTCCTGCCTTCTCCCCATAACCCCTGACACCCATACTAATCAAGAATCTATCTATCTCTGCCTTAAAAATATCCATTGACTTGGCCTCCACAGCCTTCTGTGGCAAAGAATTCCACAGATTCCACAAGAAATTCCTCCTCATCTCCTTCCTAAAGGACCATCTTTTTGTTCTGAGGCTTAGACCTCTGGACCCAGACACTCCCACTAATGGAAACATCCTCTCCACATTCACTATATCCAATCCTTTCACGATTCGGCAAGTTTCAATGTCCCCCCTCTTTGTTGCTACCATTCTGTGATTGTGGATGTCACTTTGTGCCAGTACATGGACATGTTACAGGACATGCCTCACAGATGATGTGCCATCCCTCACAGATTTATGTCTGCCATTTGAATTTTTTTTCTCAACCAGTAACCAACATGAGTATTGTTCAACCATCTGAAAGGCTGCTCATCGGAGAAGCACCAAAGGGAGACCAAAGTTACATTCATCTGAAAGTTATAATTCAAATGGGAAAGATACGAGTACTTTCCCTGATATTTTTCATGATGTTGAAACATTTCTTCGATATTTTTTCCTATGATACGTGGACACAGAAGTCTACAGATTGCCGACACTATATGCTCCCATTTGCAAATTATTAAAATGAGCCCATATTGTAAGGCCCACTGTACCAGGTACTTATTTCAATAGACAATAGACAATAGACAATAGGTGCAGGAGTAGACCATTCGGCCCTTCGAGCCAGCACCGCTATTCAATGTGATCATGGCTGATCATTCTCAGTAAGTGCCTCGTTCCTGCCTTCTCCCCATAGTTCCCCGTATGTGCTGTGATATTTCAATTAAATTTCAATACCTTAATATAATTGTCATGTAACCCAATCATAAATGTACTATATCAAACTTTGAGCACTCGAATAGCTATGACAAGCACCTTGGGCTAAATCTCCGGAGGTTACGGCTAACATTTTGAACCAAAAACAAGCCTGCATGAAGGAGGGAATTAAAGTTCAAGAGGAAGACGAGTGCAAATCCTCTAATTGTCAATTAGCACCAGCTACTCGGCAACTGACTGAATTCAATAATAACGGCTTTCTTTTTCGGGAAACAATCCATTAGCAACAGCATTCAAGTGACCGGGTGATCTTCCTCTTGCGTTTGAGGCAGCAGAAGTTATGAAGCTGCTTCTGATGTCTCTGCTTTAAGATGGTTAATCTGTTTGTTATACCATGGAAAACAATCAGACGCTGGAAGGATTTGGGTGCACTGAAACAGCAGCTTCATTTTCAGATACTTGATACTAGATACTAGATTTTTTACGATCAGAGAGATCAGGTTTATTCTTATTCAAATTGAAGTGTGCTATTTGCATACCGTTTTCAGAGGTCATTTCGCAAGCACTTTTAGGTTGCGATGCAGATTGTTAATTTTACAAATCCTTTTGATGATCTCACTTAGCCATGAATGCCTGGCATTACTGGTTGTGATTTGATGTTCTGTATATCACAGGGATAAATGAGCTGCTGAATTGATGTTTCATGCTTCTCCATGTACCGATTTAACAACTTCAATGTCCTCCTCATTGACCTTGTGTGTTATACTCTCTGTAACCTTCAGTGCATGGGTGCCCAGACTGTGAAGCGTTCACAACTATAAGAGATCGCCTTTTGGATTTGTTAATAAATTAGGAATTTGCCGCCTGTATCAATTCTACTCCAAACAACCTTGAGCTTGCTGATATATGTGGACGACTTGAATTAAAAATTCTCATTCCTATGTTCACATTGTTCTATCATCTCACAGAATGATCCCTGGAATGATTGGGTTAACATACGATGAGCGTTTGGCAGCACTGGGCCTGTACTCGCTGGAGTTTAGAAGAATGGGGGGGGGGGGCCTCATTGAAACTTAGCGAATAGTGAAAGACTTGGATAGAGTGGATGTGGAGAGGATGTTTCCACCTGAGAGAGTCTATGTCCAGAGGCAATAGACAATAGACAATAGGTGCAAGAGGAGGCCATTCGGCCCTTTGAGCCAGCACCGCCATTCAATGTGATCATGGCTGATCATTCTCAATCGGTACCCCGTTCCTGCCTTCTCCCCATACCCCCTGACTCCGCTATCCTTAAGAGCTCTATCTAGCTCTCTCTTGAATGCATTCAGAGAATTGGCCTCCACTGCCTTCTGAGGCAAAGAATTCCACAGATTCACAACTCTCTGACTGAAAATGTTTTTCCTCATCTCCGTTCCAAATGGCCTACTCCTTATTCTTAAACTGTGGCCTCTTGTTCTGGACTCCCCAAACATTGGGAACATGTTTCCTGCCTCTAACGTGTCCAACCCCTTAATAATCTTATACGTTTCGATAAGATCTCCTCACATCCTTCTAAATTCCAGTGTATACAAGCCTAGTCGCTCCAGTCTTTCAACATCCATAGTCCCGCCATTCCGGGAATTAACCTAGTAAACCTACGCTGCACGCCCTCAATAGCAAGAATATCCTTCCTCAAATTTGGAGACCAAAACTGCACACAGTACTCCAGGTGCGGTCTCACTAGGGCCCTGTACAACTGCAGAAGGACCTCTTTGCTCCTATACTCAACTCCTCTTGTTATGAAGGCCAACATTCCATTGGCTTTCTTCACTGCCTGCTGTACCTGCATGGTTCCTTTCAGTGACTGATGCACTAGGACACCCAGATCTCGTTGTACGTCTCCTGTTCCTAACTTGACACCATTCAGATAATACTCTGCCTTCCTATTCTTACCACCAAAGTGGATAACCTCACACTTATCCACATTAAACTGCATCTGCCATGCATCCGCCCACTCACACAACCTGTCCAAGTCACCCTGCAACCTCATAGCATCTTCCTCGCAGTTCACACTACCACCCAGCTTTGTATCATCTGCAAATTTGCTAATGGTACTTTTAATCCCTTCATCCAAGTCATCCAGGCCATAGGCAAATTAAAAGGACGTACCTTTAGAAAGGAGGGAGGAATTTCTTTAGTCAGAGGGTGGTGAATCTGTGGAATTCATTGTCACAGACGACTGTGGAGGCCAATTAATGGATATTTTTAAGGTGATGACTGGCAGATTCTTGATTAGTAAGGGTGTTAGTGTTATGGGTAGAAGGCAGGAGACTGGGGTTGAGAGTCTGAAGAAGGATCTCGTCCTGAAACGTTACCTATCCCTTTTCTCTAGAGATGCTGTCTGGCCTGCTGAGTTACTGCAGCTTTTTTGTGTTTATCTTTGGTACACTGAAGGGATACAGGTTAATCAGCATCTCAACTCCTGGTCCTGATTTTGGGCCTATTGAATTGAGGCCCTTCTGAATACTACTCATTCTGCATCAGCGACATTAACATTTCCAACACTGTAGACCAGCAACATGCAAAGAAAGTCAATGTTTCTCCAGCAGTCATATTCCACCCACTGCTCCATTAGCAACAAATACTCGTCAATTCATCAAGCCTACTTATTAGCCAAAACATTGATCAGTTAGGACTCATACCAATCATCCACATACACAATGTATTGCAGAGAATGTTACAGCCACTGTCTGGCATGTTGTTTACTGGCGACAACTTAATGACCTTCAATGCGTTTCCACCACCAGTCACATCATCCCATCATCCCTTTCCAGTTTCCGCAGAGACCAGTCCCGCTGCAACTCATAGAGTCATAGAGTGATACAGTGTGGAAACAGGCCCTTCGGCTCAACTTGCCAACATGTCCCAGCTACACTAGTCTCACCTGCCCACATTTGGTCAATATCCCTCCAAACCTGTCCCATCCATATACCTGTCTGTTTCTTAAATGTTGGGATAGTCCCTGCCTCAACGACCTCCTCTGGCAGTTTGTTCCATACGCACACCACCTCCTTGGATCATGCATCCCTTTCCATCCAAACTAATCCCATCCCCTCCCCAACTCCCAGATACTTTCCCCTGCAGGGGCAGGAGCTGCAACACCCGACCCTATACCTCCTCCCACACATCTATCCAGGAATCCCAGTAGACTCTCCAGGTCTATCCAGATACAGCTGACTGTCGCTGTACAGCACAAGGTCCTTGAGAGTTATCTTTACAAAGTTTCAAACGTAAACAGAGGACTGAACAGCATGTAGTTTTTATTGGATAGCAGTGCTTTTGCCAACGTATTGTGATTGGCAGTTATTATTCTACGTATGCTCATAAAGACTTCGAGGCTGCACAAGATTTCAATTGGTTAATGTCTGAAAGTTTGACATGTCTAAAAGTTTGTATAAAAGTTGACACTTGTGAGCAGAACCTTTAGAGGAGTACGGTAACTGGGACTGTGCTGCACTCCTTGTGTACAAGTAAATAAAGTGTGTCTGGGAAACAAATGCAAGTTGTTAGAGGTCAGTCTATCAGCGAAGACATCCTCATCTCCATTTTGTAACTTGAATAGTCCTTCAAGTTGAGGTAGACGTTTACATGCACCCGCTGCAGCCTTGTCCATTGTATTTGATGTGGCCTTCTCAACATTGGTCAGACCAAGTGTAGACGAGGTGACTACTTTGCTGACCACCTGGCATTGAGGTGATCAATGCACTGTCTGCCTAAGGGCCAGCTGGAGCTACTGATTGTGAGCCACTTCAATTCTATTCCCATTTTCATTCCAACCTGTTTGTCCTCAGCCTCCTCCATTGCAAGAAACCATGTGTAAACTGGGAGAACAGCACCTCCTATTCCATCTACAACTCACTGCCATGAACACAGACTTCTCCCACCAGCTACTTCACCACCTTCTGATCAGCCCAGGTCTTCTTGCTCACATCTTTCTTTCCATTCGCTGGGTTCACCCCACCCACCCCCGACACTGAGTTATTTTCCCCTCCGTCACCTCCTCCTTCTACTCATTACCTGCCTATTTTCCCTCTGGGACCCCTATTTTCCTCCCCCCGCCTTCTTATCCCAACTATCCACCATCCCTCCCTCTGGTTCTGCATTTCCCCTCACCTTATTTTATCTCCACCTGCAGTTCCACATCACTTCCAGCCTTTGTGACTATCTCCTCTCTTCTCTCCCCCACCTGCCTATCAAGCCCTGCTTACATGGATCCACCTATTACTTGCCAGCTGATGCCCCACCTCTTCTCTGCACCAACTATCTCCCTTCTATTCCAGTCTTGAACCAGCATCTTGACCCAAAATATCATCTGTCCATTTCCCTACACAGACGCTGCTTGGCCTGCTGAGTTTCTCCAGCAGGTTGTCTTTTGCATGCACTTTAGCCATAGTATAGTAACAGTATACTATATAACATTTTATACTAACCGTGGGCAGCACGGTGGCGCAGCAGTAGAGTTGCTGCCTTACAGTGCTTAGCGACCCGGGTTCGATTCTGACTACCTTGTTTGTACGTTCTCCCCATGACCGCGTAGGTTTTCTCCGAGATCTTCGGTTTCCTCCCACACTCCAAAGATGTGCAGGTTTGTAGGCTAATTGGCTTGGTATAAGTGTAAATTGTCCCTAGTGTGTGTACGATAGTGTTAATGTGTGGGGATCGCTAGTTAATGTGTGGGGATGCGGACTCGGTGGGCTGAAAGGCCTGTTTCCGCGTTGTATCTCTAAACTAAACTGAAAACTAAAATCATCTGTCCATTTCCTTTCACAGATGCTGCTTGGCCCGTTGAGTTTCTCCAGCAGGCTGTCTTTTGCATGTAGTTTTTCTCATACCGCACTAACAAACAGTAATTTAAAGAAACAAGTTTTATCAGCACATTTCATTGCCTTAGCACAATGGGAAAGTACAGCTAACGCTGGAAAGTTAAACCACAAGCAGAAAAAAGTTGGAATGTGTCAGGAAGATGGGAGGCAGTGAGTGTGGGGTGTTGGGTATGGGGGAGAACGAACGAGAAGGCCTTGGATGGGGTATTTAAATGACAAAAATGATATTGGTACAGGCACAACGACCTGGTAAAAATATAAGATAATTAAGGGATTGGACACGTTAGTGGCAGGAAACACGTTCCCAATGTTGGGGGAGTCCAGAACCAGGGGCCACAGTTTAAGAATAAGGGGTAGGCCATTTAGAACGGAGATGAGGAAAAACTTTTTCAGTCAGAGAGTTGTAAATCTGTGGAATTCTCTGCCTCAGAAGGCAGTGGAGGACAATTCTCTGAATGCATTCAAGAAAGAGCTAGATAGAGCTCTTAAGGATAGCAGAGTCAGGGGGTATGGGGAGAAGGCAGGAACGGGGTACTGATTGTGAATGATCTGCCATGATCACATTGAATGGCGGTGATGGCTCGAAGGGCCGAATGGCCTCCTCCTGCACCTATTGTCTGTTGTCTAATTGGATAAAGAACTAAAGACAAGAATAGGTGATGCAACTGGCAACAGGAAATGGTTGACATGCCGCGGGGAAAGATTGCAAGCCAAGACATTGCTCCGAAAATGGTAAACACTGCAGTGCGATTGGAAAGCCCTGCGCCACTTGATTGAAAGACGAGGTGCTGCTTATGGAGCCTCCGCTGAGGTTTCATTGAACAGAGCAGCTGGCAGAAGACTGAGAGAGGCTGTTGTGGGAGCAGGGTAGCGAATTAAAACAGGAAGTGGCCAACTCAGGCTGACGTGTAATATTCAGGAGAACCAGTCTGACAGTCCAGTATTTTCTGTCTCCTTTCCATCTGAGCCGGTAGTGAGACAATTATGTAGAAGCAGTCGCAACACTTCACCAAGTCAAGCACTTCAATTAATTACTACAGCGGCTTCATCATCTATAATTTCCTCAGCTGACTGACTGAGCAGAGGAGGTGATCTGTCAAAGCAAGTTACAAGTGGAAGGCAATATCACAAGTTAACTTGGATGAGATTTACAATGTTTGAAATAATAACAGCTGCTTTAATCATTGCTCTGTTAGCTTCACCCAGATGTTGACTGATCCATAAAAAACTACCATGCATTGAAAACTGTTTTCTTTATTTAAGTTTTAAGTCAATTTTATCACGAAGCTTGGCCAGCGGAAACATACTGTCAAATTGCTCAAACTGATTAATACATTAGGACATGGGCATATTTTTCATGCCCGAAGGGATTATTATCTAAATAAAGGGTTAACACTATTTTCACTACATGAGCCACATATAAATGTTAACCTTTTCATTTCCCGCAATAACTCAAACTGCAGATTCTGGGTGAGATTTCCAACTGTTCCCAATGAATGTTGCATTTGGCCCAGTTAAAAAAATGTGTTGACACGAATAAATCAATTTTATAAGTGCAATAGACATGAGAGGAAATAAATTATATGATTTAATTTGGAACAGAATTTGACTGCAAGGCACTAGAGTTAAAAATATTGTCCTAATTACAGAATGTCATTTAATTGGAAAAGTACAAGATGACACTTTAACGTTTATTAACATGGATCGAACTTTGATTTGGAGGAGAAGGGTTACTTCTACTGTTTTTCAATCAATCGAGACCAGGCATGCCCATTTGTCAATAAGAACAGAAAATATCTCTCAACTATAGCTTTAAAATTAATCACTGTTCAATGAGGGAGATGAGAATTTCTATTTAAATGTCCTCACTTTGTTTGTAAGTACTGGTTGCATGTTAGTTCAGAAGCAGTGGAAAAGCCCTGTTTGCAAAGAAAGGTTAATACCAAAGAGCCAACTCCCAGTTTAGTTTAGAGATACAGCGTGGAACCAAGCCCTTCGGCCCACTAAGTCCACGCCGACCAGCAATCCTCGAGCAACACCCTGTGCACTAGATACAATTTACAAATTCTTCTGAAGCTAATTAACGTACATAATGTACGACTTTGGAGAATTGGAGGAAACTGGAGCACCCGGGGAAAACCCACGCGGTCATGGGGAGCACGTCCAACCTCCGTACAAACAGCACCCGTGGTCGGGATTGAACCCGGGTCTCTGGCAATCTGGCACCATGCGCACATGACATGACAACGACATGACAATGATGAATCTGTTCAAGCAGGGGACCAAGTACGGTTGGTCAGGACGATCTTCCAACAGCGTCAGGGGAGAACAGAAACAATAAATAAACCCCCTAAACTCATTGCTTGGAGACCCGTTGAAAAACTCTTTTAGAAGGTTTTAAATGGTAACCTAAAAAGCCTTCATCTTGATTGCAGGCTAAGAAATGGGGAATACGTACAAAAAATTAGCAATGGATTTATCTCCAAATAGACTTCGGTGGACTATTCTCAATGGTTCAACAGCCCCAATAATACAGCCCACCTCCTTTTTCTCCCAGGTCCACAAACATGTATTGACTGATCAAGACGGATCACATATTATTAAAAGCATTCTTTCCTGATAGATGCTGAATGTTATATAGCTAGGAGCTCTGGGATTTAAAGTGGCATGTGTATTTTTCACAGAATCCTCCACTGCCAAGTCTTCAAGAGTTATGCAATCCACAGTAGTCAATATCTTTCACTTACATAACCAAGATTTATTCATGCCATTAGGTATCAGACTTAAAATAATATTGTCAAATGTAACAATATATCTAAATTGGGTGCACAAGAGACTGCAGATGCTGGAATCTGGCCCAAATAAATGAGGCTTAACAATTTTACACTAAGGGCGGTGGTGGGTGGAAGGTCCTATTGAATCTTTTCACCCTCACCTTAAACATGTCCTATGGTTCTCGATTCACCTACTCTGGGCAAAAGACCATGCTTTTACCTGATCAATTCCTCTCATGGTTTTGTGCACCTCTATAAGATCGCCCACATCCTCCTGCACTCCAAGGAATAAAGCCCTAGCCTGCTCAACCTCTCCATAAAGGTCAGTTCCTCGAGTCCAGTTGCAATGAGCATCTGCGGTTCTGAAGCAGATTCACTACAACACAAGAGGATGTAACAGAGGCATCACGTGGGATTATTGCACCCAGGGGCACTCCACTTGCAATATCCATATACTAAAACTCTCATTTGTTTGTTTGTTTGTTCCTGAACTACAGCCAAAATGGTACACGATATCATGACATTTTTAGGCCCACCTTACTCACCGGCGTCCTTTGGTGCTAATGGAAGAAGTTTCATTGAAATCAGTGATATATTTTTTCAAAGTTATTCACATTTTAAAGTTTAAATCTATCTCCTAGGGAGGGAGGGGGAAGAAAGGGAGGGAGTGGGGAGGGAGGAGGGTGGATAAGGGGGGTTGAGTGGGATGGAGTGGGGGGAGTGGTAGGGGGGACGGGAAGGGGGGAGGGGAGGGGGTGTAGGGGGTGTAGGGGGAGGAGAGGAGGGGAGGAGGGGGAGAAGGGGGAGGAGGCGGAGGAGGGAGAGGGGAGGGGGGGGAGGGGGGGAGGAGGCGGTGCTGCACCAATGCAGGAGAGGTTTGGGCCCAACGGGTCGACTCGGTCTAATGTTTAATGTAACTAGTATGGGATGAGGTCAAGATAAGCGGGAAATTAATTATGACAATATCTAGTTCAATAATTCGCTGTAATCTGAAAGTACGAAGTATTTTGAAAACAATGGTTGATACTTATTTAGCTGCAGAATTACATAAACATTACACCACTAATACAGCTGCTCAGTCTAGCTGGTGAGTGTTGGTGTTTATCCTCCACTTGAACTCCAGCAAACCTACTTTCTCTAAATCCACCAGAATAAGATAATCAAAACTTTCCTAAGGCAAAACGTTTCAGGTAAATTAATGCAAGATGGCTCATTCTAAAATACTCTTTAATGTGACTGAAAAGTTATTTTAGAATAGTTGATCTGCAGCTGGTTGATAGCATTTGACTGTCAGCTTTTCCCAGCCCGCAAAGCTGGGAACATAAATTCCAGCAAACTGCCCTTCAAGGAATCCAAATTTTGCTAAGCAATGTTGTTGGCTTGCTATTTCATCCCAAAAATGAATGTAATAATTAAAAGACCGAACGAAAGCATTGACATCACTACAAGGTGGCAGATTCCTCTGTGCAGGTGCCACCAATAATGTCCATCGTTTGTCACATTCAACTGAATCCCTCTAAGGCTCCCGTTTGCTAATTTCTCCTTTCCTTTCCCACACAGACCTTTCTGTCCTGGGCCTCCTCCATTGTCAGAGTGAGGCTAAATGCAAATTGGAGGAACAGCACCTCATATTTCGCTTGGGCAGCTTACAAACCAATGGTATCAATATTGATTTCTCTAACTTCAAGTAACCCCGGCATTCCCTCTCTCTCTCCATCCCTCACCCACCCAAGTCGCAACTGCTTCTCGTTTTCAACCAACAAACAGCTAACAATGTCCTGTTTCCGTTATCATCATTACATTTTTGCATATCTTTCATTCATTGTTCTATATCTCTCTAAATCATCATCTATATTTTTCGTTTCCCTTTTCTGTGACTTTCAGTCTGAAGAAGAGTCTCGACCCGAGAACGTCACCCATTCCTTTCCTCCAGAGATGCTGCCTGGCCCGCTGAGTTACTCCAGCTTTTTGTATCTTTTTTTTCGGTTTAAACCAGCATCTGCAGTTCCTTCCCACACCCTCTAAGGCTCGATTGTAATCATGTATTAATTTTCCGTTAACTGGGTTAGCACGCAACAAAAGCATTTCACTGTACCTCAGTACTCTAGACAGTGAACTACACTAACAACGTGAAAGCTTTTAAAGGATGGTAACAAACAATGAATTGGCTCTGGGGACACAGAGAGATAATGAAGTTATTTGAGTTACATGAACACACAACAATCAGAGGAATGCAACCATGATTGTAAACATGGCAAATAGAAAATTTGGTTGTACTCTGTAACTTGCATAGGAGCAACATCTGTACATTACAAAATGCATCTGTGCCAGTATAATTCTTTCATTTCGTATAAGAAAATAACTGCAGATGCTGGTACAAATCGAAGGTATTTATTCACAAAATGCTGGAGTAACTCAGCAGGTCAGGCAGCATCTCGGGAGAGAAGGAATGGGTGACGTTTCGGGTCGAGACCCTTCTTTAGACAGCTCACTAGGCTACAGGAGAATAGCTGTTAATTTTCACTAACAAAGAACTTTATGGATTTACAAAGCAGCAAATGACTTTTTTACTTGGTGCCTGCTGACACACATGCCAATTGGATATGCTCAGTTCCACACCGAAACGTTTCTAACATATAATGAGTAGTTTGTTATGTGCAATAACCTGGGAGGCTACACTCACAATACCATTTAAACCACATAAGTCCCATCAGCACCCACTAACACTGACAAGGCTACATTCACTTCAGAAAGAAACTCAACCTTTTGCTAGCTTGGAGGTTTTGATTTCTGTAACACTGTGAAACAAAAAGGTTATATAATAATAATAATAATAATAATAATAATAATAATAATAATAATAATAATGATAATAATAATAATAATAATAATAATAATGATATATAATAATTATTATTATAATAATAATAATAATAATAATAATAATAATAATAATAATAATAATAATAATAATAATAATAATAATAATAATAATAATAATAATAATAATAATAATAAATATTTGTCATGTGTAGGTTGGCACAGGGTCAACGGTACAATGAAATGTATTTGACAAGACAACGGGTCTCCTCAGCAGTAATATTCCAAGGATAAATAAGATTAAAAAATGACATTAGTAAGGTAAAAAAACAATATTAAAAATAATCAACATATATGACTTGAAATGTGTTTATCATCATATCATATCATATATCTACAGCCGGAAACAGGCCTTTTCGGCCCTCCAAGTCCGTGCCGCCCAGCGATCCCCGCACACTAACACTATCCTACACCCACTAGGGACAATTTTTACATTTACCCAGCCAATTAACCTACATACCTGTACGTCTTTATGAGTTCAGAAGCCTGGTGGCCTGATGGTAGTTATTGTCAGCTACCTCCAACAATCAACAAATAGGATTTTGATTGAAATGGCAACTTAAGTACAACCTCCAAAAGAAAAGTTAGGTAACAAAATATCTTCAACGTGAACAAAGCATTGGGGGGCAGTGCAAATCTGTCCTTGTTACAATTTACTATCTTAATGAATTGAGAATGCCAATCAGGAGACTGTGTTGATTACAAGATGAACTTTAGTTTACCTGCAGTGCTAGAGGTTTCCATCTCATATTCTTAAGCAAAGCAGGTGCAGAGGTGAGCATGCTCTGAGGGCGTTTCTTTAAGGTTAAGATGACCCCACTAGGATCTTCCCGGAGTGCATTTACCAGGTTTTTCAACTGCCAACCTACCTAGAAATCAACAGCAAGAACAAAAAGGGTTTAAATAAAACTCTCATCAAAACTAAAACCAAGAATGATTGAACTGAAAGTCAAAAGGAACAATACTGAGATTGTTAAAACATTTTGGAAAAAATCAATGACATGACAGAACAGTGGAATAACTCTCATTATTTAGTGGTCTCCTAGACAATCAAATAATCACCAATTTTACTTGTTCTAGTTGGTTCTCTGAAATAAGCATTGCGGACATGGGAAAACTTAAGAGGAACCATTTGATGGTGCTTATAATCGATGATGTTATCCATAATACAATGCCAAATATGTTCTTGAAACTAAAAAGTGGAACATTGTCTTCAGATATCTCTGTATACTAAAAACCTGGCCCATACCAAATGTTCATGGTAGGACACAAATACTCTGCCATCTCGTGTTTTGAAATGGCAGTACATCAGAGACAAGTAAGTTGCATCATTTTAATTGTTTTGATCATAAATCAAGGGTTGTTTTATAACTGTGAGATATCTGTATCTCATTCTCCTCAAGTATAAACACAGTCTCTACCTCTATTATTTCCATCTGGTACAAATGACAGAGCTTTTCAAAGCTACTTCCATGTCAGGATGTGATTGCTCCAAACACATCTCCAGATTGATCCAGCTAGATTTCCTCTTGCAAAGAATGAAGATTTCTACTTTTACAAAATGTGTAGGAAGGAACTGCAGATGCTAATTTACACCGGAAAAGACACATAATGCTGGAGTAACTCAACAGGACTGGCAGCATCTCTGGATAGAAGGAATGGATGACCATTCGGGTCGACACCCTTCTTCTGAAGAAATCTGAAGAAGGGTCTCGACACGAAACGTCACCCATTCCTTCTATCCAGAGATGCTGCCTGTCCTGCTGAGTTAATCCAGCATTTTGTGTCTATCTACTTTTGCAAAGCTCATCCAGCTGCATGAACGATGCTATGCCATGAATGATAGTTCTCTTGTCCAGCAATATTGGTTGAGGTTCTGTCACAACTTAGCAATGACTGAAATAAGTCTTATTGCTGCACTCTGGGTTAGTAAACCAAACCAAAAAACATCCGCAGCTATGTTGACTAATATACTGTAACCAATCAGCACAGAAAACACTGCACGCACTCGGTAGATCAGCTAGCACACGGGGAGAGAGAATCAGTGAATGTTTTAGTGTTGACCATTCATCAGAACTGTTCTGAAGAAAGATCTTTCAACCTGAAATATTATCTATGGTCCCGTCCCCACATGGGCTACCTTGAGTTGCTGAACACCCACAACAGTTTCTGTTCAGTTTTACACCTCTGCAGCAGATGCACCATTTGTATCTTGTTATTTTACAGAATAGCCGTACGGGAGCTGTTGTACTTCGTGGTCCGGTACCTGTTGTACCTTTAGTGACTCTGGACGGACCACAAGTACACGTGTATAAAAGGTTACAATGCTGGAGCTCAACTCCAGGCTGTTTATTCCGTGGTCATCTGGATCCAGAGTGACCGCCTAATCACACCCATCACCTATATACACAGCCATACAAAGTAGTTCTTGGATACACAAAGTAGTCCCAGCAATATCACAACATCCCCCTTGTCTTATATATTACAACATCCCCCTTGTCTTATATAAAATTGTTTTCTTTACCATTCGAGGGCTAAATACATTTAACAAACAAAACCAAAACACCATTGCTTTTTGCAAACAAAACCAATAACACAACTAAACACAATTGCTTTTTTTCGCCATCATGGTGGTCACTCCTCTGCGGAATTTCACTCATCGCCGGGTGGTCACTCATCTCCGGGTGGTCACTCACTCCGTGTGGTCACTCATCTCCGGGTGGTCACTCACTCCGTGTGGTCACTCCACAGATATATACATTTATACAAAAGCATCAAATATAATACATTAAGCTTTCATTACACAGATCACTACACAGGTCATCAAACACAAAATATTCATTTTGTTCCATATCTTCCCCTCAAGAAGACATGCTGTGTAGATCAAACGTAGTGTAGGCTCTAGATGCTCCACCACCATGATTTGCCTGCCACTGCTGGGCTCCCACTGCTGGGTTGGCACAGCTGGGCTCCCACTGCTGGGCTGGCACTGCTGGGCTCCCACTGCTGGGCTCCCACTGCTGGGCTGGCACTGCTGGGTTGGCACTGCTGGGCTCCCACTGCTGGGCTAGCACTGCTGGGCTCCCACTGCTGGGCTGGCACTGCTGGGCTCCCACTGCTGGGCTGGCACTGCTGGGCTCCCACTGCTGGGCTCTCACTGCTGGGCTCCCACTGCTGGGCTGGCACTGCTGGGCTCCCACTGCTGGGCTGGCACTGCTGTAATCGCGGTGCGCTGGCCCCGCCCACAGGTGCTCCCCGGCAGCTGCCGTTCAACTTTTCGAACGCGCTGCCGCTGGCCCCGCCCACAGGTGCTCCCCGGCCCCGCCCACAGGTGCTCCCGGCAGCTGCCGCTCAAATTCGAACGCGCTGCCGCTGCCTCGGGCCCAAGGCCTCCCGACTCTACAGTCGACGCGCCTGGGTAAGTACGCAGTGGCTCGGCCTTACCGGCCGCTGCACCTCCGCGGGTGGTCGGTCCCTCTGGTCGCCGACCCCCTCCGGTTGCCGCACACCTCCGTGGGTGTCGGTCTCCTCCAGGGCTCTCCCGGTCGCCGCACACCTCCGTGGGTGTCGGTCTCCTCCAGGGCTTTCCCAGTCGCCGCACACCTCCGTGGGTGTCAGCCTCCCCCGGGCTCTCCCGGTCGCCGCACACCCCCGTGGGTGTTGGTCTCCTCCGGGGCTCTCCCGGTCGCCGCACACCTCCATGGGTGTTGGTCTTCCCCGGTCACCGCACACCTCCATGGGTATCGGTCTTCCCCGGTCACCGCACATCTCCGTGTGTGTCGGGTCTCCCGGTCTTCCCCTGTTGCCGCACACCTCCATGGGTGTCGGTCTTCCCCGGTCACCGCACATCTCCGTGTGTGTCGGGTCTCCCGGTCTTCCCCCGCGAAGCAGTCGCAGGCTTCTAATCTCGGGCCTACACAGGTGCTGGGGCGCGACGTGGGCCTACACGCACCTCCCCCAGCAGCTTGCAGCGTCACGTCGGCAACTCGGCGCCGACTACTGAGCAGGTAACTATACCAACTCACACTGGCCCTGTCGGGATGCACTCCAAACGTCCCGTACCGAGCTGGAAACTTTTCTTTTGTTTTGTTTCCCTTCAGGGCTTTTTTTCTTCTTTTTTTTCTTCTTTTTAACCTTTTCTGCTCGGGCATGCTTCATTCCCTCCCTAGGCGAAACACCAAGCCGCTGCCACCATGTTGTACTTCGTGGTCCGGTACCTGTTGTACCTTTAGTGACTCTGGACGGACCACAAGTACACGTGTATAAAAGGTTACAATGCTGGAGCTCAACTCCAGGCTGTTTATTCCGTGGTCATCTGGATCCAGAGTGACCGCCTAATCACACCCATCACCTATATACACAGCCATACAAAGTAGTTCTTGGATACACAAAGTAGTCCCAGCAATATCACAACAGAAGCTGCTAATGCCAGTGTCATACCAGTCTTGTACTGAAATTGACCATTAATAGCTCCCCACTTGCTTGGTGACCTTAAAAGTGTGATCACTTTCTCATTGAATCAATTTTCTCATCAGAAATATGAATATTAAAATGCAGATCATACGAACTCTAACACTGACAAACATTCTAACCATCTAAATGGGGAAAACCCCCCAATAAAAGCTAAAAAGACAAAGTGAAATATGTGCCGATGATAAAATATTATTCCTGGAATTTAATCTTAACGTGATAAAGCTAAGGATACAATGTGGTCAGATCGGCACGTTGTATCCTGCCTGCCTCTTATTGAAACGTATAAGATTATTAAGGGGTTGGACACGTTAGAGGCAGGAAACATGTTCCCAATGTTGGGGGAGTCCAGAACAAGGGGGCACTGTTTAAGAATAAGGGGTAGGCCATTTAGAACGGAGATGAGGAAAAACTTTTTCAGTCAGAGAGTTGTGAATCTGTGGAATTCTCTGCCTCAAAGGCAGTGGAGGACAATTCTCTGAATGCATTCAAGAGAGAGCTAGATAGAGCTCTTAAGGATAGCGGAGTCAGGGGGTATGGGGAGAAGGCAGGAACGGGGTACTGATTGAAAATGATCAGCCATGATCACACCTGGTTCGATCCCTACTACGTGTGATGTCTGTACGGAGTTTGTACGTTCTCCCTGTGACCTGTGTCGGTTTTCTCCGAGATCTTCGGTTTCCTCCCACAATCCAAAGACGTGCAGGTATGTAGGTTAATTGGCTTCTTAAATGTAAAAATTGTCCCTAGTGGGTATAGGATAGTGTGTTAATGTGCGGGGATCGCTGGGCGGCGCGGACCCGGTGGGCCGAAAGGGCCTGTTTCCGCGCTGTATCTCTAAATCTAATCTGAAGCCTCTTCCCCAAACACTAATAGGCTTTTACAAGCAGTGGGTTTCCAGGAACCAGACGGCTGAAATCGGCTGGTTCACTGTTGTGTCGGCAGGAGGGGGAGCGTTTCCTCAGCTTTACAAATATGCTGCTTCCCTTCCAGAGATCTGAAGCCTTCATCATCTCTCGCAAGTAATCTACAACTTCTTAAGCTGCCCCCTCAGAATCAGTTGACTTGCTGGCACTCCGATTCTGTGAGCTAAGAACTGGTTGACGTGTCCCATCTGGGATCTGAAGATGGCCACAGGTGGTTTGACAGAAAGGGTGGGTGGTTAGGCCACTTAGGATGTGTGCACTCTCTTCACAGTAAAGCTTGAAAAAAATGTCATATTTACACCCTCTCTGATGTCCACTGAAATGTTCCCCTCTCCCCAGGCCAGGGCACTAAGATATACAAAACTGTATCCCCTGCAGGCCTTTGAGATGTGGCCATGAATGTCTGCCAAAAACATTTCTTTATTTCTTTTCAGTCCTCCAGCAGTGGGTTTGTCTGCACTGGAGGCCATGTTATTCTTTCGCTGTGAGATACTAATCTTAATGTCTTATTCACAAAATGCTGGAGTAACTCAGCAGGTCGGGCAGCATCTCGGGAGAGAAGGAATGGGTGACGTTTCGGGTCAGAACCCTTCTTCAGACTGAAGAAGGGTCTCGACCCGAAACGTCACCCATTCCTTCTCTCCCGAGATGCTGCCCGACCTGCTGAGTTACTCCAGCATTTTGTGAATAAATCGATTTGTACCAGCATCTGCAGTTATTTTCTTATAATCTTAATGTCTTACCAAGCTTGAAGATGGACACTTGTGTGAGGAGAATTTTCAAGTTCTCCTTACAATGGAAGAAAACTGTCCCCATGTCTTTGATAAATTATCAACCTTGGTCACAATGTGGTGGTCCTTGGTTGTTTGGGCAGCAAATGGTCTTGCTCGCACTGTACGATCGACGTGCATTGGGGTTACCACCTACATCTCCTGGACATTTTCCATCCACCATGTTCTTTAGGCCAAGGGTTTTTGTTGGTCCTCATCTGGCGGATCTACTTCTGCTTCCCTTGAGACATGAAGGTGTCTCCAAACCAATAAAAGATGGCTTTTACAACTGATGAACTCACTTTCTCAAATCAGTTTTGATATCTTCTAGCTCGGAAGCCAAGAATCTCTCCAGAGATGTTAATTTTGGTGGACTTCTAGGCAAACCAAGGGCCATTGACGCAATGCAGTCCGATTGGTTGGAGCAGTCGGATTCTCTGAGAGATGCTGTTATAAGACTTTCTTTTGGGGGTTGTTGATTTATTTGACAATTGCTGGTGTTGTTTTGGCATCAGTTGATGGCGATGGCAGCTGGACTGGGTGGTGGTCAGTCTAAGGTCGCCAGCACCGGTCATGGTGAAGTTGACGCCAATGTCTCCCTGGCCCCTCGTCTGGAAGGTGATGCCACCACTGAATGAATTCCACTCAGTTCAATTCACGAACTCATCCACATATGAGATAACAGGCGGCTGACAGGTAGGGTGGGGAGGTAGTTTGTACGCAACTCTTTCTACCACTTATGTATACCTTCTGTGTGCACCTGCATTCTCCTTCTCCATATTGGAGTGGCCATGGGACAGAGGTTCCCAGGAGGCAGTGGGGATGAAACAATTCTTCAGGGAATCTTTGAGCACATCTCTGAAGTTTTTTTTTTGTCTACCCATAATCGTCTCCTGGAACAGAGCTGAGAATAGACTGTGCTCCTCTGATGTCTGGTGTCGGCTTTGTGAATGACGTGGTTTGCCTAACATAGCTGACTGGGAGAAACTAAGGATTCAGTGCTGGGAATGTTGGCACACTCACCCTTACATGAATTTGGAGGATTTTGTGGGGAGAGCATTGATGGTATTTTTCCAGTTCCAAGGTAGTCCAGGTCTCAGAAGTGTATGCAAGGAGAGGGATCACCACTGTCCAGTAGACCACGAGTTTTGTGCCAAGCCTGAGGTTGATCTTCAAATACCGTTTCTCTCAGTGAATCAAAGGCTGTGTTGACACATTAGCACCATCGATGAAGCTCATCACTGCCATCTGTTTTCTGAGGAGTAACGGGAAATGGCCCACACTTTCTGTGGTCTTATTGTGTACCTTTACTTGTGGAGGCCAGTGTGGTACATCAAGGGGTAGGTTGGCAGAGGACCTTGGCCTTGCAGAAAATGCGTGTGAGAACCATCTTTCAGTGAACCAGTCAATCGTTTAACTTATGGCGACAACATTTCAGGATCAAGGATAACCAAACCTCAGTAGTCAAGTTGCAATAAGCAGCCAGCGCTTATGTTTGCTCATGCTCAAGGCTGCGCTCCAAGATAATGTTGACATTTTCACTGAAGTCTATGAGAACCACTCATATTCAGGACTGAGTGGTCATATTGCAAAATAGATGGACTTTACTGTCATCAGTCAGGAGCTCACTGGATTTAGAAGTAGAATCCCTCATAGAAACATAGAAACATAGAAAATAGGTGCAGGAGTAGGCCATTCGGCCCTTCGAGCCTGCACCGCCATTCAATATGATCATGGCTGATCATCCAACTCAGTATCCCGTACCTGCCTTCTCTCCATACCCCCTGATCCCTTTAGCCACAAGGGCCACATCCAACTCCCTCTTAAATATAGCCAATGAACTGGCCTCAATTACCTTCTGTGGCAGAGAATTCCACAGATTCACCACTCTCTGTGTGAAAAAAACCTTTCTCATCTCGGTCCTAAAAGACTTCCCCCTTATCCTTAAACTGTGACCCCTTGTTCTGGACTTCCCCAACATCAGGAACAATCTTCCTGCATCTAGCCTGTCCAACCCCTTAAGAATTTTGTATGTTTCTATAAGATCCCCCCTCAATCTTCTAAATTCCAG
Organism: Rhinoraja longicauda; assembly: GCF_053455715.1. Lineage (NCBI taxonomy): Eukaryota > Metazoa > Chordata > Chondrichthyes > Rajiformes > Arhynchobatidae > Rhinoraja > Rhinoraja longicauda. The sequence continues at coordinate 6,521,310 of NC_135964.1, forward strand.
CGAGTACAAGCCGAGTCTATCCAGTCTTTCTTCATATGAAAGTCCTGCCATCCCAGGAATCGATCTGGTGAACCTTCTCTGTACTCCCTCTATGGCAAGAATGTCTTTTCTCAGATTAGGAGACCAAAACTGTACGCAATACTCCAGGTGTGGTCTCACCAATGCCCTGTACAACTGCAGCAGAACCTCCCTGCTCCTATACTCAAATCCCCTCGTTATGAATGCCAACATACCATTCGCATGGAGTCAAACATCACAGTGCTTCTGTGTTACAGCAGTGGGAAGGAAAATGCTCATTTGGTTATTTGGGCTCCTTAACCAACTGCCAAAATGAGGGAGGTTACACAGTCGCATTGGTTGTCGTTAATACCACCACATTTGCTGAGAGGATCACTGGCGCCTCACTCCCAACACTCCTGGTCCTTTACACCACCCGCCTCACCCGCAAAGCACTGAGCATTGTGGGTGACCCCTCCCACCCCTCCAACAGCCTCTTCACCCTCCTGCCTTCAGGGAGAAGGTTTCGCAGCCTGAGGTCGAGCACCACCCGACTAAAGAACAGTTTTTTTCCACCAGGCTGTCAGGATGCTGAACTCTCTCCCCTCCCTCCCTCCTCTCTCCCCTGCCCCCATTGGACCTGGACTTTAACACCCCACACACACGCACATCCAGCACCAGACATTTTTTTTTAACGCTGCTATGGACAGGCTTTGCACTACTGTTCATTATTTTTTATTGTAATATATTCATCTTCATCTTTTTTTCATTGAAGTGACTATATTTTATATTGATTGTTGTTTGCTGTGCCTTTTTAATTTTAACTTAATTTAATGCACTTTATTCCTCGGGATTGTGGGAAACGGTATTTCGATTTTCTGTCTGTGTAAACTAACTGGAAATTGACAATAAAGTTGACTTTGACTTTGACTTTGACTTTGATTTGCCACTTTTGTTAAAATAGTGAGCAAAATCACTGCAATTTTTTAATAATAGTTTGGGATATACTTATTGCCGTTCATCAAATTACGACTTTCATCTTTGAACAAGTAATATTTGTGGAATTGCCACTGTTTCCTCTTCTGGGAAAACATTATTTGATTGATTTGTCAGGAACATAAAATGATATTATTCAGGTAGCGTGGTGGAGTACATGCCCAATCAGCATCAATGGTGCTGAAGTGGAAATAGTGGAGAGCTTCAAATTCTTTTATGTTAATATTACCAACAATTTGTTGTGGACCAACCACATTGAAACGACAGGCACGAAGATGCACCCACCCCTCGAATTCCTTCGGAGACTGTATAAACACGGCATGCTTCGAATGACTCTTACAAACTTACACAGGTGCACTAGAAAATATATCCTATCGGGTTGCTTCACAGCTTGGTTTGGGAACAGCTTTGCTCAAGACAGCAAGATATTACCAAGAATTGTGGACGTAGCCCCGTCCATCACACAGTTCAGACTCTCCTCCAGTGACTCCATCTACATTTCATGCTGCCTTGGAAAAAGCAGCCAACACAATCAAAGACTTGTGCCGCCCTTGTTATTCCTTCTCCTCTCTGCTCCTGTGTGTTTGAAGGGGGTTGAAAGGGTGCAGCACCAAACGCAGGAACAGCTTCGCCCCTCTGTTATCAGGCTTCTGAACAGTCCTTCCACAATGCAGGTTACTGTCCGATTCACCTCCCCCTGTTGTGGACATTAGACTTTGTCCACTATTTGCAAGTTGCCTTTTTTTGCCGTTTAAAAGCTTTACAGAGTGCATTTATGTCACGCCGAGATCATGACACTGCTCTTGAGGGCGTGCAGCGTAGGTTTACTAAGTTAATTCCCGGAATGGCGGGACTGTCATATGTTGAAAGACTGGAGCGACTAGGCTTGTATACACTGGAATTTAGAAGGATGAGAGGAGATCTTATCGAAACGTATAAGATTATTAAGGGGTTGGACACGTTAGAGGCAGGAAACATGTTCCCAATGTTGGGGGAGTCCAGAACAAGGGGCCACAGTTTAAGAATAAGGGGTAGGCCATTTAGAACTGAGATGAGGAAAAACGTTTTCAGTCAGAGAGTTGTAAATCTGTGGACTTCTCTGCCTCAGAAGGCAGTGGAGGCCAATTCTCTGAAAGCATTCACGAGAGAGCTAGATAGAGCTCTTAAGGATAGCGGAGTCAGGGGGTATGGGGAGAAGGCAGGAACGGGGTACTGATTGAGAATGATCAGCCATGATCACACTGAATGGCGGTGCTAGCTCGAAGGGCCGAATGGCCTCATCCTGCAACTATTGTCTATTGTCTATGACCTGTGCTTGGATCTGCAGCCAAAGTTGATTCTCCTTTGCTCTACCTAATGTACTTAAGTTTAACTTAATTGTATTTGTGTACGGGATTATCCAATCTGATTGGATAGCATTCAAAACCAAGTTTTGCACTGTACCTTTGGTACACGTGACAATAATAAACCTAAACCATTAATGCTAGTTACAGCAATTTTCTCACTTACTGTGAAAATGATGCTTCTTAAATATAAAACATAGATCACTTTATTATGGACCACATTTTTTACTTTGAAATCCTCCGTCCATTTTTTAAACTGGTATGAAATAAATCCAAGGTCCAAATAAATAACTCATCAATGATGTCAGAATTTTATTTAGTTTATTGTCACGTGTACTGACGTACAGTGAAAAGCTTTTGTTGCGTGCTAACCTGTCCTGTTCAAGTCAGCTTTCTTTTTAAATTGTCTCTGCCATTGAGACTCACTGTTATGGTTATTTAGTACTAGACCAAGTGGACCCGTTGGGCCCAAACCTCTCCTGCACCCTCTCCTCCCCCCTCCCCCCACTCTCCCTCCCTTGCCCCTCTCCTCCCCCCCTCTCCCTCCCCTCCCCCCACCCCTCCCCCTCCTCCCCCTCCCCCTCACACCTCCCCTCCTCCTCTCTTCCCCTCCCCTCCCCCTCCTCCTCCCCTCCCCTCCCCCTTTGCCTTCCCCTTCCCCCCATTCCATCCCCCTTAACCCCTTTATCCTACTCCCCCCACCCTCCCTCCCCCTCCCCCCCCCCCGCCTCCCTAGGAGATAGATTTAAACTTTAAAATGTGAATAATTTAAAAATATAACACCGATTTCAATGAAACTTCTTCCATTAGCACCAAAGGGACGACGGTGAGTAAGGTGGGCCTAAAATTGCCGCGCTATCGTGTACCGTTTTGGCTGTAGTTCAGGAACAAACAGAAAAAACAAACGAGTTGTCTATTGTCTATTGTCTATTATCTCCAGCCTTAACTCCTGTTTCCTATAACCTGACAGTTTTAACGCTAATTTAATCCAATACACTAGGGTCTCGACCCAAAACGTCACCTATTCCTTTTCTTCAGAGATGCTGCCTGATCCGCTGAGTTACTATTATGTTACCACCAGCTGCAGTTCCTCCTACGCTATTCCATACCCCTAATCCAATATGTTCCTGCATGAAATCTGGTCGTCCACAAAAGTTATCTGGCGGATGGTGACCTTGCCAGAAAGAGAACAATACAAATAAGAAGGTCCTGAACAACCTCTACAAAACACTTCTTCCTCACACCAGGCTCATAATGTGCTAAAGCACAGAGCATCAGGAATCCAAAGAACATCTACCACTGCATCGGTGTTAAACATCATGCAGTGTCAAACTAAAGTGTTGTGGAGTTCTCTCATTCAGGGATGGTTATGCAACACTATTCTGCCAACTTGTGTTAGACCCCAACTTCCACATTATAGGTGTTCCATGCATCTTATTGCAGCAGTAATTGCAAAGTATGTCACACCAATGTCAGAACAGACTACCAATGGCTACCAATAACCATATTCACAGCATCATCTATTTTAATTGTACAACTAAACTAATGACTGTAGCATTTTCTCTGAAAAACGCATGCCAATATTATGAATGCTTTCAGTTAGTATACATAGGAAGGAGTAGGCCATTCGGCCCTTCGTGCCAGCACCACCATTCAATATGATCATGGCTGATCATCCAAAATCAGTACCCCATTCCTGCTTTCTCCCCATATCCCTTGATTCCGTTAGCCCTAAGAGCTCCATCTAACTCTCTCTTGAATACATCGGATAGCAGGTGAAACATTTTCCTGTGTAAGTCCCACCAAGTCTGAGATTCTTGCACAGGAACATTAAAGTCCCAAACTGGCGGGTTGATTGTGCAATCCACAGACTGCCGACAGAGCAACATGACCAAAGAACTAATCACAGGGAATCTATCATTAAACCTAAAGAAGGAACAGCATCTCCATTCATTTGAATGAGGAACAATGAGTACGTTAATCTACATACTTCGAGTTTAATTATCTCTGGTTAAGAATGTTTAGCCGATCTTCAATGTTCTTATGTATTTTGGGTACTTTGTAAAACTTACAATAACCTTGAAAAACCAATTGTTTGATTGTTTTTTTTAATGGGCTTTGAATAGCTCCAAAGAAGACTGAATGATGAGATAACAGAGATATATAAAATCATGAGGGGAGTAGATAGGGTGAATGCATATAGTCTTTATCCCAGGCTAGGGACAGAATAACCAGAGGGCCAACGTTTACAGTTTAAGATTTAAGAGGCACTCGAGGGTTAGATGTTTCACACTGAGGATGGTACAAATATGGATTGAGCTTCCAAGGAAGTGGTTGATGCAGGTACAATAACAACATATAAAGGATATTTTGGATAGGTATATGGATCGGAAAGATTTACAGGAATATGGGTCAAACACAGGCAAATATGAGCGTCGATGGGCATCTTGGTCTGCATGGATGAGTTGGGCCGAAGGGCAGTTAGAGATACAGCGCGGAAACAGGCCCTTCGGCCCACCGAGTCCACGCCGCCCAGCGATCCCCGCACATTAACACTATCCTACACACACTAGGGACACTTTTTATTTTTGTTTTTACATTTACCCAGTCAATGAACCTACATACCTGTACATCTTTGGATTTAGATTTTTTGATTTAGAGATACAGCGCGGAAACAGTCCCTTCGGCCCACCGGGTCCGCACCGCCCAGCGATCCCCGCACACTAACACTATCCTATACCCCACTAGGGATAAAAAATTTTTTTTTACATTTGCCCAGCCAATTAACCTACAAACCTGTACGTCTTTGGAGTGTGGGAGGAAACCGAAGATCTCGGAGAAAATCCATGCAGGTCACAGGGAGAACGTACAAACTCTGTACAGACAGCGCCCGTAGTCAGGATCGAACCTGAGTTTCCGGCGCTGCATTCGCTGTAAGGCAGCAACTCTACCGCTGCGCCACCGTGCGGCATGTTTCCATGCTGTACGGCTCTATAACTATAAATACCAGAACATTCAATATATATATATATATATATTTTTTGTGTTCTGTGACTGCTGGAAATGTAATTTCGTTCGGTATCTCAGTATCGAATGACAATAAAGCTCTATATTCTGTATTCTGTATTTTTGACAGCATTTAGTGTGCAAAGTTCTGACTGCAAAGTGGCCAAGACCCAAAGGACTGAGTTTGTCTTTTTGCTGGAAGCTGACAGAAGTTACAGGGTAAACGTGGACAGAATGTAGTTCAGCTGCCAGTGTAAGCAACTCACCGCTGACAGAAAACCCTGGCCTTTAACAGTGTGCCTGCTTGGGCAGTTTGACCATGAACATTAACAACACATCTGCCACATTTTCCCATTTTACAATTGTAAAAAAAGCTGGACTGCTTTGATCGATTTTCCTGTAACAAAATCTGGATTTTTTTTTTCTTTCTGAGAATTGATCACTCAAATTTGCTAGTTTTTATTTTATTTTATTTTTTTTTAAATTTATTTATTAAAAGCATATGTACAAATCGAAATAAAAAAAAAACACATTTGTTACAAAGTTCATACATAGCTTCAATTTTAAAATTTTTGAAGAGAGAAAGTAAAAATAAAAATATAAAACTATAAACTTGGGAAGAGAGAGTAAGAGGGTTAAAAAAAAAAAAAAAGGATCTAACAATAAAAATTAACGGGAGTAGATCCGGGAGACAAAAACCACAGCTGTACATCCAACCCCCAACTCAAGTTTCAACTTTTTATTTAAATTTTTTTAATTTTTATTTTAGTCCTGTGCCAAACCCATTTACTTTTCTAAAAATTCAATAAATGGAGACCATATTTTTAAAAATAACTCAGGTTTGTCGATTAAGGCAAACCTTATTTTTTCCAAATGCAGGGTCTCTGTCATTTCCATAGTCCACATTTTAATTGTGGGGGTTATTGGTTTTTTCCAAAATTTTAGTATTAGTTTTTTCGCAGTTATTAGACTGTAATCAAGAAAATGTACCTGACTTACTGTAAAATTTGTAGTATGTTCTGATAATCCTAATATAATTAATTTTGGGTCCATATCTAATTTTTTATTAATAACTTTAGAAACTATTTTAAAAATCTCCAACCAGAAGTTTTGCATTTTTATACAAGTTACGAAAATATGAGTTAAATTAGCTTCTTGAAATTGACATTTATCACACATAGGAGAGATACTAGGAAAAATCCTATTTAATTTCGTCTTCGAATAATGTAATCTATGTATTATTTTAAATTGTATTAAGGAATGTCTAGTATTCAATGAACATTGATGAATATGTTGTAAACTTTCATCCCATATATCTTGCATTATAAATTGATTCAATTCGTCCTCCCATGCTCGTCTATAAGATTCTGATGACGGAATGTCAATGTCAAGGAGAATATTGTAAATAAAAGATATTAATTTATTTGAGTTATAATGTCGATTCAGGCATACATCAAGTGTTTCTGGACCTCTAAACTTATATTCTTGCATGTGTGATTTTACATAATCTCTAAGTTGTAAATATCTAAAATAATTATTAACATGTAATCCGTACTTCTGCTGTAACTCCTGAAACGAAAGAAAAGTTCCCTTATGATAAAGATTTTTACATTTAATTCAGTCCCACTCTTTACTAGAAAACAAGATGCTGGAGGAACTCAGTGGGTCAGGCAGCACTCAGTTTGAAGAAGGGTTCCAACCCAAATTGTCACCTATTCATGACCTCCAGAGATGTCACCTGATCCACTGAGTTACTCCAGCACTTTGTATTGCACCCAAGATTTCAGCATCTGCGGTTCCTTGTGGCCCCATTCTTTACTATATTCGTTCCTGTCGTTTTCCCTTGTTCTTGTTTTTTATTGCTTGGTATTGTCTCTTTTATCACAGCCTTTAATTCATTGTCTTTCTGAACCACTCTATCTTTCACAGCATTTCATATAACATCACACATGGATAATACGTCAAACTGCTTGTCACTGATGCCAAGCAAAGTTCTTTCTCGCAACTTGAAAACAATAACTGAAGATAGACACAAAAAGCTGGAGTAACTCAGCGGGACAGGCAGCATCGCTGGAGAGAAGGAATGAGTGATGTTTCGGGTAGAGACGTATCTTCACTCAACTGACCTGAAGAAGGGTCTCGACCCATAACGTCACCCATTCCTTCTCCCCAGTGACGCTGCCTGTCCCGCTGAGTCACGCCAGCTTTTTGTGTCTATCTTCGGTTTAAACCAGCATCTGCAGTTCCTTCCTACACGTGAAAACAAGAACTGATGCTCTAAAACATCCACAAAACTGGGGATTGGCTCGATGGACAAATAGGTTTTTCCCCTGTGCATTATTGTCTAACATTTTCCATCACTTCCTCGGACTCCTCCAAAGTCACAATGAGTATTTATTTCACACGGACCTGAGTCAGAGTCAGTTAACGAGTGGAAATTTCACTCATTTGCAAAACATGTTTTTGTGCACGACCCGCATATTTGCATTATTTAACAAAACAAATCCGGCTTTCATTATTACACATTCGTTAAAGCTGCTAAATCATGTTGGCGACTGGTGAGGAGGGAGACACAAAATGCTGGAGTAACTCAGCGGGTCAGGCAGCATCTCTGGAGAGAAGGAATGGGTGACGTCAGCTGCTCCTATTTGGAGTCAACAATGTGAATTTGGAGCTAGAGTACATTATAAAGATATTGCTATACAGAGTATCCAACCTTAGCAACCGGAGATGATTCACCAGGCAATGGACAGTTACATAAGCAATGCAGTGGAGCATGATTATGATGTTCATTCCTTCTGGCCCAGTTGTATTTCGTTACGTGATATTATGCTGAGGGAGGCCAGAAAGGATGAAAAAGGGGTAAGGCTGAACTTAAAAGGTCTCCCGTAGCAAAAAGTGTATAAAAAGTATAAACAAGTGAACAGTAGGAATGACAGAAAGTTCAGCAACCAGTTAATAAATTACAAGCTTTATGTAACACAAAGCAGTACTTTACAAGCAGTTTATTTCAGAGATACAATGCCGGAAACAGGCCTTTTAGCCCACCGAATCCGCTCTGACCAGCGATCCCTGCACATTAACACTATCCTGCACTAGTTTTTTCATAATACCAAGCTAATTAACCTGCAAACCATTGGAGTGTGGGAGGAAACCATATTTCACGGAGAAAACCCACGCAGTCACGTGGAGAACGTACAAACTCCGTACAGACAAGCACCCGTAGCCAGGATCGAACCCTGGCCCCTGGCGCTGTGAGCGCTGTAGACAGCAACTCTACCGCTGCGCCACCATGCCACACTTGTGAAATCGGGAACAAAATCACACATAATGTGGAAAAAACCTCATGTCAAATTATATTGTATCGATTCCATAATGCACAACGATCCCTGCAGATTAAATGAAGCATTCTGTAGAAGCAAGATAAATATATTGGAACAAAAATCCATAAATACATGAATTAGGATGAAATATTATGAAAGTAAGTATTCCCTTCTTAGGATGCACCAAATGTGTCAGACCAGCCAAGCAGATGCATGTTAGTGGTAATGTTATGGTGAGCCTTCAGCTGATGAGCTGATTAGTGTTTCTGCCCACTCTCTCCTAATAATCCTGATCCCTCACCAATAATATTCCCACACGTCACTGTGCTTTTGTAGCACCGAACGCATTCCTGGGAGCAGAACCGCATGAGAATGGAAAATTATTTCTCTCTGCAGAGAACGCTGTGCTTTTTTACACTTCTGAAATCTATTTTTAGAATACAATTGTTGGAATCAGAGAAACACACACAAAGTTGATATTTTCAGGTCAGCGTTGCTTGGTTAGAAGATAAAAGTTCTTGCTTTTCAGAATAAAGGAAACCGTTGCTGGGAAACTCTTGAATGTGTTGCAATGTACCATGATTGTATTTTCCCTGGGTTCTAAGTAAGGCAGCACTGGAGAAAGGAGGAATGTCATGGAGAAGTGTTGGTGCAGGGGTCGGATGGCAAAGGGGGTGGCAGGAACAAGGGGGGGAAGTGATATAGATGTAAAGTTTTTCAAAAGCAAGGAGTGTGTAAGATTCTTCCTTTTTCTTGTACCCACACTCGCTGGAGTTTAGAAGAATGAGGGGGGGGGGGGACCTTATTTAAACATACAGAATAGTGAAAGGCTTGGATAGAGTGGATGCGGAGAGGATGCTTCCACTAGTGGGAGGGTCTAGGCTAGATGTCATAGACTCAGAATTAAAGGACATTCTTTTAGGAGCTCCTAGACTGTGGAACAGCATCCCTCTCCCCACCAGAACTGCCCCCTCCATCGACTCCTTTAAGTCCAAGCTCAAAACCTATTTCTACTCCCTAGCGTTTGAGGCCCTCTGAGGGGGCGCTATGAACTGTTTATGTATGTGCTGTTATCTTTGTGTGCCATTGTATGTTCGTTTCTTAGTACCTGAACTGATGTACAGCACTTTGGTCAACGTGGGTTGTTTTTAAATGTGCTATACAAATAAAATTGACTTGACTTGACTAGGAAGGAGATGAGGAGAAATGTTTTTAGTCAGAGGGTGGTGAATCTGCGGAATTCTTTGCCACAGAAGGCTGTGGAGGCCAAGGCAGTGGATATTTTTAGTGCAGAGATAGATAGATTTTTGATTAGTATAGGTGTCAGAGGTTACGGGGAGAAGGCAGGGGAATGGGGTGAGGAGGGAGATTGAATGACAGAGTAGACTTGATGGGCCGAATGGCATAATTCTATTCCTATTACTTATGAGTTTATGACGTTTTGGAGAGGTGGATTAACAAGCCACTCACAAAAGAGGTGTATTTGAAACATACCCATTTTCAGAATTTTCTCCAGCAGATTATCACCAATCAAGGAAGTCAGGGAACCTACAAATTCTCATTAAAGGAGTAATTTCATTCCAAGAGGTCAAGTGTGATGCAGCATTCAAAAATGCTGGCAAGCTGCCAGCATTGAGAAAGCTGCAAAGAGTGGAATGAATTGCAAAAACGGGCATTAACATCACCATATGTGTGCTCTTGTGGAGTGAGGATGTTGAAATAATCAGGAGAAGACATTCTTATACTCTTGCGGAATAATAGAAAGGGCCAGAAAAGGTTCTTCTTAATATGCAGGCAGAGGGGACTACAGGTACTGGGATCTTGAGTCATCCTAGTCACAGAGGGCTACAGCGTGGATACAGGGCCTTCGGCCCATCTTACCCACACCGACCACAATCTTTTTGACCACCCTGTGACAGTACCTTCAAGGAACTATGTACCTGTACTCCCAGATCCCTCTGCTCTACGACAGTCTCCAGAGCCCTGCCAGTCACTGTGTGTGTACTGCCCGTGTTAGACTTTCCAAAATGCAACACCTCACATTTCTCTGCACTAAATTCAATTAACCATCCCTCAGTCCACCTGGCCAACCGATCACGATCCTGCTGCCATAGTGAACGATCTTCACTACCTGCAATATCACCCTCCTTTGTATCATCGGCAAACTTGCTAATCTTGCCATGTACATTCTCATCCAAATCATTGGTATACAGTAGATAACAAACAGTAACGGGCCCAGCAGCAAACCCTGAGGCACACCACTAGTCACAGGCCTCCAATCCGAGAAGCAACCTCACTAACAATAGACAATAGACAATAGGTGCAGGAGTAGGCCATTCAGCCCTTCGAGCCAGCACCGCCATTCAATGCGATCATGGCTGATCACTCTCAATCAGTACCCCGTTCCTGCCTTCTCCCCATACCCCCTCACTCTGCTATCCTTAAGAGCTCTATCCAGCTCTCTCTTGAAAGCATCCAACGAACTGGCCTCCACTGCCTTCTGAGGCAGAGAATTCCACACCTTCACCACTCTCTGACTGGAGACCAAAAATAAACTAACAAGTACAACTTCAATGTAAGTCATGCATAGAAGACGCAAAATAAAAAATTGCAGGAGGATGGGTTTGAGAGAAAGAAAGCCCTCTGTATTGCAGCAGCATTGAAGATAAAACTACTAGGGGTTTACAATCGTTACACTTGTGAAACTGACAAAAAAAACATGATAACCAGTCACAGTAGTTGTAGTTGAAGTTGTAGTCAGAAAATGTGCCCATGTCTGCAGCCGACATATTTGACAGCCTTCTCTACCACAATCACAGGGAATCAGTTGGATTGTCACGAATTTCATGCATTGAAGTCCCCCTGACAATGCGATGCTATGTTGCATGAGAACTTTGTGTGGTTTGAATATCATACCGTAACAGCAACCTTCCGAATTATGTAGTATCTATAACGCTGCAAAATTCTACGAGGTGCCTTAGTGGGCTGATGGGAAATAAAACTGAGGCCAACTTACACAACGAGAGGCCGAAGCAATTGGCCGAGAGGTTGTATTTCAGTGGATTTTATAGAGAGACTCAAAAAAGTCTTAGAGAAGTGAGTGGTGGATAGACTGTGGGGGAGAGCTCGGGGACCTGAAGGCATATTCACCAGTGGTGTGACAATTAAATCTGTATGATTCAAATGTCAGATTTGGAGGAGCAAAGATATCCTGGGGATTACATGGGCAAAGGAGGGTAGCAAAGTAAAGTAGACGTGACTATTCACAAAATGGCAGCGCTGCTCGAGCAGCTGCGGCTCACCTGCGGTCCGTTTGTCTTTGTGTTTTTTGTTGTTTTTTGACTTAATTGTAGTGTTTAGATGCGATGTAGTGTTTTTTGTGGTTGTGTACTATGTGTGGGGGGGGGGGGGGGGACTGTAAAATTGTCTCTTCCGAACGGTGACCCGACCTTTTTTCTGGGTGGTGTCTCCATTCCCGCTGCGGCCTACCATCGGCCAAACACCTGGAGCTGGCGGCCTCCAGCTGGGACCACCTGGGCTCTGGTTCATAGAGCCCGCGGACCGGACTTACCACCTGTGGAGCTGGCTGCCTTCGGAGGCTGTGGTGGTGCCTTGGGAGCGGCTGCGACTCGCCTATGGCAGATGGAGTTTAATGCTGATAAGTGTGAGGTGCTGCATTTTGGTAGGACAAATCAAAATAGGACGTACAGGGTAAATGGTAGGGAATTGAGGAATGCAGTGGAACAGAGGGATCTGGGAATAACTGTGCATTGTTCCCTGAAGGTGGAATCTCATGTGGATAGGGTGGTGAAGAAGGCGTTTGGTATGCTTGCCTTTATAAATCAGAGCATCGAGTATAGAAGTTGGGATGTAATGTTGAAATTGTACAGGGCATTGGTGAGGCCGAATCTGGAGTATGGAGTGCAGTTCTGGTCGCCAAATTATAGGAAGGATGTCGACAAAATGGAGAGGGTACAGAGGAGATTTACTAGAATGTTGCCTGGGTTTCAGCACTTAGGCTACAGAGAGAGGTTGAACAGGTTGGGTCTTTATTCTTTGGAGCGTAGAAGGTTGAGGGGGGACTTGATAGAGGTTTTTAAAATTTTGAGAGGGACGGACATAGTTGACGTGGGTAGGCTTTTCCCTTTGAGAGTGGGGAAGATTCCAACAAGGGGACATAGCTTCAGAATTGAGGGACAAAGGTTTAGGGGTAACATGAGGGGGAACTTCTTTACTCAGAGGGTTGTGGCTGTATGGAATGGGCTTCCGGTGGAAGTGGTGGAGGCTGGCTCGATTTTATTATTTAAGAGTAAATTGGATAGGTATATGGATAGGAGGGGATTAGAGGGTTATGGTCTGAGTGCAGGTAGATGAGACTAGGTCAGGGAGAATGGTCGGCGTGGACTGGTAGGGCCGGACAGGCCTGTTTCCATGCTGTAGTTGTTATATGTTATATATGTTATATGTTCCGAAGGCTTTTTCGGCGTGGGCCGCCTGTATATCAGAAGCCCACAGGCCCTGCCCTGGGTGGGGGCCTACATCGGGAGCTCCGGCAGCGGCAGCATCTTCGCCCATCCCGAATTGCGGGGCTTGGGTCGGCCCACCGCGGACTTTTCACCGTCCGGCGCGGCCTGAAATAGGCCGCGGGATTTTCTCCGCCCGGCGGGGGCTTCAATGTCGGGAGCCACGACCTCCCCGACGTGCAGCGGCGGCGTCTTCGCCCGCCCTGAATCGCAGGGCTGGGGTCGGCCCGCTGCGGACCTTTCACCACCCGGCACGGCCTGGAACGTGGCAACTTCAACAGCCTGACCGCGGGAGAAGACGGCAGGGGAAGAGAAAAGACATTCTGGCCTTCCATCACAGTGAGGAGGTGACTGGAGGAGTGTGATGGATGTTTCTCTTTTTTTGTGTTTCGTGTTGGTTTGTGATTGTGTGTGTTATTGCTTATTTTTATTGCTCTTATTGTTGGACTGTGGGTGACAAAATCTCGTCCAAAAGACTTGTTTTTTTGGATGACAATAAAGGTTATTCTGATTCTGATTCTATCTAAAAATGTTAAAACAAGGAGGAGGAAATCATGACGTCTTTTAATGTGGAGCCAGCACAGGCAGTGATGGGTAAGTGAGTGGGTGTGAGTTAGGAGCCAAGTAGCAGGATTTCAGACAACCACAACTTTATAGATTTTCAGCTAGGAATGCACAGGAATTGTCAAGCCCTGAGCCTAGAAACTGGATTGCACCTATTTTGATGTGCTAACACATCACACTGTGTTTAGTTCCAATGCAAAATCAGGCTCCAGTGGGAGAAATAATGAGTCTGGCCAAAATCCACTGTGATGGAGCATTTGGTTAGATTAGAGCCAGAAACAAGACTTAGACATAGAGTCTTACAGCGTGGAAACAGGCCCTTCGGCCCAACTTGCCCACACCGGCCAACATGTGCCAACTACACTAGCCCCTCCTGCCTGCATTTGGGCCCACGTCCCTCGAAACCTATCCTGTCTTAAAAGTTTTGATAGTCCCTGCCTCAACTACCTCCTCTGGCAGCTCGTTCCATACACCCATCACCCTTTGTGTAAACAAGGTACCCCTCAGAGTCCCATTAAACCTTTCCTTTCTCACCTTAAACCTATGTTTTCTGGTTCTCGATTTCCCTACACTAGGCAAGAAACTCTATGCGTTTACCGAATCTACTCATCTCATAATTTTGAACGCCTCTACAAGATCACCCCTCATCCTCTGCTCCAAGGAGTAGAGTCCTAGCCTGCTCAGCCTCTCCCTACATCTCAGGCCCTCGAGTCCTGGCATCATCCTCCTAAATCTTATCCGCACCCATTCCAGCATGATGGCTTTCCTATAACAAGGTGCCCAAAGCTGAACACAAAACTCTAAAATATGTAGGAATAAACTGCAGATGCTGGTTTAAACTGACGATAGACACAAAAACCTAGAGTAACTCAGCGGGATAGGCAGCATCTCTGGAGAGAAGGAATGGGTGACGTTTCGGGTCGAGTCGCTTCTTCAGTCTGAAAGTCATGGGAAAGGGAAACGAGAGATATAGACGATGATGTAGAGAGATACAGAACAACGAATGAAAGACATGCAAAAAAGTAACAATGATAAAGCAAACAGGCCATTGTTAGCTGTTTGTTGGGTCAAAACGAGAAGCTGGTGCGACTTGGATGGGGAAGGGATGGAAAGAGAAGGAATGCCGGGGTTACTTGAAGTTAGAGAAATCAATATTCGTACCACTGGGCTGTAAGCTGCCCACACGAAATATGTGATGCTGTTCCTCCAATTTGCGTTTAGCCTCACTCTGATAATGGAGGAGACCGAGGACAGAAAGGTCAGTGTGGGAATGGGAAGGGGAATTAAAGTGTTTAGCAACTGGGAGATCTGTTAGCTTCAGGTGGACTGACTGACGGTGTATGGCCTCACCCACGTCTTACATAACTGCAACATGATCTCCCAACTTCTATACTCAACACTCTGACTGATGAATGCCAATGCTCCAAAAGCTTCTTTGACCACCCTATCCACCTGTGTGTGGTTCCTGACTGGACTATGCTCAAGCAAATGGAGTTCAGAATAAATGCTGCACAGCAACCTGAGAAAGGAAAATAACACTCCCCTCCACCAACACGTGCAACGGCCAGCACAGAGAGAGGGAGGTTGCCAGAGGGGGGGGGGGGGGGGAAACCATGTAATTAGTGAAAGAAACCTGGCCATCCCCATCAAAGAGAGAAAGACCAGGAGGGAGGCCCTGTGCCCAGAATGGGCTGGAAACCTTTCAGGGCCACTGTAGGAAGCCCCAGGCAGGAAGTGGTAAGGTCGATCGCAACAATGGAAGAATTTGGGGGGAGTTGATGGGAGGTTGGGTAGAATAGCTGATGGCGAAATTTAGTGCGGGAATAGGATTGCTCTTTGTACATCGGTTAGAGGATAGTACAACACAGGATGAGGCCTTTTGGCCCACAATATCTGTAGCGGACATGTGGCCAGGTTAAACTAATCTCTGCCTTCACTTGATCCATATTTCTTTATTCATTTCGTAACCATGTGCCTATCTAAAACCCTCTTAAATGTCACTATTGTATCTGTGTCCACCACCACCCCTGCCAGCGCGTTCCAGGCACCCACCACTCTCTATGGAAAAAAAATTGTGCTGCCCATCTTTAAATGTTGCCCTCCTCAGCTTAAAACTATGCTCTGTAGCCTTTCACATTCCCACCCTGGGATAAAGGTTCTGAATGCCTAAACTTTGCCTGCCTCAAACTCTGGGATTCCAGAGAAAACCATCCAAGTCTGTCCAACCTCTCCTTGTAGCTAATACCCTCCGATCCAGGCAGCATTCTGGAAAATATTTTCTGAACCCTCTCCAAAGCCTCCACATTCCTCCTGTAATGGGGCGACCAGAACAGCATCCAACAAGCCAAATGCAGCCCAACCAAAGTCAATAGACAATAGACAATAGGTGCAGGAGGAGGCCATTCAGCCCTTCGAGCCAGTACCGCCATTCAATGTGATCATGGCTGATCATTCTCAATCAGTACCCCCTTCCTGCCTTCTCCCCATACCCCCTGACTCCGCTATCCTTAAGAGCTCTATCTAGCTCTCTCTTGAATGCATTCAGAGAATTGGCCTCCACTGCCTTCTGAGGCAGAGAATTCCACAGTTTCACAACTCTCTGACTGAAAAAGTTTTTCCTCATCTCCGTTCTAAATGGCCTACCCCTTATTCTTAAACTGTGGCCCCTTGTTCTGGACTCCCCCAACATTGGGAACATGTTTCCTGCCTCTAACGTGTCCTACCCCTGAATAATCTTATACGTTTCGATAAGATCCCCTCTCATCCTTCTAAATTCCAGTGTATACAAGCCTAGTCGCTCCAGTCTTTCAACATATGACAGTCCCGCCATTCCGGGAATTAACTTACGCTGCACGCCCTCAATAGCAAGTCCTATGAAGCTGCATCATGACTCCCTAACTGTACAACTCAAAGCCTTGACCAGTAAAGGCAAGCATACCATATGCCTTTGTTACCACTCCTATACCTGTGTTGCCATTTTCTTAGAGCTATGGAGTTGGACTGCAAGATCCCTCTGTACGTCAATGCTGTTAAGGGTCTTGCCATTAACTGTATACCTTCCCCTCACATTTGACCTCCTAAAGTGCAACACCCCACACTTGCTCAGATTAAACTCTATCTGCCATTTCTCCACCCGTCGCTGCAGTTGATCTGTGAGCTGGCACAGACTTGATGGGTTGAAATGGACTCCAGTGCGGTAAAAAACAATGGAAACATTTAACATTAACATGGTTGTAAGAATCCCCAGCCAATGCAGAACGTCCCACTGAATTAGGGATTTGTTTGTATCCTTGCTGACAACGTTTCTCTCCTCAGCTGGCAGGTGATGCAGTGGATATTAGGCAAAGAGCTATCCCTGCTCTCCATCCTCTTCCTCTCGCACTCCTGCTCCGGCAGCTCTTAATTCTGTGCCTCGGTGAGTCCTGGCTCCCAGTCTCCATGTTGCTCTTCCTCTGGACCATCCACTGTCTTCAGCATGTAGCATCAGACAATAAAGTCTTCCTATCTCGGAGTAGCTCAGCGGGTCAGGCATCATCTCCGGTGAAAAGGAGTAGGTGACGTTTCGGGTCAGAACCCAAAACGTCACCCGCTGCTTTCCTTCAGAGATGCTGCCTGACCCGCTGAGTTGCTCCAGCATTTTGTGTCTATCTTCAGTGTAAACCAGCATCTGCAGTTCCTTCCCACAAGTCTTCATATCTGTTCAGTAGGGCACTCCCAGACATAGAGACCACAAAATGACATCTTGGGAAGTCCAATGGTATATTCCACTTGGTACATATATGATTTTTATTACCTGCTGCAGTTGGATAACATACTGCGACAGGCATCCAGGGAGGCAGAGAAGGTCCTTATTCACCATGGTCTATTCCTGCAGCCATTGATCACACCTGAGAAAACTCTGGTGATCCACAACAATCTGCAGGTTGGAAACTTTGTCTAGTTGATGAAAAGTTCCAGGGTCTTCAAAAGAATGTAGGCTTCAAGGCTGCTTATAGGAAGCTGCAAAACGGGCAAATCCCTGTGCCTGAGATGTCATCAGTTCCTTACCGAGACCAAAATGTAAATGAAATAGTTTCTTCACAAACACAGTGCGTGGGTGACCGCTCCAATGCGATGTGCAATAACAAATTGGACTAATTGCAGAGATCAGCTCAGGCCTGTGGGTACGAAGTTGAAAGTGACCCTGCCCTCCATGGGGAGAGCCATCTAGGAGATGGAGATATTCTTGCTGTTGGTCTATTTCAGTGATGGGTCTACTGTTGATAGGGTGAGCAGTTTTAAATACTTGGGAGTACACATCAAAGAGGATCTGACATGGGCAACGCACATTGCCGCACTGGTGGGTAAGGCAAAGCAGCGCCTTTACCACCTTAGACAGCTGAGGAAATTCAGTGTCTCTGAGGATCCTTCATTGCTTCTACTCTGGGGCTGTAGAGAGCATCCTGTCCGGCAACATTACAGTCTGGTTTGGGAACAACTCTGCCCAGGACAGGATGGCCCTGCAGAGAGTAGTGCGTTCGGCAGAACGCACCATGGGAACTACACTCGTCCCCCTGCAGGACCTATACATCAGGAGGTGCAGATCGAGAGCAAGCAAGATTATGAGGGACCCCTGCCACCCCAGCAACGGACTGTTCCAGATGCTACGGTCAGGCAAACGCCTCTGCTGTCACGCTGTGAAAACGGAGAGGATGAGACGGAGTTTCTTCCCACAGGCCTTCAGGACTGTTAACTTTTATAACTCCAGGGACTAAATTTTGTCTTTGTATTAACTTTATTTGTATGCTGTAACTGTAATTATTTTTTGTGCACAATCCGCAGGCATTGCCACTTTCATTTCACTGCACATCGTGTATGTGACAAATAAACTTGACTTGACTTGACTTGATGACCAGCTTTGAAAAGCTCAGGCTGTGATCACAGGTAGGAGGCTGCGTTTTTATAGATTCTCTGCAAGTAGGCTATTTCCTGAATTTTTGAATTGCTTATAAAATAACATGTATGGGTTTGGAGAATTCTTTTGGCAGTAATTATCACTTATCTTGCAGGTCAAAGTTCATCTATTCTGGAACGTACTAGCCCTTGGTTTCTCAGATGAATACCGAACAGGTCAGTTTTACCTCATGATTTCAGTGCTGAGTCTACTGGTGTGGTCTGTCTGTGAGTGTGCAAGTTGCAGAGGAACTACATGCAAAATTGAAGTCTTCATTACTTCATAACCATGGTGAACAATGATCTTCACCAAAGCATACATGAAAGATCCTCTTCTTTATCATTCTTGCTTTCGTTTTTTCATGGTCCGCTTCCCAACAATCTCTGTCTATGTGTTTCGAGTGATTGGGAACTGAGGGTACATTTTGTCCACCTGCCCTCAGCAGCTGCAAGGGTGGTCGGTGCCCAATAACTGCAATAACTGAAAGGCCCAACCATTTTCATTCCATTGGTTAATTGTTCAGACAATTGAGCAGCTGAAGAAGTCCGAACATTTGTTGGTTTCGTACAACGATCAGCCAAAACATTACGACCACCTGCCAAATAAGCTGTTGGTCCTCCGTGTGCAGCCCCACACGCAGCAGGGTGCGATGCACTGTGTATTGTGACACATTCCTCCCGTGACCACCATTAAAGTTTTCTGTGACTGGTGCCACAGTAGACTTTCTGTCGGTTCGGACCAGACGGGATAGCCTTCGTTGCCCTCGTGCATCGATGAGCCTTGGGCGCCCAACACCCTGTCGCCAGTTTGTGGTTTGTCCCGCCTCAGACCACTGTCGGTAGGTATTCGCCACTGCAGACCGGGAGCACCACAAGCCTTGCCGTTTCAGAGATGCTCTGACCCAGTCTTCTGGTCATAACAATTTGGCCCTTGTCAAAGTCGCTCAGGTCTTTACTCCTACCCATTTCTCTTGCATCCAACACATCAACTTCAAGAAACATAGAAACATAGAAAATAGGTGCAGGAGGAGGGCATTCGGCCCTTCGAGCCAGTACCGCCAATCAGTACCCCGTGCCTGCCTTCTCCCCATATCCCTTAATTCCACTAGCCCCTAGAGCTCTATCTAACTCTCTCTTAAATCCATCCAGTGATTTGGCTTCCACTGCCCTCTGTGGCAGAGAATTCCACAAATTCACAACTCTGGGTGAATTTTTTTTTCTCACCTCAGTTTTAAATGGCCTCCCCTTTATTCTAAGACTGTGGCCCCTGGTTCTGGACTCGCCCAACATTGGGAACATTTTTCCTGCATCTAGCTTGTCCAGTCCTTTATAATTTTATATGTTTCTATAAGATCCTCTCATCCTTCTAAACTCCAGTGAATACAAGCCTAGTCTTTTCAATCTTTCCTCATATGTCAGTCCTGCCATCCCAGGGATCAATCTCGTGAACCTACGCTGCACTGCCTCAATTACAAGGATTTCCTTCCACAAATTAGGAGACCAAAACTGTACACAATACTCCAGATGTGAACTGACTGTTTACTTGCCGCCTAATATATCCCACCCCTTGACAGGTGCCATTGTAACAAGATAATCAATGTTATTCACTTCGCCTGTCAGTGGTCATAATGTTTTGGCTGAAACTCAAACCAATGTAGTTCAGAGTATGGAAGGAGAGGAGGCAATCTCTAGGCAGACATAGGGTGGACAACTTTTGAGGCACTTTAGGGGCATGCAAATGGCTTCTTAAGGTTGCTCAAGGCCTGGTACACTGGGTGGGGCATATGTAGTATACACTCTGCCTGCCGGTTTATGAAAATGGTGCCACCAGTTGCAAAGGCAATTTGTATATTTTAATATGGCCCACAACTTAGAATGATTGATACACATGCATGGGACGTAGTCAGAATTTATATTTGATTGCAACTTTAACTTATTCTCAGTACCATTACTGGATTTTATCACACAGTCTAATTCTCTGCACTATTCTTAGCTTTTTATTATTTAAAAAAAATAAAATCACATCTGCTAATTCCATAAATTATGATGGAGCACTTTGGACAAACCATAAACTAACATAATTTACTGTGCAAATACAAGCAGCCATCTTGCATCATGTATTTGATGTATGCTTGCCGAATTATGTTATAGCCCAAACACAACAAACTTGATTTAACACCACACCTTCTGCACTCATATTTGAAACATTTCTGCACCCCCTGTCCCACTTCTCTCATTAACCTATTTTAACAAGTGAAACATTCCTTTCTCATTTAATTCATGTCATTTCAAGACCTTTTTTTAATAACATGACAGATATTGCTTGAAGTCATTAATTTAGATTAACGATTGTCTCTATGCTTGACTTGTTGGAAAAAAATGATATTGGTAAAAATCAACGTTGTTGTTCACATGAACAAATCTGTCAGGAGAATGGTCAATGTAGTAACAAAATGTGGCAGAACCTCTCTCCACTAATAAGTGCTGCCTGGCACCCACCATCCACTGATTAATAGCAACAGCTTTCGAAGAATGCAAATTTAACAAAAATCAATTATTATAAGCTGGGCCCCATATCTCACTGTCAAAACAAATCCTACCTTCAAAAAGAGTCCCATCCAGCCCTTTTGTGACACGTACCACAGTTTGATGATTGACCTGAATCACTTCATCCCCAGCGTGGATTTTCTTGCACCGATCCGCAGGAGACTTTGGGGAGGAAAAAGGAAACGCAGTTGAGGTAAAACAGACGCAGCATCAAGTAAAGAGTGCAACATTTACTCACTTCATTAAATAACAACGCCGAGGGTTGTAATGTTTTTTACCACCCAGCTCAGTTAACTCCTGCTTAATTTCTAAATGCAGCTTTGCCATGGCAAAACCAATGTTCTGAATCACAACATGCTTATTTTGCTTAATCAGGGGAACTATCCAATTTGATCGCATACACCGTCCAACGTACCAGAAGGTCATTCACAATCAAAAGATTTGGGCCCATTTGATGTTGAAGGTTCTGATTGTCTATTAAATTCACTTGGAATCAATACACAGCTTTTGCTTAAACTTCAGGGGAGTTGTTGTGTGGAAGAAGCTCCCAAAATGTGGAATGCATGCTTGAGGGATATGTGCAAGACCTCTCAATGGGGGAAGCACTGGCAGAAATTATGAGATGGTAGGTTTTGTTTCCCTTGTAGAATAAGGCCTTGGGTATGTAAGTACAGTTCGTAATAATGTTTTTATTCCATCCTGGATATCAACGTGCATCCTTGTTCCTCCAATTCTCCTCTTGTTTACCACCTGCTGCAGGGTGATGGCTATCTTCCCTGGCACACAAATTTGAGGCCGGCTGGAATACTATTTCACTTAATGGGAGATTGAGTGTTCAAGATGCCTGCAGAGCCACTGTACTGCAAGATATTCTTGTTTTGTCCTCACCGAGCAAATACATTGTGGGCATAATACCACCCTCCTAGCCTTGGCACTCACTGGCATTTAAAGTTGCACTTCCCAGCTGTTATAGAAACATAGAAAATAGGTGCAGGAGTAGGCCATTCGGCCCCTCGAGCCTGCACCGCCATTCAATATGATCAAGGCTGATCATCCAGCTCAGTAACCTGTACCTGCCTTCTCTCCATACCCCCTGATCCCTTTAGCCACAAGGGCCACATCTAACTTCCTCTTAAATATAGCCAATGAACTGGCCTCAACTACCTTCTGTGGCAGAGAATTCCACAGGCTCACCACTCTCTGTGTGAAGAAATGTTTTCTCATCTCGGTCCTAAAAGACTTCCCCCTTATCCTTAAGCTGTGACCCCTGGTTCTGGACTTCCCCAACATCGGGAACAATCTTCCCGCAACTAGCCTCTCCAACCCCTTAAGAATTTTATATGTTTCTATAAGATCCCCCCTCAGTCTTCTAAATTCCAGCGAGTATAAGCCTAGTCTATCCAGTCTTTCTTCATATGAAAGTCCTGCCATCCCAGGGATCAATCTGGTGAACCTTCTCTGTACTCCCTCTAAGGCTAGAAATCTGGCAACTGAATCAGCCTACCACAACCAGAGAGCAGTGCTGAACGACCACCTACCCACTCATTGGTGACCCTTGGACTGCCCTTGTTCGGACTTTGCCAGCTTCACGTCGCACTAAAGGTTGTCCCCTTATCATGTATCCGCACGCTGTAAAGGGCTCGATTGTAATCATGCATTGTCTTTCTGCTGACGGGATAGCACGCAACAAAAGCTTTTTAACTGTACTTTGGTCTGTACATGTGGCAATAAACTGAACTGTAACTTTTATTCTGTAATTATTCATTTTAAAGAATAAAACATCAAAACGATGAGGGGAGGCACAGTTTTCACGGACAACTGGCAGAAAAAAATCAGGACGATGTTATTTAACAATATTAGCATTTTTCAATCATGTTATTGAAGGGGATAATTAATGAAACATAATTAGATTTTAGATTTAGATTTAGAGATACAGCGCGGAAACAGGCCCTTCGGCCCACCGGGTCCGCGCCGCCCAGCGATTCCCGCACATTAACACTATCGTACACACACTAGGGACAATTTTCACATAATACACAGTCAATTAACCTACAAACCTGTACGTCTTTGGAGTGTGGGAGGAAACCGAAGATCTCGGAGAAAACCCACGCAGGTCACGGGGAGAACGTACAAACTCCGTACAGACGGCGCCCGTAGTCAGGATCGAACCCGAGTCTCCGGCGCTGCATTCGCTGTAAGGCAGCAACTCTACCGCTGCGCCACCGTGCCGCCCAGGATGATGAGGAAGCAGCCAGTAAATTAGTGAGGGAGCACACAACATGGGACATTTGGGGGCCTCTGTCCCAGGCCACAAGCTGATTGTGTGGATGTACAGTACTCCAGATCAGCGCAACTGAATTGAAGTGCGAGTACCTCTTCCTGGGTGACGTTATTCATCAGTGAGTCAAGGATCATCGTCACAATGACACAAGTGAATTATGGCTTTGGTTATTGTGCGAGTGAACTGTTGTGCCCACCATCAGATACATTACAGTACAAGAGACTAGAGAGCAGGCACATAATAGACTGTACTGCTACAATTCCAGCTAATTTACCTACTCTATCTACCTCTTTGATGACCCTCGCACTATCCTTGATCGGACTTTGCTAGCTTCACCTTGCACCAAATGCAATTCCCTTGTCATGTATCTATACACTGTACATGAGTCCATTGTAATCATGTATTGTCTGTGTGCTGACTGGGCAGCACGCACAAAAGCTTTTCACGGTACACAATAGACAACAGACAATAGGTGCAGGAGGGGGCCATTCGGCCCTTCGAGCCAGCACCGCCATTCAATGTGATCATGGCTGACCATTCTCAATCAGTACCCCGTTCCTGCCTTCTCCCCATACCCCCTGACTCCGCTATCCTTAAGAGCTCTATCTAGCTCTCTCTTGAATGCATTCAGAGAATTGGCCTCCACTGCCTTCTGAGGCAGAGAATTCCACAGGTTCACAACTCTCTGACTGAAAAAGTTTTTCCTCATCTCAGTTCTAAATGGCCTACCCGTTATTCTTAAACTGTGGCCCCTTGTTCTGGACTCCCCCAACATTGGGAACATGTTTCCTGCCTCTAACGTGTCCAACCCCTTAATAATCTTATACGTGTCGATAAGATCCCCTCTCATCCTTCTAAATTCCAGTGTATACACTGAGTTGTTGCACCTGGTTGACAGTTACCCCCAGTGTTAGTGGAGATGAAGGTCACCAATGCCTTCAAGTTACTATCACAAAGCCCCACCAGTAGCTAGCAGGCTACCCCAGAACCCTTGCTTCCTTGCTGGCTGGATGTTTGTTACTCTATTCCAGATCCGATGACCAAACTGTGGCAAATGGGATCTCCATTTCTGCATGCAATTGCTGGAAGAAAACTCCACATGAGACCAGTCTGTGGAATAGTCGGCATCCACCAGGTTTTACAATCAATTAACTGTTAATTGTCATTTTCCTAGCCCTGCCAAACTGAGATGGCTTGAAATGGCCATTGCTCAGGGATGCTGCAGCAGTCCACATTTCCATGACACTCCCCATTCGTGAGGCCGCAGTACATATCCGAGTGCAGTGATCTCTCAACCAGTTCACTTTCCAATGTCACGAGTCTTTTACAGAGATGCTGCCTGTTTTGTTAGTGTGTTCCTGTTCCTCACGGGTTGACAATGCTGTTCGAAAGCATCGTGAGCCTGCGCTAGCGTAACTTCTTGTACGTTGCCCACCGGCGTCCGAGTCCCGAGCACTTGGTAGAGCTCTCTCCCTTGCGGTCCAACTGGGTACATTAGCAGTTTCCTCATTGTCTTGTCATCCTTTCCACCCATGCTCAAATCAACATAGAGCTCAAACTTCTCCCTCCATTGTCTCCACTCCATCGGCAGGTCCCTTGCCTCAAAATCTATTTGCCTAGGGGACTTCAGCTGCTCCATGCTCCTGATAAATCCACCCCTCTATCGATGGGAACAATGTAGGCCGCACAGTCGTCTCTCGGTAGTAATACTCACAAACGTCGTCCGCTGTCGTCCTCTCGACTAATCCTGAAACAGGCCCCGATCTGACACCATGTTTTGTTAGTGTGCTTCCTTTCTGTAACCTGCTCCATTACAGCTGCACAATTAATTACCAGAGGCTTTACACTCGAGTCTTGGGTTCAGCCATTTTAATTCAGGATCATCTTGGCTACTGCCTCATGGGTAATATATCCCCGGTACAGCGCCACAGAGCGCGCTATTCCCGTAACACTGCCTGATTTGGTTTATTTCCAGTATTTTTGGTGCTTATTTCACTTTCCAATGCAGTGAGCCAGGTTGCGGGTCCTAAATTCGGTCAAAGATTTGGATCGTTTCCTGTGCATCAAGTGAATCCTCATGTACCATCCGTCCTGGACCACTGCCTGGTGACTCTCTCCCTGGCATAGTGAGGACCACTTCTGTATTTCATGTTGCTTTATGCTACAATTTAATACAATGACAGTACAGCTCGAAGGTATTTATTTCACAAAATGTTGGAGTAACTCAGCAGGTCAGGCAGCATCTCAGGAGAGAAGGAATGGGTGACGTTTCGGGTCGAGACGTCACCCGAAACATCATCTATTCCTTCTCTCCTGAGATGCTGCCTGACCTGCTGAGTTACTCCAGCATTTTGTGAAATAAATACCTTCGATTAGTACCAGCATCTGCAGTTATTTTCTTACCGTACAGCTCAGTAGGTTCAAAGAGAGTAGGAAATTGCACTTCAACAGTGTGAATATCCATATACGAAAACTCTCGTTTGTTTGTTTGTTTGTTCCTGAACTACAGCCAAAACGGTACACGATAGCGCGACAATTTTAGGCCCACCTTACTCATCGCCGTCCCTTTGGTGCTAATGGAAGAAGTTTCATTGAAATCGGTGTTATATTTTTAAAGTTATTCACATTTTAAAGTTTAAATCTATCTCCTAGGGAGGGAGGGGGGAGGGAAGGGAGGTGGTGGATGGAGGGGGGGAAGGGAGGGAGGGGGAGGTGGGAGGATAAGGGGGGTTGAAGGGGATGGAGTGGGGGGAGGGGAAGGGGGTGGGGGAGGGGAGGGGGGAGGGGGAGGGAGGGGTAGGGGAGGGAGGAGGGAAGAGGCAGGGAGGAGGGAGGGAGGGGGGGGGGAGGAGAGGGTGCTGCACCAATGCAGAAGAGGTTTGAGCCCAACGGGTCCACTTGGTAGAAAATACAAATCACCTTGGTACTGTACATTCATTGCATGGATCACAATGTACTGGTACACAATGATTAGGCTTGGGCGCATTTGCATGGGATGTTATTCAGATATGACATACCATAGAGTCTGCAATAACCACTTCAGACACCTCTTGTTCTAAGCTTCTGAATAAATTTACAACAGCTTACTTTCATTAACAAGTTGTCTCAAATGGCTTTTCACCAATGGTTCTACAGACGCGACCCTAATATGCTGAAATATAAGGCAAAAACATGACCAGCAAGGGCTGAGAATGGATCATTTGTAAGAGGGAGCTCAGGCGGACGGCCAGCCTGACTCTCAACGCTGACTCCCCTCATGTTTGTGTGTTCGTTCGCTTGCTCGGATCCCTGTACGCTCAGGGCTGTGCAGCCAAGAACAATGCCAACTTCATCTTTCATGTTCGCTGATGACACCACTGTTGTTGGCCGATCTGCAACAATAATGAGATGAAATACAGGAAAGGGATCACTAGCCTCGTGTCATGGTGGGGTGGGAGCTGCTTTCCATCCTCCTCGTCCACCCTGGGTAGTTCTACGGAACTGGCAACATTTGCGGCAAAGCATCAACGACGGTACTCTGAAGCACCAATCGCCACTTTTGACTGTTGTAGTTGACATACGGAAGAAGAAGAAGTGTGATGGTGTCAGGGCAAATCCCCAGCCCTTTATTTCAGTAAGGCGCCAGCATTGGTTACTAAGTTAAGGAATCGAGGGGGGTGGGCACAACCTTGGTTTCATCCACAGAGCTGTGTCGCGATAGTTGACAGCTTCAAGCTCCCAGGCATCTATATCAACAGCCACCTAATCTTGTCCCTTCACAGGTGATGTGGTGATCAACAAAGCACATCAGCGTATTTACTTTCATAGGCGTCTGAGAAGATTTGGCATATCGACGAGAATCACAAACCTCAACAGGTGTATCATTGAAAGTATTCTGACAGGAGGCATTTATTCACAAAATGCTGGAGTAACTCAGCAGGTCAGGCAGCATCTCAGGAGAGAAGGAATGGGTGACGTTTCGGGTCTGAAGTCTGAAGAAGGGTCTCGACCCGAAACGTCGCCCATTCCTTCTCTCCTGAGATGCTGCCTGACCTGCTGAGTTACTCCAGCATTTTGTGAATAAATACCTTCGATTTGTACCAGCATCTGCAGTTATTTTCTTACACTGACAGGAGGCATCTCAGTTTGGTATTGTACTGGTCTACCATTGACGAACTGAACCTGCAGAGAGTGCTGAACATATCCCAGTCCATCACAGGCTCATCACTTACTTACAGCAGGACTATCTTCATGATGCATTGCATCAGGGAAGCTGGAAGTATAGTCAAGGATGTCCGTCATCCTGGCCTTTCCCATTTCTCTCCTCTACCTTCTGGGAGAAGACATGGGAGTCTTGGAAGCTCTGATGTCCTGAAGTAAGAAAAGCTTCTTCCCCTCTGCTGTACGACTCCTGAACCAATCTCGTCTTTCACACCCATGACCGGAGGTGTGGCCACGCACACTTACTTTTAATTCCACCTCATTCAGTCATTCCGACATCACACGAATCAGATTTTGCAAGACAATCTTGCACCATTCTGTTGTTCTACATTCGATACAATATGATAGAACTTCATTTATTTCAGGAGGGAAACTGGTCTGCCAACAGTCACAGAACACAAGATACATGAAACATAAAATTAAAGTGATGAGTGGAAAGGATTGGGGATGTGCAATGATTGGGGATGAGGGGGGGGGGGGGGGGGAGAGGGGGAAGAGAAGTCGGTCTACCTCACGACAGAAGTGGGAGTTGTACATTTTGATAGCCACAGGGAAAAAGGATCTCCTGCGATGTTTTGTGCTGCATCTTGGTGGAACCAGTCTGTTGCTGAAGGTGCTCCTCAGGTTGCCCAGTGTGTCATGGAGGGGGTCTGTATTGTCCAAGATGCTCCGCAGTTTGAGGAGCATCCTCCCTCAAAGACCACCTCCCATGAATCCAAGGAATCCCATGAATTCATTGTTGTATTTATCATTACTTTTTGCATAATGTGAGATTCATGTGAACAGTGAATTTCATTGCACATGCACAATTGCACAATAATAAACTAATATAATTTCCACTTTCATCAATCCCCGCACCTGGGGAGTGCATGGTTCTATAATGTTTGTGACTGGATTAGTTTGCTCTGTTATAAACACAGTCTGGTGCGGGAACTGTTCTGCCCACAGCCACAAATCACTACAGAGAGTGGTGAAGACGGCACAACACATCACTGGCAACTGTCTCCCGGTCATTCAGGACATGTTCTACCGGCGGTGCCTGCGGAAGGCACGCGGCATCATCAAGGACCACAGCCACC
This sequence comes from Rhinoraja longicauda, assembly GCF_053455715.1. Taxonomy (NCBI): domain Eukaryota; kingdom Metazoa; phylum Chordata; class Chondrichthyes; order Rajiformes; family Arhynchobatidae; genus Rhinoraja; species Rhinoraja longicauda. The sequence goes on from NC_135964.1 coordinate 6,550,101, forward strand.
CAGCACGCAGGCTGTTCTCCTTGTTACCGTCAGGCAGACGATATAGGAGTATGGCTGCGCGTACCACCAGACTCAAGAACAGTTTCTACCATCAGGCCATCAGGCTTCTGAACTCATAAACACATTTCACATCATATATGTTGATTATTTTAATGTTGTCTTTTTACCTTACTAATGTCATTTTTTATCTTATTTATCCTTGGAATATTACTGCTGAGGTGACCCATTGTCTTTCAAATACATTTCATTGTACCGTTGACCCTGTGCCAACCTACATATGACAAATAAAATTAAAATTCAATTAAAAATTAAAATTAAATTAAAGATATAAAAACTTATTCCACAGTGGCACTGTAGATGGTGCAGCAATCTAATGCCTCCAGAGACGCAGGTTCAAACCTGGTCTCCAGTGCTATCTGTGTGAGGGTTTCATGTTAACCCCACAGGGTTAACCCCAGCCTGAGAGGTTTCCTCTGAGTGTTCTGATTTCTGATCCCAAAGACTCTTAACTTAATTGGCCACGGCAAATTGTTCCTCGGGTTAACAGCCATGACAGTCCCAGGATGGACACAAAAAGCTGGAGTTACTCAGCGGCACCTCTCGAGAGAAGGAATGGGTGACCTTTCGGGTCGAGACCCTTCTTCAGACGTCTGAAGAAGGGTCTCGACCTGGAATGTCACCCATTCCTTCCCCCAGAGATGCCGCCTGTCCCGCTGAGTAACTCCAGCTTTTTGTGTCTATCTTCGGTTTAAACCCGTATCTGCAGTTCCTTCCTACACACGAGAATCCCAGGGATATTACTGGGAATGTTTGAGAAAGAGCGGGTTATAAACCAATAGAAGGGGGAAACACGGCTGATGGCATTGCTGTTCCCAATGTTGGGGGGAGTCCAGAACCAGGGGACATGGTCTAAGAATAAAGGGGAGGCCATTTAAAACTGAGGTGAGAAGAATTTGTTTCACCCAGAGAGTTGTGAATTTGTGGAATTCTCTGCCACTGTTAGATAGAGCTCTAGGAATTAGTGGAATCAAAGGATATGGGGAGAAAGCAGGCACAGGTTACTGACTGAGATGATCAGCCATGATCACAATTAATGGCGATGCTGGCTCGACGGACCAAATGGCCTCCTCCTGCACCTATTTTCTATGTTTCTATGAGATCTGACATCGATACAAGAGACCAAATTCCCTTCTACATTGTGAGACATTATGAACATAAGAAAAAAGGCTGACTGCTGAGGCATTGTGGCTTGTGTGAAAATACTCAAGGTTAATTGTGTGGTGGAATTAGCATGGATATGGTTGATTTAGTGCTCAAGAACCTTAGCTCCATCAATGTCAGAATAACTGGCATCAAATCAAGCCACTGGGTTGGCAAATTGGCTGCTGAATTAGCATCAATCATCAGAGAGTCTGATCATTTCATAAAGCATTTGGAATATTTTTCTGAGTTTAGTCAATGTTCTTGCTCAATACTACTTAACATTTTTCTATTAAAAATGTAACCCCTTTTTTAAAGACATTCTGGGATCCGAGTGACACCATTGCATGTTTTTCAACTCCCATTTCTTGATTAGGAACAATGTTAGAATGGGCACAGATATTATCTGATTACTAGCCATCCAAACATGGTGGTGAGCTAGTCACTAGAACCATGACAATGTTTATAGTTTTAGGGCAAACGACACTGACTTTAATATATGTCAGAAGGAACTGCAGATACTGGTTTAAATCGAAGGTAGACACAAAATGCTGGAGTAACTCAGCGGGACAGGCAGCATCTCTGGCGCTCCAGAGATACTGCCTGTCCCACCAGTTACTCCAACATTTTGTGTCTACCCTGACTTTAATATATTATGCTTCAGCATATATTGGCTGCATCACGAGAATTATATTGCACTTTTGATTTCAGCCCTTAACAGAGCAGAAAGCCTGAGAGATCAGGAGGTGAGGTATTTAATACTGAATACCAAGTCTCTAAACACAGTCAACAATAAAAACACGGATTTATACACATTATAAATTCGCCAATCCAATGTTATCAAACAAAATCCAATACCAGAAGCAGAAAATAACAGAGAGTCATACAGTATGGAAACAGGCCATATGGCTCAGCTTGCCCACGTCGTTCAAAGTGTTCCATTACACTCGTTCCACCTGCCTGCGTTTGGCCCATATCCCTCTAAACCTATCCATGTACCTGTCGAAATGTCTTTTAAATGTTGTTATAGTTTCTGCCTCACCAACCTCCTCCGGCAGCTCATTCCACATACCCACAACCCTCTGGATGAAAAGGTTGTCCCTCTGATTTCTATTACATCTTTCCCCTCTCGTCAAGGATCTTGACCTGAAACGTCAGCTACTCCTTTTCTTCCAGAGATGCTATCTGACCCACTGAGGTACTCCAGCTTTTTGTGTTTATCTTCAGTTTAAACCACATCTGCAGTGCTTTCCTATACATATTTATAGTTGTTCAACTATCGATGGCCACACCTTCAGCTGTTAATGCTCTAAACTGTGGACATCCATCACAGTCAAAATTCACAGTCACATGGGCAAAATTAGAGCACATGGTATTGGAGGTAGGGTACTGACATGGATAGAAAGTTGGTTGACAGACAGAAAGCAAAGAGTGGAGATAAATGGGTCCCTTTCAGAATGGCAGGCAGTGACTAGTGGGGTACCGCAAGTCTCGGTGTTGGGACCGCAGCTATTTACAATATACATCAATGACTTGGATGAAGGGATTAAAAGTACCATTAGCAAATTTGCCGATGATACAAAGCTAGGTGGCAGTGTGAACTGTGAGGAAGATGCTATGAGGTTGCAGGGTGACTTGGACAGGTTGTGTGAGTGGGCGGATGCATGGCAGATGCAGTTTAATGTAGATAAGTGTGAGGTTATCCACTTTGGTGGTAAGAATAGGAAGGCAGATTATTATCTGAATGGTGTCAAGTTAGGAAAAGGGGACGTACAACATGATCTGGGTGTCTTAGTGCATCAGTCACTGAAAGGAAGCATGCAGGTACAGCAGGCAGTGATGAAAGCCAATGGAATGTTGGCCTTCATAACAAGAGGAGTTGAGTATAGGAGCAAAGAGGTCCTTCTGTAGTTGTACAGGGCCCTAGTGAGACCGCACCTGGAGTACTGTGTGCAGTTTTGGTCTCCAAATTTGAGGAAGGATATTGTTGCTATTGAGGGCGTGCAGCGTACGTTTACTAGGTTAATTCCCGGAATGGCGGGACTGTCATATGTTGAAAGACTGGAGCGACTAGGTTTGTATGCACTGGAATTTAGAAGGATGAGAGGGGATCTTATCGAAACGTATCAAATTATTAAGGGGTTGGACACGTTAGAGGCAGGAAACATGTTCCCAATGTTGGGGGAGTCCAGAACCAGGGGCCACAGTTTAAGAATAAGGGGTAGGCCATTTAGAACAGAGATAAGGAAAAACTTTTTTAGTCAGAGAGTTGTGAATCTGTGGAATTCTCTGCCTCAGAGGGCAGTGGAGGCCAATTCTCTGAATACATTCAAGAGAGAGCTAGATAGAGCTCTTAAGGATAGCGGAGTCAGGGGTATGGGGAGAAGGCAGGAACGGGGTACTGATTGAGAATGATCAGCCATGATCACATTGAATGGCGGTGCTGGCTCGAAGGGCCGAATGGCCTCCTCCTGCACCTATTTTCTATTGTCTATTGTCTATAGTCCATCTACACCTCTTTTACACAGGCACTTACTTAAAACCTACCCCTTTAACCAGACTTTTGGATGAGAACAGACAAGGCATGATTAGTAAATTTACAAATCTCACTTTAGATAGCAAAGATGGTTATCAAGAATTACAGCAGGGTCTTGATCAGTTGGACAAGTGGGCAGAGGAATAGTTGATCAAGCTTAATGCAGATAAATGTGAGATATTGCATTCTGGGAAGTCTAACCAGGGCAGGGCCTTCAGAGTACATGGCAGGGCTATGGAGTGTTGTAGAGCAGATGAATCTTGGAGTGCATGTACATCGTTCCTTGAAAGTGGTATCACAGGTAGATAAGGCTTTAAAGTTTTAAAAATTCTGTGACCATGATGGAGTAAACGTGAACCAAAGAAGAGATATAATAACAGAGAAACAACTGAAGAAAACAAACATTGAGGAAACAAACAATGTTTGATACAGAAAATGGTGGGTGGGTGGAACACGCAGGGGTGGTGGTGGAAGGAGATATGATAGTGGAATTTCACAGGCAAAGAATATGCAGAGAATGGAGAGATATGGATCACATGGGGACAGATTTGATTAGTTTAACTTGGCAACATTGTTTGGCATAGACATAGTGGGCCGAAGGGCTTGTTCTCATGCTGTACTGTCTTACGTTCTATGTTCTAATGTCTAGAGCAACAAAGATGACCAGTAGACCTGACATCTCATTGCAAACTTCTCATTGACCACTCAATAACCATAGTCTGTAGTTTCTTTTTTGCTCTGTTCATTTTCACCCACGTGTTTAGACCGTAATGTTGTATCCTTATTGTTTTGATGTGTTTATGCTTTATTCTTAATTGTTAACTGTATGTTTGTGTTGTCATTTGTGAGCGGAGCACCAAGGCACATTCCTTGTATATGCACATACTTGGCCAATAAACTTCATTCAAACAGATAATAGACAATAGACAATAGACAATAGACAATAGGTGCAGGAGTAGGCCATTCAGCCCTTCGAGCCAGCACCGCCATTCAATGCGATCATGGCTGATCACTCTCAATCAGTACCCCGTTCCTGCCTTCTCCCCATACCCCCTCATTCCGCTATCCTTAAGAGCTCTATCCAGCTCTCTCTTGAAAGCATCCAACGAACTGGCCTCCACTGCCTTCTGAGGCAGAGAATTCCACACCTTCACCACTCTCTGACTGAAAAGGTTCTTCCTCATCTCCGTTCTAAATGGCCTACCCCTTATTCTTAAACTGTGGCCCCTTGTTCTGGACTCCCCCAACATTGGGAACATGTTTCCTGCCTCTAATGTGTCCAATCCCCTAATTATCTTATACGTTTCAATAAGATCCCCCCTCATCCTTCTAAATTCCAGTGTATACAAGCCCAATCGCTCCAGCCTTTCAACATACGACAGTCCCGCCATTCCGGGAATTAACCTAGTGAACCTACGCTGCACGCCCTCCATAGCAAGAATATCCTTCCTCAAATTTGGAGACCAAAACTGCACACAGTACTCCAGGTGCGGTCTCACCAGGGCCCGGTACAACTGTAGAAGGACCTCTTTGCTCTTATACTCAACTCCTCTTGTTACGAAGGCCAACATTCCATTGGCTTTCTTCACTGCCTGCTGTACCTGCATGCTTCCTTTCATTGACTGATGCACTAAGACACCCAGATCTCGTTGAACTCCCCCTCCTCCTAACTTGACACCATTCAGATAATAATCTGCCTTTCTATTCTTACTTCCAAAGTGAATAACCTCACACTTATCTACATTAAACTGCATCTGCCATGTATCCGCCCACTCACACAACCTGTCCAAGTCACCCTGCAGCCTTATTGCATCTTCCTCACAATTCACACTACCCCCCAATTTAGTATCATCTGTAAATTTGCTAATGGTACTTTTAATCCCTTCGTCTAAGTCATTAATGTATATCGTAAATAGCTGGGGTCCCAGCACCGAACCTTGCGGTACCCCACTGGTCACTGCCTGCCATTCCGAAAGGGACCCATTTATCCCCACTCTTTGCTTTCTGTCTGTCAACCAATTTTCTATCCATGTCGGTACCCTACCCCCATAACATAACATAACAAAACTTTATTGTCACTCGGCACAACACCGAACGAAATTTCAGCAGTCACAGCAAAAAAAAGAAAAGAACACAGGACACCCGACCCCAACACAAACATCCATCACAGTGACTCCAAACACCCCCTCACTGTGATGGAGGCAACAAAACTTCCCCTCTCCTCCCCCCGCACCCACGGACAGACAGCTCGACCCCTACCGAGGCAACCGACACGCACAGCCCCCGCAAGGGGATGGAAGGCCCCCCGGCCGAGCCGCCCCGGGCACTGAAATGTCCCGCGGCCGCACCGGGCGATGTTAAGTCCAGCGGCCGAGCCGCACCGGGCACCGAAACGTCCCGCGGCCGAGCCGCACCGGGCACCGAAACGTCCCGCGGCCGAGCCGCACCGGGCACCGAAACGTCCCGCGGCCGAGCCGCACCGGCGATGTTAATTCCAGCAGCCGAGCCGCACCGGGCACTGAAACGTCCCGCAGCCGAGCCGCGCCGGCGATGTTAAGTCCCGCAGCCGAGCCGCACCGGGCACTGAAACGTCCCGCAGCCGAGCCGCACCGGGCACTGAAACGTCCCGCAGCCGAGCCGCGCCGGGCACTGAAACGTCCCGCAGCCGAGCCGCACCGGGCACTGAAACGTCCCGCAGTCGAGCCGCGCCGACAATGTTAAGTCCAGCGGCCGAGCCGCGCCGGGCGATGGAAGGCCCCGCGGGCGTTTGCGCCCCGGGGAAGAGACCTAATAAAAGAAAGGTTTCCCCCGCCCCACCCCCCCCCAACACACCCACACCCACCCCCCCACCACACATACACAGCCAAAAACAGAAACAAAAACCATCCCAACACCGACACAAACAAAAAAAAGACAAACAGACTGCCAGAGAGCCGCAGCCGTTAGGCGCAGCCAACTCCTCCCATGATCCTGATCCACAATACCATGTGCCCTAATTTTGCCCACTAATCTCCTATGTGGGACCTTGTCAAAGGCTTTCTGAAAGTCGAGGTACACCACATCCACTGACTCTCCCCTGTCAATTTTCCTAGTTACATCCTCAAAAAATTCCAGTAGATTTGTCAAGCATGATTTCCCCTTCGTAAATCCATGCTGACTCGGAATGATCCCGTTACTGCTATCCAAATGCTCAGCAATTTCGTCTTTTATAATTGACTCCAGCATCTTCCCCACCACTGATGTCAGACTAACTGGTCTATAATTACCCGTTTTCTCTCTCCCTCCTTTCTTAAAAAGTGGGATAACATTTGCTATCCTCCAATCCACAGGAACTGATCCTGAATCTATAGAACATTGAAAAATGATCTCCAATGCTTCCACTATTTCTAGAGCCACCTCCTTAAGTACCCTGGGATGCAGACCATCAGGCCCTGGGGATTTATCAGCCTTCAGTCCCATCAGTCTACCCAAAACCATTTCCTGCCTAATGTGGATTTCCTTCAGTTCCTCCATCACCCTAGGTTCTTCGGCCCCTAGAACATTTGGGAGATTGTGTGTATCTTCCTCAGTGAAGACAGATCCAAAGTAACGGTTTAACACGTCTGCCATTTCTTTGTTCCCCATAATAAATTCCCCTGTTTCTGTCTTCAAGGGACCCACATTTGCCTTGACTATTTTTTTCCTCTTCACGTACCTAAAAAAACTTTTGCTATCCTCCTTTATATTATTGGCTAGTTTACCCTCGTACCTCATCTTTTCTCCCCGTATTGCCTTTTTAGTTAACTTTTGTTGCTCTTTAAAAGAGTCCCAATCCTCTGTCTTCCCACTCTTCTTTGCTATGTTATACTTCCTCTCCTTAATTTTTATGCTGTCCCTGACTTCCCTCGTCAGCCACAGGTGTCTCTTACTCCCCTTAGAGTCTTTCCACCTCTTTGGAATAAATTGATCCTGCAACCTCTGCATTATTCCCAGGAATACCTGCCATTGCTGTTCTACCGTCTTCCCTGCTAGGGCCTCCTTCCAGTCAATTTTGGCCAGCTCCCGCCTCATGCCTCTGTAATCCCCTTTGCTATACTGTAATACTGACACTTCCGATTTTCCCTTCTGCCTTTCCATTTGCAGAGTAAAACTTATCATGTTGTGATCACTGCCTCCTAATGGCTCTTTTACCTCTCGTCCCCTTATCAGATCAGGACAAACAAGCCTTTAATCAAATATTTTCAATTCGCTAGAACAACAGCATCCAAATATAGATACGAGTTTGCGTGTACTTAGAAAAGACGTTGTTAAAATTGTGAAAGCAGATTTTTGATTCCACCAGTTAAGTAGCAACTAGCTGACCAAACTCACCTGGGGCGGCACGGTGGCGCAGCGGTAGAGTTGCTGCCTTACAGCGAATGCAGCGCCGGAGACTCAGGTTCGATCCTGGCTACGGGCGCCGTCTGTACGGAGTTTGTACGTTCTCCCCGTGACCTGCGTGGGTTTTCTCCGAGATCTTCGGTTTCCTCCCACACTCCAAAGATGTACAGGTATGTAGGTTAATTGACCGGGTAAATGTAAAAATTGTCCCTAGTGTAGGATAGTGTTAATGTGCGGGGATCACTGGGCGGCGTGGAATCGGTGGGCCGAAGGGCCTGTTTCTGCGCTGTATCTCTAAATTTAAATCATTAAATGATTAATTACAACTTTCATTTAGTGTCATCAACGGGATGAAAACCAACATGTTAGCTGGTGATCTGTTCATTTAGATCCTAATTAAAATGTACTCCATTATTAGGAAAAAAAAAGATTTATCTTCTGCTCTCAGAAGATAAAAAATATTTTAAACCAAATTTCACCCAAATACAAAAAAAATGGACATTTTATTTGAAAAAGAACAAAAAGTGTGTGAAACTGAGAAACGGTGTAATGAACTACCTGATGTATACTTTCAACATTTTCAGCTTTTTATTTCATAATCCCAACATTTATAATGTTTGCTTTTTGGTTTACTGAATGGTATTTGACTGCCTGTTTGGAGCCATTACATTTTTGTTCCAGTTGTGCTCTTTTTAAATTGACAGATATTACACACTGAGACATGACTAGTACATCTATTTTAAACGCCTTACAAGATAAATTGTATGTTTAAACCGTAATGATGTATTATTAATGTTTTAATGTTTTATGCTTATTCTTAATTGTTTACTGTATGTTCGTGTTGTTACTTGCGAGCAGAGCACCAAGGCACGTTCCTTGCATGTGTATATACTTGGCCAATAAACTTATTTATTCATTCATTCATTCATTCATTCATTCATTCATTCATTCATAAACTAGAGCTTTGTCAAATTTTACACAGGCAATAATGTAATGCCATACTGTCTCCTGCACAATGTCACTAGCCCAACAATTGACTGATAATTAACTGTAATGGTGAAAATGTCACTCTGGATTGAAAGGGGCGGCCATCAATTTGGACACAATTATCACTGGGGACACAGTCTTGGGTTAGAGAATTAATTTTATCGCTCGGCAAATACAAGCCAAAAGAAAACACCCGGTATTTCTTGTACGAGGCTGCAGCTGAGGCCATTCAACAAGATCTCAGATGACCCTTGGGACACATCCATGAAAACTCTTGCACCGTTACACTCATCATGACTGTCAGCAAACAGTAATTTACAGAGCAGACTTTTTCCTTGCAGTTCTTCAGTTTCCGTGCATTGAAAAGTACTGGGAACTAAGTATCAGAAATTCCATGGAATGCTTTTTGTAGGAGAAACAAATGCACTAACGTTTTGAAACTGTATAACAGTAAAATGAGGACATGCAATTCATATTTTTTTCTGCTACGCTCTGACTGATGAAGGGCAATGTGCTGAAAGGTCTTCTTGACCACTCTGTGATGCCAGGTCATATCAACTCCTGTTGATAAAAATGGGATGCAGTACGATGATGTAGCTTTCACGCCAATGTTATGTTGGTAAAATGCAGACAGGCCCTGGATTTTGTAAGGGTTCCATTCCATAAGCTGATTTCACTGTAAGTCAGAAGCATCAGTATTCTCCAGCAATCCATATCGTATCACTCTGCAAATAATTCCTATAATTCTTTAATTTCACCCGAACACTCCCCATAATTAAACCCGGTAATTAAACCATACCATCAGTTTATACACTATGCCCAGAGTTGAGGAACATAGACTCCATAACTTCCCCATCTCAATATGCCCTGCTCCTCATTCCACTCTCCGACTGCATCCATTCTCCTACTCAACACGTTGCCAACTTTCACACTCGAATACCCACCCTCCTCTCCAACACACTGCCGGACATCACTCCCTTTAGTCACCCTCCTCCCGAACACACTGTTGATCCTCACTGCCTGCACCCACCCTCATCCCCATTACACTACCGATCCTCACTGCCTGCATCTACCCTCATCCCCATTACACTACCGATCCTCACTGCCTGCACCCACTCTCATCCCTAATACACTACCGATCCTCACTGCCTGCACCCACTCTCATCCCTAATACACTACCGATCCTCACTGCCTGCACCCACCCTCATCCCCATTACACTGCCGATCCTCACTGCCCACCCTCATCCCTAATACACTGCCGATCCTCACTGCCTGCACCCACTCCCTTCCGTAATACACTACCGATCCTCACTCCCTGCACCCTCCCTCACCCCTAATACACTGCCGATCCTCACTGCCTGCACCCACTCTCTTCCCCATTACACTACCGATCCTCACTGCCCACCCTCATCCCTAATACACTACCGATCCTCACTGCCTGCATCCACCCTCACCCCTAATATACTACCGATCCTCATTCCCTGCACCCGCTCTCATCCCTAATACACTACCGATCCTCACTCTCTGTACCCACCCTTTATACATCCCCTCCTCCCAAAATCATTGCTAGTCTCCTGCTTCCATTCCCTTGCCAAACATGATGCCGGCCTCCGACCTGTCCTACCATGATAACCAACTGTCGATATTACACTCACCCACCCATCAATGACAAACGTTGATCTTACCATCTGTCCCCCAGACAGCAAATGCTCTCCCACTCCATTGTGACCCAATTCCAATTGCTGGTCTACGACGACATCATATGCCAACTATCTGTCGCACCCACTGCCCAATACCATGTGCCCACCTCATGTCCTCACCCAGGCCACCTAGGTGCCCTCCAACCTTCCCTCTTCCTCGCCCATAAATGCTGCAATTGATGCTTCCTTTGCTTCTTTCTCCCATCCATCCTGACCGCAGTACATGATTTAATCGAACTTCATGTTTATATGTGATAGGAGCAGAATTAGGCCATTCGGCCCATCAAGTCTACTCCACCATTCAATCATGGCTGATCTATCCGTCCCTCCTAACCCTATTCTCCTGCCTTCTCCCCACAACCCCTGACACCCGTACTAATCAAGAATCTATCTAACTCTGCCTGCAAAATATCCGTTGCAAATTGCAATATACAACTTGCAGCTAAACTCCTTAATTCGGCTGAGGGAAAGAAGTCAGAATGATTTCCAGTTTAAGCAGGAAGGCTAAGAATCAAGGGCCAGAGACCAAGGGTGACTAACAGTCTCTCTGCCACTATGTTTAGTTTAGTTTAGAGATACAGCGAGTAAACAGGCCCTTCGGCCCACCGGGTCAGTGCCGACCAGCGATCCCCGCACATTAACACCCCCATCCTACAAACAACATTAACACCATCCTACAAGCACTAGGGACATTTTTTTTAATTTACCAAGCCAATTAACCTACAAACCTGTACGTCTTTGGAGTGTGGGAGGAAACCGAAGATCTCGGAGAAAACCCATGCAGGTCACGGGGAGAACGTACAAACTCTGTACAGACGGCGCCCGTAGTCGGGATCGAACCTGGGTCTTCGGCGCTGCATTCGCTGTAAGGCAGCAACTCTACCGCTGCGCCACTGTTTGAGCAGTCGAATGGGTGGAATGGAATCCCTTTATCAACTAGTCTTCAAGAGGGATGAACAAAAAGCTGTAGGCATCTTAAACAAATTTGCAAAAATCGGAGGCATAAATAATGTCATAATATGTTGGCTGTGATGATTTGGGTTTTTTTCGATTTCAAAGTGGTGAGTAATATGTTCTCTCTCATCAATTATGTAATTTGCTGTATCTGTCAATTTACATTATGAAACAACTGGGATTCCCATGGTTGTGCTAAAGCTGCAGAATATTATATATCAGGCTTTGTGTGAGAATTTTTACTAAAGCTTTTTTACTCCAAAATCTGATCAAAGCTGACCCATTAAGAGCATGGCTTTATTGTTGGACTTGCTAGCTTCTGCATGTTAAACTGACATCCCAAGTGGCTGAATAGCTGAATATAACAGGTCCACTTGACTGGCGAGGGAGATCTCTTGGAGTGCAACTATGCATCCAGATCCTGGTGAAAGGCCAGGATAGGTCTGTTTCTCTCTTCACAGTCACTGCCTGACCCGGTGAGAAATCTCAACATTTTCTGTCGTTGTCTTCAGTTTTCTAGTACCTGCAGTACTTTTGTTTTGGATTGTAGATCAAGAGATCACAAATGTTTATTGTTTCTTGGACTTGTCTGGATGACCTCCAATAACCAAGGCATGTAATTATCAGCCTTTGTACTATTTTGGTTAATTATTTAGATTTGTTGCAGTCAATATTCATCAAGCAAAACACCAATGAAATGTCACTGTTATTTATTGGTTGCCTCACACTTTTCAGTCCTGTCGTGATCTCTGCCAGGCCATGATTCTACACGAAGGTAGACACAAAATGCTGGAGTAACTCAGCGGGTCAGGCAGCATCTCGGGAGAGAAGGAATGGGTGACCAAGGGTCTCGACCCGAAACGTCACCCATTCCTTCTCTCCCGAGATGCCGCCTGACCCGCTGAGTTACTCCAGCATTTTGTGTCTACCTTCGATTTAAACCAGCATCTGCAGTTTTTGTCCTACAAATGATTCGACACATTGGACTTCACGCAGATCTATTTTATACTTTTTAATAATAATTAGTATATAGCATCAGCTTTCTCATTCAAAAATCCTATGCAAGCATTAACCTTTATTTAATAAGAATTAATTACATTCTAAATTGGGATCCATGGCCTGATAATGTTCTCAAAATATTTTTCCCATTGATAGGACAACCTTCTCTGGTCTCCTGGTGGTAGGGTAGAACAGGAGATATTTCAATATGAATAACTTTCAGTACACGATTTTTATTTTCATTGAAAATTATCTTTCATTTTTCAAATAAAAGATTTAGTAAAAAAAGTAGTGGAAGAGTAGCAGACACTGTAAATATGTGTAAGAAAATAACTGCAGATGCTGGTACAAATCGAGGGTATTTATTCACAAAATGCTGGAGTAACTCAGCAGGTCAGGCAGCATCTCAGGAGAGAAGGAATGGGTGATGTTTTGTTTCGGGTCGAGACAGAAGGGTCTCGACCTGAAACGTCACCCATTCCTTCTCTCCTGAGATGCTGCCTGACCTGTAAATATGTCTTCTGGATACTATAGATGGTATCCAGAGGACATATTTACAGTATCTGTTACGCTTCCACTGCTTTTACTCAGGGCTTTGTGCAAGTTCCTACTCAAAGCCCTGAGTCCAAAGACTGTGCACATGGGAGTGCAACCAATTGGGTGCAAACCTCTCCTGTGGGCCCAGTAACCCTACCAATCCGTGGACCCGTTGGCAGGTGGGGAGCGTCCCATGGGGTCGTGGGCGGGCGAGGGGTGACAGGGAAGGGGAGAGGGAGCTACTCATGTCGGCCCCGGGCATCCATCGCGTCAGGCAGAGCGAGCCGTGGACCCGAAACGTCTCCTGCTGCGGTCCAGTTTAATTCCCGGGATGGCGGACATAGGATGAAAGAATGGATCGACTGGGCTTATATTCACGGGAATTTGGAAGGATGAGAGAGGATCTTATAGAAACATATAAAATTCTTAAGGGATTGGACAGGCTAGGTGCAGGAAAAATGTTCCCAACGTTGGAGGAGTCCACAACCAGGGGTCACCGTGTAAGAATAAGGGATAGGCCATTTAGGACTGAGATGAGGAACAACTTTTTCACCCAGAGAGTTGTGAATCTGTGGAACTCTCTGCAACAGAAGGCAGTGGAGGCCAATTCACTGGATGTTTTCAAGAGAGTGTAAGATATAGCTCTTAGGGCCAATGGAATCAAGGGATATGGGGAGAAAGCAGGAATGGGGGACTGATTTTGGATAATCAGCCATGATCATATTAAATGTCAGTGCTGGCACCGAGGGCTGAATGGCCTACTCCTGCACCTATTTACTATGTTTCTATTCACAATATGCTGGAGTAACTCAGCAGGTCAGGCAGCATCTCGGGAGAGAAGGAATGGGTAACGTTTCGGGTCGAGACCCTTCTTCAGACTCTGAAGAAGGGTCTCGACCCGAAACGTCACCCATTCCTTCTCTCCCGAGATGCTGCCTGACCTGCTGAGTTACTCCAGCATTTTGTGAATAAATACCTTCGATTTGTACCAGCATCTGCAGTTATTTTCTTATACTAATGATCATATTAAATGTCAGTGGCCTACTCCTGCACCTATTTTCTATGTTTCTATGTTGCTCTGCATCCACTGAGACATTTTTGATGCTTAAGAAGTACTTATAGTGCCCATAAAAACAAATATTACTGAGCCCAATTTTACCCCACAATCCTACACCCACTAGGGACAATTACTTACATTTGCCCAGCCAATTAACCTACATCCCTTGGGGAAAAAAACCCTTTCCCCAAAATTATTTCTGCTCAGTGAGAACACCTGCACTATTTCCAGGCATTAAAACAAAATTACAAAGCGTTTTGGTGAAATGTGAATGAAAATAATGAACCCTCCATTTGCTGCATCTTCCTTGCACCCTCTGGTTGATGAACCTGGTGAGCCAAGTATTTAGCTTCCATTATATATATCCCAAATTGAAGCCTGAAGGTTATTTTAGCAATTACTGCTACAAGCAGCTCTTGCAGGCAATGTCGGTGTGTAATCTCATTTTAATGCAATCCAGATGTTTGTCGATTGAAACACCAGTGGTTCTTGTAGTCAATTTTCTATTCATAAATTAGTGTCATGATGAGGCTTGTGCAAGTAAAATTTGGAAATAACGCACCAATAAGGTGGGTCTTCAATTGTTTATCTGGAAATTTAGATCCACTGTTTGATATAAAAGAAGCTCAGAGAAGAAGACAAGTCAATAGACAATAGACAATAGACAATAGACAATAGACAATAGACAATAGACAATAGACAATAGACACTAGACAATAGACAATAGACAATAGGTGCAGGAGGAGGCCATTTGGACCTTCGAGCCAGCACCGCCATTCAATGTGATCATGGCTGATCATTCACAATCAGTACCCCGTTCCTGCCCTCTCCCCATACCCCCTGACTCCGCTGTCATTAAGAGCTCTATCTAATTCTTGAAAGCATCCAGAGAATTGGCCTCCACTGCCTTCTGAGGCAGAGAATTCCACAGATTTACAACTCTCTGACTGAAAACGTTTTTCCTCATCTCCGTTCTAAATGGCCTACCCCTTATTCTTAATCTATGGTCCCTTGTTCTGGACTCCCCCAAAATTGGGAACATGTTTCCTCCCTCTAGCGTGTCCAATCCCTTAATAATCTTATATGTTTCAATAAGATCCCCTCTCATCCTTCTAAATACCAGTGTATACAAGCCCAGTTGCTCCAGTCTTTCAACATACGACAGTCCTGCCATTTCGGGAATTAACCTAGTGAACCTACTCTGCACTCCCTCAATAGCAAGAATGTCCTTCCTCAAATTTGGAGACCAAAACTGCACACAGTACTTTAGGTGTGGTCTCACTAGGGCCCTGTACAACTGCAGAAGGACCTCTTTGCTCCTATACTTAACTCCTCTTATCATGAAGGCCAACATGCCATTAGATTTCTTCACTGCCTGCTGTACTTGCCTGCTTACTTTCAGTGACTGATGAACAAGGACACCCAGGTCTCTTTGTACTTCCCTATTTCCTAACTTGACACCATTCAGATAATAATCTGTCTTCCTGTTCTTACTACCGAAGTGGATAACCTCACATTTATCCACATTAAACTATACCTGCCATGCATCTGCCCACTCACACAACTTGTCCAAGTCACCCTGCATCCTCATAGCATCTTTCTCACAGTTCACACTGCCACCCAGCATTTCATCTGCAAATTTGCTAATGTTACTTTTAATCCCTTCATCTAAGTCATTAATGTATATTGTAAATAGTTGCAGTCCCAGCACTGAGCCTTGCGGTACCCCACTAGTCACTGCCTGCCCTTCTGAAAGGGACCTGTTAATCCCTACTCTTTGTTTCCTGTATGCCAACCAATTTTCTATCCATGTCAGTACCCTACCCCCAATCCCATGTGCTCTAATTTTGCCCACTAATCTCCTATGTGGGATCTTATCAAAGACTTTCTGAAATTCCAGGTACACTACATCTACTGGCTCTCCCTTGTCCATTTTCCCAGTTACATCCTCAAAAAATTCCAGAAGATTAGTCAAGCATGATTTCCCCTTCGTAAATCCATGCTGACTTGGAACGATCCTGTTACTGCTATCCAAATGTTCTGCAATTTCTTCTTTTATAATTGTCTCCAGCATCGGCCGTGGGACCTAACATCGCCCGGCGCGGCTCAGCCGCGGGACTTAGCTGGACACGGTACGGCCGCGAGGCCTTCAATCGCCCGGCTCGGCCGCGAGACGTTTCAGCGCCCGGTGTGGCTCGGCCGCGGGGACTTCCATCCCCTTGCGGGGACTGTGCGGGTCGGTCGGGAACGAGCTGTCTGGGCGTGGGGGAAGAGAGTGGAAGTTTTGTTGCCTCCATCACAGTGAGGGGGTGTTTGGAGTCACTGTGATGGATGTTTGTGTTGGGGTCATGTGTCTTGTGTTTTTTTTTTGTGTGACTGCTGGATATGTAATTTCGTTCGGTACCTCGGTACCGAATGACAAATAAAGCTCTGTATTCTGTATTCTCTGTATCTTCCCCACCACTGATGTCAGGCTAACTGGTCTATAATTTTCCGTTTTCTCTCTCCCTCCTTTCTTAAAAAGTGGGATAACATTAGCTACCCTCCAATCCACAGGAACTGATCCTGAATCTATAGAACATTGGAAAATGATCACCAATGTGTCCATGATTTCTAGAGCCACTCCCTTAAGTACCCTGGGATGCAGACCATCAGGCCCTGGGGATTTATCAGTCTTCAGTCCCATCAGTCTACCCAGCACAATTTCCTGCCTAATGTGAATTCCTTTCAGGTCCTCCGTCACCCTAGGATCTCTGGCCACTAGAACATCTGGGAGATTGTTTGTATCTTCCTTAGTGAAGACAGATCCAAAGTACCTGTTCAACTCGTCAGTCATTTCGTTGTTCCCCATAATAAATTCACCTGCTTCTGTCTTCAGGGGACCCACATTTGGCTTAACTATTTTTTTCCTTTTCACATCCCTAAAGAAGCTTTTACTATCTTCCTTTACATTCTTGGCTAGCTTACCCTCGTACCTCATCTTTTCTTCCCATATTGCCTTTTTAGTTATCTTCTGTTGCTCTTTAAAAGAGTCCCAATCCTCTGGCTTCCCGCTCACTTTTGCTATGTCAGGGTTGGACTTGCACAGTAAATGGTAGGGACCTAGGGAATGATGTAGAACAGAGACTGAGGGGTCCAGGTACACAGTTCCTTGAAAGTAGTAATAAGGGTAGACAGGGAGGTGAAGCAGGCATTTGGCATGCTTGCTTTCATGATCAAGATATTGAGTACTGGTGTTGGAATGTCATGCTGCTGCTGTACAGGATGTTGGTTATACCACATTTGCAGCACGGTGTACAGTTTTGGTTCTATGGAAAAGATGTCATTAATGAGAACGGTTACCAGGTCTGGATCATCTGTGTTATATGGAGAGTTGGATTATCTAGGACTTATTTCCCTGGAGCAAAGAAGGCTCATGTGTGATCATTTAGAGGCTTATCAAACCATGAGGGGCATAGATGATGTGAACAGCTATATATTTTCCCTTGGGGAGGTAGTCTAAAACTTAAGGGAATCGGTTTATGGTGAGAGGGGACAGATTTAAAAGGGTCCTAAAAGGCAACTTTGTCCACACAGATGGTGGCGAACAAGCTGCCTGAGGATGCGGTAGAGTTGGGAACAATTATGACATTTAGACAGAAACAGGGAGAGGAAAGGCTTAGAGAGAAATGCTGGTAAATGTGACGAGCTCAGTTAGGTAATTGGGCTGAACACCATGTTTACAATAGTATGTTTACTTTGTATTTCAATATGTCTGCCGGGGCCACGTCCATCGTTGGTTGTTGCACGACAACACTACCCCCCTCCGACGTTCCTCCTGAGATTCAGTTGTTGCACAGTGGATACCACACTCACCATTCAATCAAAGGGTTCTTAGACCATAAGACCATAAGGCATAGGAGCAGAATTAGGCGATTCAGCCCATCGAGTCTACACCACCATTCGAACAAGGAAGATTTATTTTTCTCCCTCAGCACAATTCTCCTACCTTCTCGCTGTAACCTACAATATGGTACGATAGAAGGTTATTTATCCCAGTAGAGAAATGGAACTGCCAACAGTCATAAAACACAAGATACATTAAGGATGAAATTAAAGTGACGAGTGGAAAGGATTGGGGATGTGTAAAGATTTGTGGGGGGGGGGCAGTGAATCTACCCCACGACAGACGACATTGATATCCTTACCAATCAAGAACCTATCAAACTCCATTTTAAAAATATCTAATGCTTTGGCCTCCACAGTCATCTGTGGCAATGAATTCCACATATTCATCACCCTCTGGCTGAAGAAATTCCTCCTCATCTTCATTCTAAAGGTATGTCTTTTGATTTTGAGGTTGTGCCCTCTGGTTTTAGATTCTCCCATTACTGGAAACATCTTTTCCACGCCCACTCTGTCTCGGCCCTTTATTATTCGATGTTTCAATGAGGTCCCCCCCTCATTCTTCTAAACTCCAGTAAGTACAGGCTCAGAGCCATCGGACGCACCTCATACGATAACCTGATCATCCTCGGGATCATTCGTGTAAACATCTTCTGGAGCCCCTCCAACCACCTGCACATCCTTCCTCAGAGATGGGGTGTAAATCTGCTCACAATATTTTAAATGTGGCTTCACCAGCACTTTATCAAGTCTCAGCATTACATCCTTGCTTTTATATTGTAATCCCATCAAAATGAATGCCGGCATTGCATTTGCCTTCCTTACCATTACCCCAACTGGCAAATTAACCCTTTGGGAATCCTGCACCAACACTTCCAAGTCCCTTTACACCTCCGATTTCTGAATTTCTCCCCATTTAGAAAGTCGTGTCTGCCCTTATACCTTCCACCAAAGTGGATGACCATACACTTTGCAATACTGTATTCAATTTGCCACTTCTCTGCCCACTCTCCCAACCTGTCAAGTCCTTCTGCAGAGTCTCTGTTTCCTCAACACTATCTGCCCCATCAAAGAGAAATTTAACTGAGGCACCATCCTTCCTTCTGGGTTATTGCAAAAAAAAGACAGGAATATCAAACAGCAGGAATATTAACCCTGGCGTTCTGGGCAATATGAATACTTGAATTGATTTCACAAAAGCCATCATCACATTTTGCGCCCCTCCTGGGCAGATATTAATTGCCACGTTTCCTACGATACAAAATATAGTTCATTGGCTGTGAAGCAACCTGGGATGCTTTAAAAGACATTATGCAAACAAAGCTTTTCTTCTTTCGGAACATTTGGCTTCAATAACTTCAATGAGCGCAAATGTCTGGAAGGGGAATAATACTGGTGGTTTATATTGCCATTGGTGCTCAGGAACATTGACCAATCTCCTCTCTGCATGTCTTCAGCTCTTTCAGACGGGATTGCTTGCTCCAACCCCAATAAATCTCGTGTCCCACCATCTATTCCTGGAGGATGTGTGAAGATGGCATCTTTCACAGAGTCTTAAAATTATTCCGCACAGGAAGAGTGTATTTGACTTTAAATGTTTGTGTCAGCTTTCCAATTATCTCCATTTCCCCAGGCAAATCTACCCAGTACTTCTGTAAATCTAATGCAGATCTTAACAACTTGCTGTGCAAAAACAATTCTCATTTCTTGACCTCATTCATGCCAAGTTGATTTTCTCTCAAGAGCCAAGTATCGAGCATATACTGTTGAAAATATTTATTACCAATAAGTTACAACAAAATAGTCTCATTTATTTTTAAACTTTAATAAAGTATAAATGGTGTCACATTTTCTTTCGATGTTTTTGTTTTCCTACTTTACAGTTAATCTCCTTTAGACAATAATACCATGTAGTCACCTTTATTAGAGGTAAGCAAATCTAACGTTAAAAGCAAAGGTCCCGATAACCACTTGTGAATTAATTAGTTGCTGACTCTCCAACACTCTAACCTATTCCTTTTCTCCGGAGATGCTGCCTGACCTGCTGTTTTAATCCAGTTTATCGTGTCGATCTTCACTCTAAGAGTACATAAAATCTTCTGTTAAAAAACCCTCACGTAAAGAATGCTTTTGGCAAGTGTGGAAAACTTTAGTTTATTTGTACAGACGTAGAAGTATGCTGCTTAGCCTCACCCTCCACCCCCCCCCCCCCGACCTGAACCAAACCTCCATTCCACAAGATTACAGGTGCCGTAAACCAAAAATAGGCTACCCATTTTTCATTCCATATTCCCTGAACATTGAACATTTTAATAGATTAAATGCAGTAAGAGGAGATTTTTATGTCTCCTTCATGTTCAAGTACTTCCTGGTTTATGCCTGTCAAAATTCTATCCCTTTGACTGGAGTTGTCCTCCTGTGGAAATGTTTTCCCTCTATTAAAAGCGGCACGGTGGCGCAGCGGTAGAGTTGCTGCCTTACAGCGAATGCAGCGCCGGAGACTCAGGTTCGATCCTGACTACGGGCGCCATCTGTACGGAGTTTGTACGTTCTCCCCGTGACCTGCGTGGGTTTTCTCCGAGATCTTCGGTTTCCTCCCACACTCCAAAGACGTACAGGTATGTAGGTTAATTGACTGGGTAAATGTAAAAATTGTCCCTAGTATGTGTAGGATAGTGTTAATGTGCGGGGATCGCTGGGCGGCTCGGACACGGTGGGCCGAAGGGGGTGTTTCCGTGCTGTATCTGTAAATCTAAAAATAAAATAAAAAATCTAAATCCCTTTATTGATTAAATCACCTTTAAAAGATAATTCCTTGGATTTCTAAAGGGCACGTAAAGGCAGGTTTATGTGAGTATCAGGAGGCAAAGCAGTTAGATGTCTCAGCTGACCTGGGAGCAGTGGATTTATGCTCAACATAACAATTTAATCTTAGGATGTCTTCTCGTTGGAAGATTTATGTCCCGACACTTCTCATTTACCGATAATGAAATTTGGCGTTCCAGCTTGTGTAATTAATTAAGCACCATTGAACTATTGAACAGATTTCATAAATGACAGAAAATCATTGAACCTTTTCTATAGCGTTTCTTATTTAATTTCGCTGAAATAAGAGGTTAGCAGAAAGGTGTAAGTGTTACAGAGCAATTTTATAGTCATTAAAATTAGATCAATTGAAACAACTGCTGACACAAAGGCCCACTTTCAGATTTTCAGCACGAGTGATGTGTCCAAGAATGTCTATGTTTTTGCATAATGCTTATTCTCAACCCAATTTATTTAATTATAGGCATTTTATTTGAAATTCCACTTTACTTGCAACTCATAGAAAGGGAGAAGCCATAAAGTGATGGGATGCTATTGGGGCAGTGCAGCGTAGGTTCACGAGGTTAATCCCTGGGATGGCGGGACTGTCATATGAGGAAAGATTGGAAAGACTGGGCTTGTATTCACTGGAGTTTAGAAGGATGAGAGGGGATCTTATAGAGACATATAAAATTATAAAAGGACTGGACAAGCTAGATGCAGGAAAATTGTTCTCAGTGTTGGGGGAGTCCAGAACCAGGGGCCACAGTCCAAGAATAAAGGGGAGGCCATTTAAAACTGAGGTGAGAGAAACTTTTTCACCCAGAGAGTTGTGAATTTGTGGAATTTTCTGCCACAGAGGGCAGTGGAGGCCAATTGACTGGATGAATTTAAAAGAGAGTTAGATGGAGAGCTCCAGGGGCACAGGTTACTGACTGTGGATGATCAGCCATGATCACAATGAATGGCGGTGCTGGTTCGAAGGGCATAATGGCCTCCTCCTGCACCTATTTTCTATGTTTCTGTGTTTCTATGTAACGTTGACAGTGCTACCAAGACTCACCAAAACCTGCACAACAAAGCTCAATTCACCTGGGCTGCTCAGTCTAGACCTTATCACAATCTCGGTCCCAACATCAACCAAAGAGCTAAATACAAGAGATGTGGTGGATGTCTCTGGGCATGACACCAAGGCAGCATTTGATTGAGGGTGGCTTGAAGCGCTGAAGTCAATGCCCTTCAAAGGGAAGACACTCCAATGACTGGAGTCATAGCTTGGTCACCAAAATAAAGATGGCTGTGGTGGTTGGAGGTTGATCATCCCACACCCAGAACATCACCGCAGGAGTTCTTCAGGACAATGTCTTTGGCCCAGTCATCTTCAGCTACTTTAGCAATAATCTTCCTTCCTTCATGAGGTCGGATGATGCGGATATTTGTTTCTGATCGCACAAAGTCAATTCCATTTGAAATTCCTCAGCAACGGGTCAGCCCACTCCTGTACGCAGTAAGACTCCGACAAAGGTACCAGAAAAGACCATGTTTGACGAGAGAGAGTCTAAGTACTTACACCCTGACATTCAGTGATGCTGCTATTGCTGAGTGCCATGAGGGTCATGACTGAGCAGAAGTACAACTCTTTACAAGAGTTGGGTTTCCTGTTGTGAGTGGCTCACTGCCTGCTGCCTGAAACTGAAAGCCTTCCAACATCTCCAAGTTCAAGTCAAGAATGTGTAGTGGAGTGAATGTGTTGTTTCCACATGGTCCAACAACACTCAGGAAACCTAACAACATCTGGCACAAAGCATGCAGCTCGAATGGGATCCCATCCAATACTTCAAATATTAATTTCTTCCAATCACTGGTGCGGCGCGGTGGCGCAGCGGTAGAGTTGCTACTTTACAGCGAATGCAGCGCCGGAGACCCGACTATGGGCACTGTCTGTACGGAGTTTGTACGTTCTCCCCGTGACCTGCGTGGGTTTACTCCGAGATCTTCGGTTCCTCCCACACCCCAAAGACGTGCAGGTTTGGAGGATACTTGGTTTCGGTAAAGATTGTAAATTGTCCCTTGTGTGTGTAGGATAGTGTTAGTGTGCAGGGATTATTGTACTTCATGGTCCGGTATCTGTTGTACCGTTGTTGAGACTCTGGATGGACCATGAGTACACATGTTTAAAAAGTTATCATGGTGGAGCTTATATCCAGGCTGTTTATTCCAAGGCCACCTGGAACCAGAGTGGCCACCGAATCACCTCATTCTCTTATATAGACATTACTACACAGGCAAACAAAGTAGTCCTTGTGATACAACAAAGTAGTCCCTGCAATATCACAACAGGGATCACTGGTCGGCGCGGACTAGGTGGGCCGAAGGGCATGTTTCTGCGCTGTATCTCTAAACAAAACCATGTCAGCAGTGAGTCCCATCCATAAAATGAATTGTAGTTACTCGCAAAGACTGGTCTGATAGCACCTCCAAAACTTGCAACTTCTACCACCCTGGGAGAGGCGACTTGCTGATGTCCACACCACACATCGTCCTGTCTTGGAAACGCATCGCCACTTTGTTCATCATCTAGCTGGCTCTAAATGCTGGTATTTCCCCGCCCCCCTCTCACCAGCAATGTGGAGGGGCTTCATCACAGCACTGTAGGTCATTATTACCTTCTCAATAGACAATAGGTGCAGGAGTAGGCCATTCGGCCCTTCGAGCCAGCACCGCCATTCAATGTGCTCATGGCTGATCATTCTCAATCAGTACCCCGTTCCTGCCTTCTCCCCATACCCCCTGACTCCGCTATTCTTAAGAGCTCTATCTAGCTCTCTCTTGAATGCATTCAGAGAATTGGCCTCCACTGCCTTCTGAGGCAGAGAATTCCACAGATTCACAACTCTCTGACTGAAAAAGTCAATCAGATCCCATAAAAATGAGTACATTTAAAAAGAAAAGCACTGGAATAATTAATTTAAAGTAGGAATCAAAATTGAAAAGTGATTTCTATTAGACACCTTCACTTCATTTCTTGAATTTAACACGTATACACTAGTTGGGTATCTTCTTTTTGTCTGTTTGTTCCTCAACAACTCAGATCTATTATGTATTTGCCGAGGTTTTCTTCAACTTACATAACGGTGGTGGTCAACTGGAATGAAAAGCTCTCTGTGTTGTTCCAATTCAGAAGGATATCTATCATGGACACATCATTTTTACTTTACCCTTCATGTCAGCTATTCTGAAGTAAAACTCATGCACTGAATTTAGAAAGATTTACGTTTTATCCTTAAACTAACACAAAATAGGATAGGAATTAAAATATCCCAATTCCCTTTGTAGAGAACAATACACACCGGATTCATACCGCCAGAAATATATAATGTGCGAAACTGTTGCAAGATCCTGCTGCGCAAGATTTATTCACCTTGTCCTTAATTAAGGTACATGCAAATTTTACAATTTGCATTTCATTGGAATCAATAAGCATGATGCCTAGCAACACCTGTTAAATAGATTTTGGCGATGTTTAAAAATAATAACAATCATCTCTTCCGTTAAATAATTATTTCATCTAAACAAACACAATGTGAAGTGTACATCATTGTATTAGCAGGTGTGACTCATTAATTCTCACCAAGAATTCTTCCAGACATTTAAATGGCATCATCATAGAATATTTCTATTGTCATTTGCATCCATCTTAGGTGAAAAATGCCTCACAACTAATCGCATCTATTGCAATGTCAGTGACCCTTTAGGTTGCAGTTCATCCAATGCACATCCAACTATTACACAAATGTGATGGACGTTCCATGCCCCGATAACAAAACCCATAACACAATAACTTTGAACCCAATACCTTTAAACGCATGCCCAATGCCCAAATACATGCCCCCTCTTTTATTTTTAAGCCTCTGCAAAGCAAAATAGGTCTTTCCCATATGCCTCTTTTAAGTCCTAACCATGAGAAAACATCTCAATTCAATCCCATTTCAGCTTTTGATCCAAAGAAAACAATCAATCTCACCCCAGGCAACATCCTCATAAATCCCCTGTGAACCTGTAAACCTTTTTAACCACCTTATCAGCCTAAACTGTTATATTTGTGACATACCGAGACCCCTCTCTTACTCCAAACCCCTCCGCGTTCTCAGTTTTCTGTTTATTGCCTTGCCTGAAAGCACTCCCCCAAATGCACACAATATGACAAATTATATCTCAAATATAACCAGTTTTGCAGAATGTAACTTACATTTTCAGTCGTTCCAGTGATGACATGTAGACCATCATACGTTGATTTGATGTACATGCCCTAGAGAAGGAAATAACGACCAGGACAATACATGAACATTGTATTTTCTGAACAATTTATTCCTTTCATTACAATACTTAAAATAAACGAGCCTAAACTAGTTTTAAGAGCATTTGGAATGGTTTTTTATGCCCTCAATATTCCAACATGTTTCTAATTTAACAACCCACAGCTAACATGTCTTTGAAGTAATAGTTCTGCTTTGACTGATCATAACTTAAATCATAAACACATCTTCAATGAATTTGGCTCTATTAATACAGTGCCAATGCCACAAAAAATGCAGAAGATCGTGGGCATTTTACTTATCTACATGATCAATGCCAATGGTTCTATTTTTTCAATAATCGACCGCATACATTGAGGAAAGCAAAATATTAGAAACATAGAAACATAAAACATAGGTGCAGGAGGAGGCCATTTGGCCCTTCGAGCCAAATATTGGAGTAACCTGACTGATTTCTGACAAAATACTCTTAACAGGATATATATATTGACACACTCACTATTATAAGCATCGACATATACATTTTAGAAAGCATTTGGGGAATATTAATATTTCCCAATGATATTCCCTACGATCAGTAACCTGATGATCAGCCATGATCACAATGAATGACGGTGCTGGCTCAAAGGGCCAAATGGCCTCCTCCTGCACCTATTTTCTATGTTTCTAATTCAAATGTTTAACTAATGTCCTACTTACGAAGCTGATTTAGCAGAGTTAATTTCACTTGTAAACTATAAGGAAACTATCTGAATATCAGTCAAACATAAACATTTGCAGGAACACAATTTATTTCGCATTGGCAGGCGAACAGGTTGGTTTGGGCAGATAACCTTGAAGTATAAGATGTTCTTATTTATTTTTAATTACACTAATATTAATCTACAAATTGAGAGGGAGAAGGGAAAGTCGGAAGTGTCAGTATTACAATATAGTAAAGGGGATTACAGAGGCATGAGGCAGGAGCTGGCCAGATTTGACTGGAAGGAGACCCTAGCAGGGAAGACGGTGGAACAGCAATGGCAGGTGTTCCTGGGAATAATAGACAATAGACAATAGGTGCAGGAGGAGGCCATTCGGCCCTTCGAGCCAGCACCGCCATTCAATGTGATCATGGCTGATCATTCTCAATCAGTACCCCGTTCCTGCCTTCTCCCCATACCCCTTGACTCTGCTATCCTTAAGAGCTCTATCTAGCTCTCTCTTGAATGCATTCAGAGAATTGGCCTCCACTGAATTCCACAGATTCACAACTCTCTGACTGAAAAAGTTTTTCCTCATCTCAGTTCTAAATAGCCTACCCCTTATTCTTAAACTGTGGCCCCTTGTTCTGGACTCCCCCAACATTGGGATCATGTTTCCTGCCTCTAACGTGTCCAACCCCTTAATAATCTTATACGTTTTGATAAGATCTCCTCTCATCCTTCTAAATAATGCAGAAGTTGCAGGATCAATTCATCCCAAAGAGGAGGAAAGATTCTAAGGGGAGTAAGTCAACCAACCGTGGCTGACAAGAGAAGTCAAGGACAACATAAAAATATAAGAGAATACGTATAACATAGCAAAGAAGTGCGGGAAGCCAGAGGATTGGGACTCTTTTAAAGAGCAACAGAAGATAACTAAAAAGGCAACACGGGGAGAAAAGATGAGGTACGAGGATAAACTAGCCAATAATATAAAGGAGGATAGTAAAAACTCTTTTAGGTATGTGAAGAAGAAAAAAATAGTTAAGGCAAATGTGGGTCCCTTGAAGACAGAAGCAGGGGAATTTATTATGGGGAACAAGGAAATGGCAGATGAGTTGAACCGGTACTTTGGATCTGTCTTCACTAAGGAAGATACAAGCAATCTCCCAGATGTTCTAGTGGCCAGAGATCCTAGTGTGACAGAGGAACTGAAGGAAATCCACATTAGGCAGGAAATGGTGTTGGGTAGACTGATGGGACTGAAGGCTGATAAATCTCCAGGGCCTGATGGTCTGCATCCCAGAGTACTTAAGGAGGTGGCGCTAGAAATTGTGGACGCATTGGTGATCATTTTCCAATGTTCTATAGATTCAGGATCAGTTCCTGTGGATTGGAGGGTAGCTAATGTTGTCCCACTTTTTAAGAAAGGCAGGAGAGGGAAAACGGGAAATTATAGACCAGTTAGTCTGACATCGGTGGTGGGGAAGATGCTGGAGTCAATTATAAAAGACGAAATTGCGGAGCATTTGGATAGTAGTAACAGGATTGTTCCGAGTCAGCATGGATTTACGAAGAGGAAATCATGCTTGACTAATCTTCTGGAATTCTTTGAGGATGTAACTAGGAAAATTGACAGGGGAGAGCCGGTGGATGTGGTGTACCTTGACTTTCAGAAAGCCTTTGACAAGATTCCACATAGGAGATTAGTGGGCAAAATTAGAGCACATGGTATTGGAGGTAGGGTACTGACATGGATAGAACATTGGTTGACAGACAGAAAGCAAAGAGTGGGGATAAATGTGTTCCTTTCAGAATTGCAGGCAGTAACTAGTGGGGTACCGCAAGGCTCGGTGCTGGGACCGCAGCTATTTACAATATACATTAATGACTTGGATGAAGGGATTAAAAGTACCATTAGCAAATTTGCAGATGATACAAAGCTGGGTGGTAGTGTGAACTGTGAGGAAGATGCTATGAGGTTGCAGGGTGACTTGGACAGGTTGTGTGAGTGGGCGGATGCATGGCAGATGCAGTTTAATGTGGATAAGTGTGAGGTTATCCACTTTGGTGGTAAGAATAGGAAGGCAGAGTATTATCTGAATGGTGTCAAGTTAGGAAAAGGGGACGTACAACGAGATCTGGGTGTCCTAGTGCATCAGTCACTGAAAGGATGCATGCAGGAACAGCAGGCAGTGAAGAAAGCCAATGGAATGTTGGCCTTCATAACAAGAGGAGTTGAGTATAGGAGCAAAAAGGTCCTTCTGCAGTTGTACAGGGCCCTAGTGAGACCTCACCTGGAGTACTGTGTGCAGTTTTGGTCTCCAAATTTGAGGAAGGATATTCTTGCTATTGAGGGCTTGCAGCGTAGGTTTACTAGGTTAATTGCCGGAATGGCGGGACTGTCATATGTTGAAAGACTGGAGCGACTAGGCTTGTATACACTGGAATTTAGAAGGATGAGAGGAGATCTTATCGAAACATATAAGATTATTAAGGGGTTGGACACGTTAGAGGCAGGAAACATGTTCCCAATGTTGGGGGAGTCCAGAACAAGGGGCCACAGTTTAAGAATAAGGGGTAGGCCATTTAGAACTGAGATGAGGAAAAACTTTTTCAGTCAGAGAGTTGTGAATCTGTGGAATTCTCTACCTCAGAAGGCAGTGGAGGCCAATTATCTGAATGCATTCAAGAGAGAGCTAGATAGAGCTCTTAAGGATAACGGAGTCAGGGGGTATGGGGAGAAGGCAGGAACGGGGTACTGATTGAGAATGATCAGCCATGATCACATTGAATGGTGGTGCTGGCTCAAAGGGCCGAATGGCCTACTCCTGCACCTATTGTCTAGTTGCAAGAATGTTGCAAGTTGTTCAGACTTAAATGCCGCAATAAAAAACACGTTGCCTTGAAAACCAAATGGGAAGTGGCTTTATACTAACAATTTCATGGTATTGTAGAGAATGGGCACCACTTCAAGAACAGGTGGAAATACTTATTGCACAAGCACAATCAATAAATGTGTTCTATTTTTAAAGCACCTAATTATGTATAAACAAATTGAATGCACTTGGATATCTAAATCTCAGAAGACATGTTCATTTGGCAGTGTCTTGTATCCAAGAAACTTAAATAAATATGAAAATCTCTCAAGGAGTCGAAATGCTCCTTAAGTACAACTGTAAATCCCCCACCGCTCCCCTCCCCCAAGGTGTCCCCCAAGGCGCAGTCCTTGGCCCCCTCCTCTTCATCCTCTACCTGTTCCCCCTTGGTCAATTAATCCGCCGTCATGGTCTCAACTTCCACTGCTTCGCCGATGATATCCAGCTCCTCATCTCCACCAAGTCAATCTCCACCACCACACACTCTACACTGACAAACTGCATCACTGAAATAAAATCTTGGCTTCAATCAAATTTCCTCAAACTCAACTGCAACAAATCTGAAATCATCATCATTGGTCCAAAAACGCTCACCAAATCCACCCAAAACTTCATCCTCAATATTGATGGTCTCCCAGTATCCACCTCCCCTCACATCCGGAATCTTGGAATCATCTTTGATCAAACCCTCTCCTTCGACAAACACATCAAACACATCACAAAGACAGCCTTCTTCCACCTCAAAAACATTGCCCGTCTCCGTCCATCCCTCTCCTCCACAGCTGCAGAAACCCTCATCCACGCCTTCATCACCTCCCGTCTGGACTACTGCAACAGCCTCCTCTATGGCGCACCCTCAAAAATCATCAGTAAACTTCAATACATTCAAAACTCCGCTGCCCGTCTACTCACCCACACCCCGATCCGTGACCATATCACCCCCGTCCTTTACAAACTCCACTGGCTTCCCATCCCCCAGAGAATCCAGTACAAAATCCTCCTCATGACCTACAAAGCCCTCCATAACCTGGCCCCATCCTACCTGACTGACCTCCTCCACAGGCACACTCCCACCTGCACCCTCCGCTCTGCTGCTGCCAATCTCCTATTCCCCCCCCCCATCCGGACCAAACTCAGATCCTGGGGGGACAGGGCTTTCTCCATCGCTGTTCCCACCCTATGGAACTCACTACCCCAAACCGTCAGAGACTCCTCCACACTCACCACATTCAAAACATCACTGAAGTCTCACCTGTTCAGTACTGCCTTCAACCACTGAAGGTCACCTCACCTTCTGTCTCCTTTCTCTGTTCGTTTACTTATTTATCTATTTATTCACTTCCCTATGTTTTTTAAATCCCTGTAAAGCGTCTTTGAGTGTATGAAAAGCGCTATATAAATGTAATGCATTATTATTATTATTATTATTATTAATATATACTGCCATTGATACATTGAAACACCAATACTGGCTCATGAAATGTAGTTCGATAAATGCTACATCTTTTAATTTTTTTGTTACTGCAATCACTCCATCTCCTCGATTACATTAACCCTGAAGATGCAAATTGCACTTATCATTGGCAAAGGGTTCAATCTGTGACTTTAAGGGTGTAAAGATGTAAAAGGCATAGTCCATTCATCGCCTCGAACCTGCGTTGCAATTCAATATGATCATGGCTGATCCAATTTGGCTCAATTCCACTTTTGCACCCGATCCCACACCCTCAGATGCCAATGCAATCCAAATATTTGTCAATCACTGTCTGGAATATTCCATAATTTCATTGCCACACATATCTCCCTAGAGATTTACAAAAATTCACAATTCACCAAGAGAAGATATATTGCTCCTTACCTTCATTTTAAACAGACAACAGCTTCGGCTGAAACTATGCTCCCCAGATCTAGATAACCACACCCCCCCCCCCCCCCCCCCCCCACACACACACACACACAGTCAAACATCCTCTCAACATTTAATCTCTCTGACACTCTCTCAGAATCCTTTATGTTCTAATAACATTAACATCAACATTAAACACCAGCATTTAATCACATGTAAAATGTGGGCATTCGTTACTTGAGTGCATCAAAGGAC
Organism: Rhinoraja longicauda; assembly: GCF_053455715.1. Classification (NCBI taxonomy): domain Eukaryota; kingdom Metazoa; phylum Chordata; class Chondrichthyes; order Rajiformes; family Arhynchobatidae; genus Rhinoraja; species Rhinoraja longicauda. The sequence continues at coordinate 6,581,099 of NC_135964.1, forward strand.
GAATGCAAGCTGCAAGAACTCAAACTAAAATTTGCAACGGCTGTGAAAATGGAAGAAGTTGTGAACAAAATTCTGCAAAACTATTTTCTTGTTACATCCAAATGACTCCTTGATGCACTTATTGAGAATGTTTCAGCCTATTATTTTCCTGTGTGGGGTTTTCAGAGCAAAACACATGAGGAGAGCAGTGGTACAGCTGATAAACCCAATGCTCACAGCTCCAGCAACCCGTGTTCAGTCTTGACTTCAGCTGCTGCTTGTATGGTAGACACAATACGTTGGAGTAACTCAGCATCTCAAGGGAGAAGGAATAGATGACTTTTTGGGTCGAGACACTTCTTCAGACTGACATCAGGGGGAGGGAAATAGATAGATAAGGAAGTGGGAAGGTGTGAGAACAGGGCAAAGGGAATGGAGATCAAGGAAAATGTAGAATAGATCATTGTTAGCTGGGAGAAGGTAACAACAAAGCAAACAGAGATAAAATGTAGTCGGAGACAGTAAGGCTGGTCGGAGAACTGGGAAGGGGGAGGGATGGAGAGAGAGGGAAAGCAAGGGTTACTTGAAGTTAGAGAAGTTAATGTCCATACCACTGGGGTGTAAGCTGCTCAAGCAAAATATGAGGTGTTGTTCCTCCAATTTGCATTGGGCAATCAGCGAAACGATCGCTGAGCCTGCACTGTTTGTATGGTGTTGGTCGATAAGACCATCAGGCATAGGAGTGGAATTATGCCATTCAGCCCATCGAGTCTACTCTGCCATTCAGCCCATCGAGTCTACTCTGCCATTCAGCCCATCAAGTCTACTCTGCCATTCAGCCCATCGAGTCTACTCTGCCATTCAGTCATGGCTGATCTTTTTTTTCCCTTTCAACCCCATTCTCCTGTCATCTCCACATAGCCTTTGATGCCCTTCCTACTTGAAAACTTAGCAATTTCTGCCTTAAAAATACTACAGATTCTCCACCCTTTAGCTAAAGAAATTCCTCATCTCCATTTTGAAGGCATTCAGAGGCTGTACCATCCTGTTCTAGACTCCCATTATTGGAACATCATTTCCACGTCCACTATCTTGGCCTTTCATTATCCACTAGGTTTCAATGAGAACCCTCTTACCCTTCTAAACTCCAGTGAGTTTAGAAGATAATACAAAAGTGTTTTTTTTTGCAGACAGTGAAGATGGCTGTGAAAAACTGCAGCAAGATCTTGATCGATTGGGCAGGTGGGCTGAGGAATAGTTGTTGGAATTTAATACAGAGAAATATGAGGTGCTGCATTTTGGGACGTCTAACATGGGCAGGACCTACACAGTGAATGGTAGGCCTCTGGGGAGTGTTGTAGAGCAGAGGGATCTAGGAGTGCAGGTGCATGGTTCCTTGAAGGTGGAGTCGCAGGTAGATAGGGTGGTCTTCATCAGTCAGAATAATGAGTATAGAAGTTGGGACGTCATGATGCAGTTGTATAAGATGTGGGTGAGGCCTCATTTAGAGTACTGTGTTCAGTTCTGGTCATCATGTTAGTCGAAAGATGTTGTCAAGCTGGACAGAGAAGATTTACGAGGATGTTCCCAGGACTCGAGGGTTCTGAGCTATAGGGAGAGGTTGAGTAGGCTGGGTCTCTATTCCTTGGAGCGCAGGAGGATGAGGGATGATTTACAGAGGTGTATAAAATCACGAGAGGAATAGATTGGGTAGATGCACAGAGTCTCTTGCCCAGGGTAGGTGAATCGAGGATCAGAGGACATTGGTTTAAGGTGAAGGGGAAAAGATTTAATAAGAATCTGAAGGGTAACGTTTTCATACAAAGGGTGGTGGGGGTAGGGAACAAGCTGCCAGAGGAGGTAGTCGAAGCAGGGACTATTGCAATGTTTAAGAAACAGTTAGACAGGTACATGGATAGGACAGGTTTAGAGGGATGTGGTCCAAACGCGGGCAGGTGGGACGATTGTGGCTGGGACATGTTGGCCAATGTGGGCAAGTTGGGACAAAGGGCCTGTTTCCATGCTGTATGAATCTATGACTTTATGACTCTATGACACTGATCCATGTGGAACACCTCTGGTGACAGACCTCCAGCCAGAATAAGACCCTTTCACCCTGACCCTCGTCTTCTATGGGTAGGCCAGTTCTGAATTTTTTTTTAAATCATAAAAATATGTTTGTCGAACTGGAGGTGAGACTTGTTTTATAGACCTGTGACCTACAGGTGTTGATAGATGTGACACTCTATATGCCTTGTGCCTACAACTGGCATTCTTGAGAGAATTTTAATTCAGAAAACAAATGGACCTTACCAATCCTTCGCTGGGTTTAATGTTTGTCAGCTGAATGACCTCCAAATGAGCAGACTGTGAAACCAGTGGATCAGATGAGAGAGAGATAATGTGGTCACAGACCCCCGACAGCGTTTTGCACTATGACAGAGAAAAAAACATAAAAGATTAAATGCACATTGCGAAGAAATAATGGGATAAATCAATCTAACATACTGCTAAATTGGGTATTTATTCACAAAATGCTGGAGTAACTCAGCAGGTCAGGCAGCATCTCAGGAGAGAAGGAATGGGTGACGTTTCGGGTCGAGACCCTTCTTCAGACTGATGTCAGGGGGGGCGGGACAAAGGAAGGATATAGGTGGAGACAGGAAGATAGAGGGAGATCTGGGAAGGAGGAGGGGAAGGGAGGGACAGAGGAGCTATCTGAAGTTGGAGAAGTCGACGTTCATACCACCGGGCCGCAAACTGCCCAGGCGAAATATGAGGTGCTGTTCCTCCAATTTCCGGTGGGCCTCACTATGGCACTGGAGGAGGCCCATGACAGAGAGGTCAGACTGGGAATGGGAGGGGGAGTTGAAGTGCTCGGCCACCGGTAGATCAGGTTGGTTAAGGCGCTCAGCCACCGGGAGACTCTCAGTCTGCTGAGTTACTCCAGCATTTTGTGAATAAATACCTTCGATTTGTACCAGCATCTGCAGTTATCTTCTTACACATACTGCTAAATTAGAATTGTTTTACTTTTAAATCATGAGAAAACACCTGATATTTTACAGAATGTTTTCTTAGAGCTCTGTGGTGATGTTGGGTGAAATATCTTAAGCAAAAGAAATACTTTAAAGCTACTAATAACTTGCGATTAATGTCAGGTGTCATTCTGTTTTCACAGGTGAAGCAGAACACAGCTAATCCCAAGATCTGCCTGAGCTGCAGAAATGTCTTAGCGCAGGAGAATGGGGTTAGGAGGGAGAGATAGATCAGCCATGATTGAATGGCGGAGTAGACTTGACAGACCAAATGGCCTAATTCTGTTCCTGTCACTTATGAACTTATCATCTCCCCAGAAAGAGTTAACTCCGAACTAATCATTTTCAAGATCACTTATCCTTGACCAAAAAAAGACCCAGGGACTGTCAAAGTCCTCAAGGGCTCTCATAATATTTTTATCGCTAATTATTTAAAAAGATTACTCTGTTGCAATAGGCTGAAACCCCAAGCAAACCAGAGGCTTCCACATTGGCCTCTTGAGGCATGAGCAAGATGCCACCCAATGATCTAAAAATTAGAATAAATTGGATGGGACCCGACAAAATCAACGTCCCTGATCCAAAGACGTACAGGTATGTAGGTTAATTGACTGGGTAAATGTAAAAATTGTCCCTAATGGGTGTAGGATAGTGTTAATGTGCGGGGATCGCTGGGCGGCACGGACTTGGTGGGCTGAAAAGGCCTGTTTCCGGCTGTATATATATGATATGATATGATATTCTTCTCATCTTTTATGTGATCATCTCCCTTTTTGTCCTTAGGTTTTTAAGAGAACACCTGTGTTTTGTAAAAGTGAACAGAAATCTTGGCTGTGTGCACATTGCAAACATGACAATGCATGATAGATTACACAGAAGAATCTCTCCTTGCAAGGAAGCCAATGGCACCACTGATGAATTTAGATCACCTCAAAATATATTATTGAGATGTTGAGGTTTATTTGCCACTCAACATTAGCTCGGTATTGTCCAATTAGGCTATGTCATTATTTATTATGCACTGATGCCTCTGTTCCTCAACTATGAGCACAGCCCTCTTTTCCTTTCTCCCTTGTTTTCTTGTCCACCTTCTCCTTAAGCACATCCATCCCACTCAAACCACATACACACCATCTGTTCAACTCCTTTCCACGTACTTCGACGCAATCTTTGGCTCAAGTACGAATATATAAATTCTAAATGGTTGCACTCGGTGGGTGAAGATTAAACAACTCCTTATGCAGTGCTCCTCGCATGAAAATACATTGTCGGTCTTGTGGATAGATTGTACAAGCCGTGCTTCAAATATTGCTTCAATATGGCGGCATGGTGGCGCAGCGGTAGAGTTGCTGCCTTACAGCGAATGCAGCGCCGGAGACTCAGGTTCGATCCTGACTACGGGCGCCGTCTGTACGGAGTTTGTACGTTCTCCCCGTGACCTCCGTGGGTTTTCTCCGAGATCTTCGGTTTCCTCCCACACTCCAAAGGCGTACAGGTATGCAGGTTAATTGACTGGGTAAATGTAAAAATTGTCCCATGTAAAAATTGTCCCTAGTGTGTGTAGGATAGAGTAATGTGCGGGGATCGCCGGGCGACGCGGACTCGGTGGGCCGAAGGGCCTGTTTCCGCGCTGTATCTCTAAATCTCTAAATATAAAAATCTAAATCATATTGAGTACTCAGCATTTGGAATGCATCGAAACTTTTTCAATAATATCTTCCTGAATGAAATGGAATTTGAAGGAGAAAACCAAAAGGGTTACGGGGAAATAGATGAAAAATGGATTTCTCAGAAGAAGGGCTGGATCGACTTTGAAGGGACAAATAGGCTTCTCCTTCACTATTTTTCAGTCGAGCTGAAAAGCTGCAAGTTAGCTGGACCTTGCTTCCACTGGTGCATTAAATTTACAATGGACATAAAGTGCTGCAGCGCTCAAGTCCTGCTGAGTCAGGTGTCCGCATTGATTAACCTGTTTTGCACATTCAGAGGTATTGTTATTGCAATAGACAATAGGTGCAGGAGTAGGCCATTCGGCCCTTCGAGCCAGCACAGACATTCACCGTGATCATGGCTGATCATCCACAATCAGTACCCCGTTCCTGCCTTCTCTCCAAATCCCTTGACTCCGCTATCATTAAGAGCTCTGTCTAACTCCTCTCTTGCCCTTGATTTTACTTTACATAATTGAATTTGGGCCTGAAGAACAGAAGCATCCCGGTTGCCATATCCAGCAGCACTGGCAAAAATCGCACACAAATGCAGATACAACCAGTTAAAGCCATTTTTCAACTTACATCCAAATGCAAGACTTGCTTATTCACCACTGACGATTGGTATTTGCCATTGGATGCCGTCACTATCAGTTTCATATTAACCTTCTCTCATTTCATAAATATACGCTAACAGTCTGCAGAATGTCGAAGTTGTAAATCTGAAGACTGAGGTGTCAACACTAGGCAAACCCTAGCTGCAAAGGCGAGTGCTTATCAGAACAATGCCAGTCTGAGCTTATCAGTCATTTGGGCTGAACCAACTTCAAAAATTTTGGGCAACCAACCTACAAATGCCTTCTTCTCCCATTTCTCCCCTCCCCTTCCACCAACATTCTTTCCTCTGGATTCACAATTTGTACCTCTTCTATTGGTATCTCACTACCTTTGGTCTTTTCATTTCTGGCCTTTGTCCAACCACCTGCCCAATAAACCCTCCCCCCCCCCCCCCCCACCACCTGTATCTACCTATCACTTGCCAAGCCTTGTCCTGCCTCTCCTCAGCCCCCCCCCCCCCCCCCCAGTAAGTCTGAAGAAGGGTCCCGACACAAAAGGTCACCTATCTGTGTTCTCCAGAGATGTTGCATAACCCGCTGAGCTACTCAAGCACTTTGTGTTTTTTTCTGAGTCACTGATTGTCTTTGCCTATCGTTTAAACTGCTAGTATTCATCTACTGGTTACTTCAATGGTTTATGGCCATCTAACAGAGAGAGGAGCCAGCACCATAGCAATACAGGACATATTCCATAATGTTTGGGACAAAGACCCATCATTCATTTATTTGCCTCTGTACTCCACAATTTGAGATTTGTAATAGAAAAAAAATCACATGTGGTTAAAGTGCATATTGTCAGATTTGAATAAAGGATATTTTTATACATTTTGGTTTCACCATGCAGAAATTACAGCAATGTTTATACATAGTCCCCAATTTCAGGGCACCATAATGTTTGGGACACATGGCTTCACAGATGTTTGTAATTGCTCAGGTGTGTTTAAATGCCTCCTTAATGCAGGTATAAGAGAGCTCTCAGCACCTAGTCTTTCCTCCAGTCTTTCCATCACCTTTGGAAACCTTTATTGCTGTTAGCCGTAAAAATAGGGTGGCCAGGTTACAGTTTGCCAAGGTAGACACAAAATGCTGGAGTAACTCAGCGGGTCAGGCAGCATCTCTGGAAAGAAGGAATGGGTGACGTTTCGGGTCGAGACCCTTCTTACAGTTTGCCAAGAAGTACTTAAAAGAGCAACCACAGTTCTGGAAAAAGGTCATGTAGACGGATGAGATGAAGATTAACTTAGATCAGAGTGATGGCAAGAGCAAAGTATGGAGGAGAGAAGGAACTGCCTGAGATCCAAAGCATACCACTTGATCTGTGAAACACAGTGGTGGAGTTGTAATGGCCTGGGCATGTATGGCTGCTGAAGGTACTGGCTCACTTATCTTCATTGATGCTACAACTTCTGATGGTAGTAGCATAATGAATTCTGAAGTGTATAGACACATCCTATCTGCTCAAGTTCAAACAAATGCCTCAAAACTCATTGGCCGGAGGTTCATTCTACAGCAAGACAATGATCCCAAACATACTACTAAAGGAACAAAGGAGTTTTTCAAAGCTAAAAAATGGTCAATTCTTGGGTGGCCAAGTCAATCACCCGATCTGAACCCAATTGAGCTTTTTAAATGCGGAAGAGAAAACTGAAGGGGTCTCACCCACAAAACAAGCATAAGCTAAAGATGGCTGCAATACAGGCCTGACGGAGCATCACCAGAGAAGACACCCAGCAACTGGTGATGTCCATGAATCGCAGACTTCAAGCAGTCATTGCATGCAAAGGATATGCAACAAAATACTAAACATGACTACTTTCATTTACATGACATTACTGTGTCCCAAACATCATGGTGCCCTGAAATGGGGGGGACTATATATAAACACTGCTGTAAATTCTACATGGTGAAACCAAAATGTATAAAAATGGCCTTTATTAAAATCTGACAATGTGCACTTTGACCACATGTGATTTTTTTCTATTACAAATCTCAAATTGTGGAGTACAGAGGCAAATAAATAAATGATGGGTCTTTGTCCCAAACATTATGGAGGGCACTGTAATTTAGAGTGTAATTATACGACCAATCTAGATGTCAAGGCAATCCTTCAACATTAGGTAGCTTCCTGTAGACTGCAGTACTACTGTTAACATTTTAATAGTACAGACACATAAACTATCAACAAATGTGGGAAGAGCCATTTGATCCCTCGAGTCCTTTTATAGCTGATCTGTATGTCAAGTCCAATTACACGCCTTAGTTCTTTCATACTCCTACCTATTAATAAAGTGTCATTTTCAGTGTTTATACTTTAAATTTTCCCAGGCTCTGCAGTCTACTCAGGAATGCAGTTCCTGATTTTCACTACCCTTTGAAGACAAAAGTGTTTCCTGGCCTCACCCTTTAAACAGACCAGCTTAAATTGTAAAATTGCAGCTCCTTGTTCTGGACCTCCATCAGACCAAGTTGTTTCTCTTTATCAACCTGATTAAATTCTTCACTCGTCATTAACACTTCAATTAGATCACCCCTTAATCTTTTATGTTCAGGAGAATTTCCAATCATTAAAAGTGGCGCTGGCAATTAGAGAGTATTTCTGGACTGTATTTCCCAGTTAACTATTTTAAAGTCTCTGAATTAGCTATTTCACAGCTGTGTGCAAAACCCCATGATATACCAAACTCACAGCATGGAGATAAGATGTTGGTGCTCAGCATTCAAAACCTCTGTATGCCACCCTGTACATTAAGTGTCATCAGGATGCATTAATAAGGAATATTCAATTGTCACAAATAGGCTGGATATAAGCCATACCACAATTGATCAATCTATCCTGGTATTTATTCACAAAATGCTGGAGTAACTCAGCAGGTCAGGCAGCATCTCGGGAGAGAAGGAATGGGTGACGTTTTGGGTCGAGACCCTTCTTCAGACTGAAATGTCACCCATTCCTTCTCTCCCGAGATGCTGCCTGACCTGCTGAGTTACTCCAGCATTTTATGAATAAATACCTTCGAGTTGTACCAGCATCTGCAATTATTTTCTTAATCTATCCTGGTGCTGTCCAGTGACTCAAGTGAAAACAACAGGTCAAATGCCAAATAAGGCCCTGATGGTGTACCAAGCTGTGTTCCTAAGACCTGACATTTTCGTCACCTCCAACACTAGTGGATTCCACCACTGGCCACGTTTTCCCATCTCCATCTCTTTCCGCAGAGACCATTTCCTCTGCAACTCCCTGATTAATTTATCCCTTCCCACCCCAAACCACCCTCCCCCCAGGTACACCTGCAGGTAATGCAACACTTGTCCCTTTACCTCCTCCCTCGACTCTGTCCAAGGACCTTGACAATCCATTCAGGTGACGCAGAGGTTCACTTGCACCTTCTCCAAACTCATCGACCATATCTGCTTTTTCAGGTGTCGACTCCTATACATTGGCGAGGCCAAGCACAGACTCGGCGATCATTTCGCTGAACACCTTTGCTAAGTCCACCAAGGCCTACACGATCTCCCAGTTGCTAAACGCTTTATCTCCCCTTCTCATTCCCACACTGACCTTTCTCTCCTGAGCATCTTCCACTCTCAGAGTGAGGCCCAGCGCAAATTGGAAGAAAAGCACCTCATAGTTTGCTTGGGTAGTTCACAACCCAACCGTATGAATATTGATTTCTCTAACCAAGTAACCCTAACTTTCCCTCTCTGTGTCCCTCCCCCACCCTAGTTCTCCAACTAGTTTCACTGTCCCCCTGATTCATTTTACTGTTTGTGTGCCACAGTCAACAATGAATCATTCTACATTTCCCTTGCTTATCGTCTGCTTTGATCTGTCATTTTCACACCTTACCTTTCCACATATCTCTATTTCCCTCTCCCCAGACTCTCAGTCTGGAGAAGGGTCTCAACCCGAAACGTCATCCATTCCTGCTCTCCAGAGATGCTGCCTGTCCCGCTGAGTTACTCAAGCATTTTGTGTCTATCTTCCTAAGTCCTGCATGGACCAGCTGGCTGGAGATTTTGCAGGTACACTGCATTCAGAAAGTATTCAGACCCCTTCATTTTTTCCACATTTTGTTACGTTACAGCCTTATTTTAAAATTGATTAAATTCTTTTTTTTAATCATCAATCTGCACACAATACCCCATAATAAAAAAGCGAAAACAGGTGTTTAGAAATTTTTGCAAAGTAATTAAAAAGAAATAACTGAAATGTCACATTTACATAATTATTCAGACCCTTTGCTATGACACTCAAAATTGAGCTCATGTTCATCCTGTTTCCATTGATTATCCTTGAGATGTTTCTACAACTTGATTGGAGTCCTCCAGTGGTAAATTACATTGATTTGACATGATTTGGAAAGGCACATACCTGTCTATATAAGATCCCACAGTTGACAGTGCACGTCAGAGCAAAAACCAAGCCATGAAGACGAAGGAATTGTCCGTAGACCTCCGAGACAGGATTGTGTCAAGACACAGATCTGGGGGAGGATATAAAACAATTTCTGCAGCATTGCAGGTCATGAAGAGCACAGTGGCCTCCGTCATTCTTAAATGGAAGAACTTTGGAACCACCAGGACTCTTCATAGAGCTGGCCGCCTGGCCAAACTGAGCAATCAGGGGAGAAGGGCCTTGGTCAGGGAGGTGACCAAGAACCTGATGGTCACTCTGACAGAGCTCCAGAGTTCCTCTGTGAAGATGGAAGAACCTTCCAGAAGGACAACTATATCTGCAGCACTCCACCAATCTGGGCTTTATGGTAGAGTGGCCTGACGGAAGCCACTCCTCAGTAAAAGGCACATGACAGCCCGCTTGGAGTTTGCCTAAAGGCACCTAAAGGACTCTCAGACCATGAGAAACAAGATTCTCTTGACTGATGAAACCAAGATTGAACTCTTTGGCCTGAATGCCAAGCGTCACCTGGCCAATACCATACCTACAGTGAAGCATGGTGGTGGCAGCATCATGCTGTGGGGATGTTTTTCAGCGGCAGGAACTGGGAGACTAGTCAGGATCGAGGGAAAGATGAACGGAGCAAAGTATAGAGAGATCCTTGATGAAAAACCTGCTCCAGAGCGTTCTGGACCTCAGACTGGGGTGGAGGTTCACCTTCCAACAGGACAATGACCCTAAGCACACAGCCAAGACAATGCAGGAGTGGTTTTGTGACAAGTCTGTGAATGTCCTTGAGTGGCCCAGCCAGAGCCCGGACTTGAACCCGATCAAACATCTCTGGAGGGACCTGAAAATAGCTGTGCATCGACGCTCCCCATGCAACCTGACAGAGCTTGAGAGGATCTGCAGAGAAGAATGGGAGAAATTACCCAAATACAGGTGTGCCAAGCTTGTAGTGTTATACCCAAGAAGACTTGAGGCTGTGATCACTGCCAAAGGTGCCTCAACAAAGTACTGAGTAAAGTGTCTGAATACTTATGTAAATGTGATATTTCAGTTATTTCTTTCTAATTACTTTGCAAAAATTTCTAAACACCTGTTTTTGCTTTTTCATTATGAGTTATTGTGTGTAGATTGATGATAAAAAAAAAGAAATTAATCCATTTAAAAATAAGGCTGCAACATAACAAAATGTGGAAAAAGTGAAGGGGTCTGAATACTTTCTGAATGCACTGTATTTTCAACTTCTCACTTCTACTGTCTAAGGTTCTCAACTGCTTTAAAATAAGTTACATAATACCACTGCTGAAGTAGTGTTATGGAACTTAATGCTGACATCCGTTGCAATGATGTGTGATGAGAGGTTTGTTAGGACACCGATCAACTCCTGCCTTAATAAGGATCTACACCCATTGCGATTCACCACAAGATTGGGAGCTGATGTGACCTCACAGGTTCTGCACTGGGCCACTTGAGCAACAGGAATATGTACACCAGTCTGTTTAACCAACACAAAAGACAAATACTGGACTTCGCTAAAATCGTTCTGAGAAGTTGACATGTCCAAATCATGTCCAAAGTCATGATTTTCAAATCAAACTCTTGGATTGGCATTCCTAGAAGTATCTGATATTTTGCCCCTCACGAGGCACAGGCCTATCAAAAGGCCTATCCTCTTCTGATCTCCTGCCATTGTGAAGGGAGTGAGTTGGGGAAAGAAGTACAGGGAGTACTTCATGGGGAGATGGGCTGGAGAGAGCGTTTCTTGAATGGACGCATGCCAAAGGGAAGATTTCATGACAGATGGAGGTACTGGGAGGCTGATGGTGAGGGAAAGTTAAAGAAAGCAGTTACTTTTATGGAAGCTAGATACCTTGGATTCTCTGACAGTGATCCATATCATGTCATCAACCATCAGTGAAATAGACTTTAACCTTCTGGTTAAGACTTGCTTCAATGTTTATGTAGGCCTTGTATATTTCGTAGACTTTTGTAGCAGTGATTGAATGCCATTTGATGTCACCATTCAAGTCATGCTGTAGCAATGGAACAATCTCAGCCCTCAGTCACCCACAAATGTCCTCCTGGCTCAAATATGTGGGCACTTAGACTGAATTTTCCATGTATTTTCACAAGTTCACAAGTTATAGGAGTAGAATTAGGCCATTTGGCCCATCGAGTCTCTGCCTCCTCATCCCATTTTTATGCCTTTTCCCCATAACCCTTGATACCCATTCCAATCAAGAATTTGTCTATCTCTGCCTTAAGAATATCCACTGACATGGCCTCCACAGGCCTCTGTGGCAATGAGTTCCACAGATTAACCACCCTCTGTCTAAAGAAGTTACTCCTCACCTCCTTTCTAGAAGAGCGCCCTTTAATTCTGAGGCTGTGACCTCTGGTCCTAGACTCTCCCACCAGCGGAAACATCCTTTCCACATCCACTCTATGCCTTTCATTATTCTGTAATTTTCAATGAGGTTCTAAACTCCAGTGAGTACAGGCCCAGTGCTGTCAAATGCTCATCGTATGATATCCCACTCATTCTTGTCAACCTCCTCTGGACCCTCTCCAGAGCCAGCACATCCTTCCTTACATATGGGGCTCACATTTGCTCACAGTGCTGAATTTGAAATGGAATGTTGTGACCCTGTGACATTAATACTGTGACAGGACAATTATAACACCTGCATAAACAACTTTCAAATAGTGTTCTCCTAAAATTAATTTTCTAGAAATGCACGACTACAGAAAGGTCGTCTCATGGAAGACTTGTGATGTATTGAACAATTCAGTCTCTTACAATGCTGGAAATTCTCAGGTTCTCAGGTGGCATCTGTGAATTGGGTCAGCCTAATGGCATTTCTGAAGAATGGGTCTCGACCCAAAATGTCAGCTTTTCTCCAGAAACGCTGTCTGACCCACTGAGTTTCGCTTGGGCAGCTTGCAGCCCAGCGGTATGAACATTGACTTCTCCAACTTTAGATAGTTCCTCTGTCCCTCTCTTTCCCCACCCCCCCCCCCTCCCCTTCCCAGTTCTCCCTCTAACTTCCTGTCTCCACCTATATCCTTCCTTTGTCCCGCCCCCCCTGGCATCAGTCTGAAGAAGGGTCTCGACCCGAAACGTCACCCATTCCTTCTCTCCTGAGATGCTGCCTGACCCGCTGAGTTACTCCAGCATTTTGTGAATAACAACCTTTTTATGTCTATCTTTGGCTTAAACCAGCATCTGCAGTTCCGGTGTAGGAACGAACTGCAGATGCTGATTTAAACCGAAGATAGACATAAAATGATGGAGTAACTCAGCGGGACAGGCAACATCTCTGGAGAGAAGGAATGGGTGATGTTTCGGGTTGAGTCTGAAGAAGGGTCTCAACCCAAAATGGCACCCATTCCTTCTGTCCAGAGATGTTGCCTGTCCCGCTGAGTTACTCCGATATTTTGTGTCTACCTGCAGTTCATTCCTGGACATTTCATCAAACCTGTTTCTCTTACCACAGATGCTGCCTGTAATTTCTATTTTGATTCTCAATCTGAAAGTCATTTTTTAAATTAACTAGTGCAAGTTCTCAGTGATTTGACACCAGCAAGTCTGAAGAAGGGTCTCGACCTGAAACGTCACCCATTCCTTCTCTCTTCTGAGATGCTGCCTGACCTGCTGAGTTACTCCAGCATTTTGTGAATAAATACCAGCAAATTACACGATTGCTAGAATGCTTTTATAACAGTGCGCGCAGAACCTCATAAAATGATGCGGTATCGGATGAAACACATAATCCACGACTGGGGCTGCAGAAAACTACTGATGTGACACCACGAGAAAGTCACCTGAGAAAGTCCCCTGTTGTACTGAGTCATCATTGCTTAGTTGGCTTCCCAACCAAACAGCATTCCTTTCCCACACCCTGCCAAGTATTCTTTTTCTCTCTTTTAATTATATGATAAAATACTGTCACTGATAAATCATTCCTGGGCCTATTGCATTTCATTGCAATGCTCTGCTGTTCTGAATAATTGATCTTGTTTCAGTTCCTCAAGTTTCATGAGAATGAATAATATTACTTTGGAATTTAACACCATCGTTGGATAACTAATGCTTAAATGACATTTAACTTCTTTGAACCACTTTGAGAATGATGTTCCCCCTCATTACGCTGAATAACTAGCTTTGTCTGCAGGTTTCATCAAACCACGCAGAGCCATAACATTATCTTTGGCAAAGTATTCAAGCTGAGATCAGAAATGTCAAACTATTATGGACTCTGATCATTGCAGTTTGTAAACAGGCCAGTTCATCAGATAATAATATCTGTTGGTATTTGAGAAAGTGTCCATTTTAAAGCATGCTTTCTATGTTGATCAATCATTGAGCAAACAGAAATGTTTTCATTTTATTATTTCCATTTAACAGTCGAGTTGTCACAAAAGCCCACTTAGTGACTGGTCCAGACCAACTTTTAAAATCATTCTCTTAGCTCATTGGGCCACTAAGTAGCCACCAAATTTGCAAATTTACATTCATTGTTAATGTTTAGAAGAAGTGTATTTCACTGCTCTGTTCCCAGTGATTTTTTTCTTTCTCCATTCCAATCTTGGTTTAATGTGTTTCATCCAATACTGTATCATCTTAGGAGGAATTGTTTGCACTATTATTATAGCAGTCGAGTAATTTGTGGGGGGTGAAGGCAACCGATTGAGAACTTGCACTGGTTTAAAAAAAATCAGCATTTCAGATTGAAAATCAAAACAGAAATTACAGACAGCATCTGTGGAGAGAGAAACTAAGTCAATGTTTCAGATTCATACCCTTTCATCGCAGCAGGTTTGATGAAACACTATCAGACTCATCCAATTTTTGTGCCTTTCTTCACAGATTCAGCCGAAGCAGTCGAGAATCTCCAGCATTTTCAGAGACTGTGAGACGTTGAACAACTAAAGCCTTCGGAGAGATGATCTTTTTGTAGCTCGAACAGCTTCTCTGTGGTCAGGCTTCCAAACGGTCCTTCCATCAGCTGGGGTACTGTCCGATTCGCCTCTACCCCATTGCGGACATTGAACTTGGTCTATGGAACTGATGCGCTACAATGCTGAGAACTACACCGATCAGCCAAAACATTATGACCACTGACAGGTGAGGTGAATAACATTGGTTATCTTGTTACAATGGCACCTGTCAAGGGGTGGGATATATTAGGCAGCAAGTGAACAGTCAGTTCTTGAAGTTGATGCGTTGGATGCAGGAGAAATGGGCAGGAGTAAAGACCTGAGCGACTTTGACAAGGGCCAAATTGTTATGGCCAGACGACTAGGTCAGAGCATCTCTGATACGGCAAGGCTTGTGGGGTGCTCCTGGTCAGCAGTGGTGAGTACCTACTGACAGTGGTCTGAGGAGGGACAAACCACAAGGCTCGTCGATGCGCGAGGGCAACGAAGGCTATCCCATCTGGTCCGAACCGGCTGTGGGAAGACGACAAGCCGGTGGAGGGAGTGTGATGCTCTGGGCAACGTTCTGCTGGGAAACCCTGGGTCCGGCCATTCATGTGGACGTCAATTTGACACGTGTCACCTACCTAAACATCGTTGCAGACCAGGTACACCCCTTCATGGCAATGGTATTCCCTGATGGCAGTGGCCTCTTTCAGCAGGATAATGCGCCCTGCTACACTGCGCGCATTGTTGGGGAATGGTTTGAGGAACATGATGAAGTGTTCACAGTGTTGCCCTGGCCTCCAAATTCTCCAGATCTCAATCCGATTGAGCATCTGTGGGATGTGCTGGATCGACAAGTCCGATCCACGGCAGCTCCACCTCGCAACTTACAGGACTTGATGTATCTGCTGCTAATGTTTTGGTGGCAGATACCACAGGACACCTTCAGGGGTCTTGTAGAGTCCACGCCTCGGCGGGTCGGTGCTGTTTTGGCAGCACACGGAGGACCAACAGCATATTAGCCAGGTGGTCATAATATTTTGGCTGATCGGTGTATATTCTGTACTCTGTATCTTGCACTTTGCTCCTTCGATTGTAGCCGAGTTTAACTTGATTATATTTATGTAGAGTATTACCAGATCTCCAGATAAGGGCGGCACGGTGGCGCAGCGGTAGAGTTGCTGCCTTACAGCGAATGCAGTGCCGGAGACCCAGGTTCGATCCTGACTACGGGCGCCGTCTGTACGGAGTTTGTATGTTCTCCCCGTGACATGCGTGGGCTTTCTCCGAGATCTTCGGTTTCCTCCCACACTCCAAAGACGTACAGATTTGTAGGTTAATTGGCTGGGCAATAAAAATTGTCCCTAGTGTGTGTAGGATAGTGTTAATGTGCCTTACAGCGAATGCAGTGCCGGGATCTCTGGGCGGTGCGGACCCGGTGGGCCGAAGGGCCTGTTTCTGCGCTGTATCTCTAAATCTAAAAAATCTAAAATCTGTTTGGATAGCATGCAAAACAAAGCCTTATGCTGTACCTCAGTACAGGTGAGAATAATAAATCTACATCTAAACCTACATTTCCTCAAGATGAATTTTAGAACTACACTACTAAGTTATCCCTGCAGGCATGGTAATGGTACCGACTGAATCACTGGGTCACAACATTTCATTTTACAATGCATTGACAATTCAATGTCGAGATGCCCACATATTTGAGCTGAGAGGACTGTTACAGATGACTACAGACTGA
Source organism: Rhinoraja longicauda (assembly GCF_053455715.1). Lineage (NCBI taxonomy): Eukaryota > Metazoa > Chordata > Chondrichthyes > Rajiformes > Arhynchobatidae > Rhinoraja > Rhinoraja longicauda. The sequence continues at coordinate 6,597,517 of NC_135964.1, forward strand.
TATTGTTCCCGTGAAAATCGTTCTTGAAGGATAAACTGCATGTCCACAGCAGACATCATCTACCTGGCCCTAAACCCATCTCTGCAACATCTAGATAACAAGGACCCCGACATTAGACCCTTATTGATCAACTACAGGTCCGCTTTCAACATCATAATCCCATCCAAACTCATCTCCATACTCCTTGACTTAAGAATCGGCATTCACCTCTCACACTGGATCCATTGGCTTTCTGACCCATGGACCACAATCTGTGAGGATCAGTGACTACAGCTCCTCCATAATAATTCTCAACACTGTTCCCTACAACACTCCCGATACACCTCTGACTGTGTGGCCAAATTTGGCTCTCACTCCATCGACAAGTTTGCAAACGACACCACTATGGTGGGTCGAATCACAAACAATGACAAGAAGGAGATTGAGAACTTAGTAAGATGGTGTCAGGACAATAATGTCTCCCCCAATGTCAGCAAGACCAATGATCTTGCAATGGACTTCAGGAAGCAAGGTGGAGCTTTTTCCCCAGTCAGCATCAATGGTGCCGTAGTGGAAATGTTTGAGAGCATCAAGCTCCTTGGGGTTAATATTACCAATTATCTGTCACGGACCTAATACATTGATGCCACAACCAACAAGGCACATCAACGTCTCTAGTCCCTGAGGAGACTATGGAAATTCAACATGTCTCCAATGACAGCACCATGGAAAGAAAGCATACAGTCGGGTTGTATCACAGCTTGTTTTGGGCACAGCTCCATTGAAGACTGCAAGAAATTGTAGATGGTTGTAGATGTAGCCCAGTCCATCGTACAGATCAAACCTCCCACCATTGACTCCAGCTACACTTCCTGCTGCCTCAGAAAAGCAGCCAACACAATCAAAGACTTGTCCCACCCCAGTCATCCCTTCTGCTCCCTGCTCCTATCCGGCACCAGGCACAGAAGCATGACAGAGTGGACCATCAAAAGCAGGAACAGCTTTTACCCCTCCAATATCCTCTGAACCTTCCTTCCACAAGGTTTCAAGGTCTCAAGGTTTCAAGGTCAGTTTGTTGTCACATGTACCAATGAAGGTACAGTGAAATTCGATCTAATTCACTGCCCCGTTGGGGACATTGTACTTTGTCTATGGAACTGATGTTAAGAAACCAATGCTAAGAACTATATTCTGCACTCTGTAAGTCCCCTATCACTATCGCTCTCTTCTTCCTTTCCCTACCCTTCTGAGCAACAGGGCCGGACTCCATGCCAGAGGCCCGGGCGCCGTCGCTGCCCCCAGGTAGGCTGTACTCCCCTGAGTATATCTGATCTGTTTGGATGGCATGCGAAACAAGGCTTTTTTAACTGTACCTCAATACACATGAAAATACTAAACCGAAACCTAAATCTCAACCTCGAAAGGACATTGGAACCTCAGCCACAAATTACTTAGTTGAGATTCCAGATGGGTTGAAAATAATAAATGGGGGGCTGCTAAGGAAGATTGAAGTTAAGTGAATGGGTAAATTGAGCTTAATGTGCGGAAATGTGAAATTGACCATTTTGGTCAGATAAATGAAAAAATATATATATTATCAACATGGTGAGAGATTTCAGGATTTTGAGATGCAGAGAGATCTGGGTGTCCTATGCAACAGGCTGGTGTTTGGATGCAACAAATAATCAGGGGAGCTTACAGGATATGATTGTCTATCACCAGGGAAAATGGATACCGAAGTCGACAAGTGATAGTTTATTTATCAAGAGCACTGACCGTGTGCACTATTTGTTTCTATTTTATGGAAGGATATAAATACATTGGAAATGGCTCAGATAAGGTTTACCAGAAAGGTATCTGGACAAGTTGTTTCTGTTAATTTTGTGGAAACAAGATTGACTTAACTATGTCTTACAATGTCATGCCCTCTCTCTCGATCCCTCCCCCGCCTAAGTCGCACCAGCTTCTCGTTTTCACACAACAAACAGCTACCAATGGCCTGTTTCCGTTATCATCATTCATGGTTCTTTATCTCTCTACATTATTGTCTATACCTCTCGTTTCCCTTTCCCGTGACTTTCAGTCTGAAGAAGCGACTTGACCCAAAACGTCACCCTTTCCTTCTCTCTGGAGATGCCGCCTGTCCCACTGAGTGACTCCAGCTTTTTGTGTCTATCTTTGGTTTAAACCAGCATCTGCAGTTCCTTCTAACACACTGTATATCTTTGCTGCCTTCATCCAGTATTGGAGGTAGGGTACTGACATGGATAGAAAATTGGTTGACAGACAGAAAGCAAAGAGTGGGGATAAATGGGTCCCTTTCAGAATGGCAGGCAGTAACTAGTGGGGTACCACAAGGCTCGGTGCTGGGACCGCAGCTATTTACAATATACATTAATGACTTGGATGAAGGGATTAAAAGTACCATTAGCAAATTTGCAGATGATACAAAGCTGGGTGGTAGTGTGAACTGTGAGGAAGATGCTATGAGGTTGCAGGGTGACTTGGACAGGTTGTGTGAGTGGGCGGATGCATGGCAGATGCAGTTTAATGTGGATAAGTGTGAGGTTATCCACTTTGGTGGTAAGAATAGGAAGGCAGAGTATTATCTGAATGGTGTCAAGTTAGGAAAAGGGGACGTACAACGAGATCTGGGTGTCTTAGTGCATCAGTCACTGAAAGGAAGCATACAGGTACAGCAGGCAGTGAAGAAAGCCAATGGAATATTGGCCTTCATAACAAGAGGAGTTAAGTATAGGAGCAAAGAGGTCCTTCTGCAGTTGTACAGGGCCCTAGTGAGACCGCACCTGGAGTACTGTGTGCAGTTTTGGTCTCCAAATTTGAGGAAGGATATTCTTGCTATTGAGGGCGTGCAGCCTAGGTTCACTAGGTTAATTCCCGGAATGGCAGGACTATCATCTGTTGAAAGACTGGAGCGACTAGGCTTTTATACTGGAATTTAGAAGGATGAGAGAAGATCTTATCGAAATGTATAAGATTATTAAGGGGTTGGACACGTTAGAGTCAGGAAACATGTTCCCAATGTTGGGGGAGTCCAGAACCAGGGGCCACAGTTTAAGAATAAGGGGTAGGCCATTTAGAACTGAGATGAGGAAAAACTTTTTCAGTCAGAGAGTTGTGAATCTGTGGAATTCTCTGCCTCAGAAGGCAGTGGAGGCCAATTCTCTGAATGCATTCAAGAGAGAGCTGGATAGAGCTCTTAAGGATAGCAGAGTCAGGGGGTATGGGGAGAAGGCAGGAATGGGGTACTGATTGAGAATGATCAGCCATGATCATGAATGGCGGTGCTGGCTCGAAGGGCCGAATGGCCTCCTCCTGCACCTATTGTCTAATGTCTATTGTCTAATACATATGCATAAAATAATTCCTTTTTTTTGCCTTAACGCCTGGTAAATAAAACCAGTAAAATGCTGTTCGAGATGCAGAGACTAGTGTCGAAGACATGGGTGCGTTGGGAAATAGTGAGTGATGTTGTCTGGCATCTCTTTTGCATTTTGTTTTTTCAAGAAAATAATAAAATGCACCACTTCTTTTGACTTGTCAGAAGGCTGCATCTCTGAGAGATGTTCATTAAAAAATCTTTATTCGGTTGTTTCCTAGTTTATAAACAACTGGGTAGATGCTGACTCAATTATTACTTCAGCTGAGACAAATGTTTTCTATAAGAAAATCTCAAATATAAATTCTGAAAGAATTGCAGTTCCATCGGGTTATTTATAAGTGTTATAAGCAAATTCCTGTTCAGAACAAAGGAACCTCATTGCTTATCCAACTGCAATTCTAAGTCTAAAAGCTTGAGAAAGAAATGTAGTTTTGTTACTTTATTTATTCACATAAACAGTTGATAACAGATTGTAATTATTCACATTTAACCATATATTTCTTGAGTATTCAAAGATTTAGCATTTTAACACTATTTTAATTGTGTATCTACTTGGAAGAATGTCAAAATGGGAAAATGAATAAAGGAGTAATCTATAAATAAATATGTGAAAGCTTCCACAAGTACAGAAGAAAGGAAATAATGAAAGTATACAAAGGTTCCTTGGACTAGAAAAATTGTGATGGTAAATAAAAGAGTGGCTCAGACGCTCAACAAGCTTTTTAGTGGAGGACACATAACGTAATTAATATTAGGAAACAAAGAGCAGTGAGGAAAATGAAGTGTCCAGAATTTGCCGGACTTGAAAGCCTACATCTTAGACCTCTAAGTGAGGTGGGTGGAGAGCAAGCGCATGCAATGGTTGTATCTATAAATATCCACTAAATTTTAGAATGGTGCCAGAAATGTGATACCGTCACCCAAGAAAGATGGGATGGAGAACATAGGACGCAGCGGCAGAGTTGCCGCCTTACTCCGCTTGCAGCGCCGGAGACCCAGGTTTGATCCCGACTACGGGTGCTGCCTGTACGGAGTTTGTACGTTCTCCCCGTGACCTGTCTCCGAGATCTTCGGTTTTCTCCCACACTCCAAAGACGTACAGGCATGTAGGTAACTTGGCTTGATAAATGTAAAAATCGTCCCTGGTGTGTGTAGGATATGCGGGGATCGCTGGTCGGCGCAGACCCGGTGGTCTGAAGGGCCTGTTTCCGCGCTGTATCTCTAAACTAAACTACAAGCCGGCTCCCTAACATCCGTTGTTAGTAAAACGCTTGTATCTGTTATTAAAGTCTTGATGGCAGCTTACTTAAAATACCCATGACATAATTAGGCTGTTAATATGGTCCATTGAGAGTTCTTGTTCCTGAGGTTGTGAGTGGCAAGGTAAATTAGGAAATGTTACAATGGTAACTACTGCTTCTACAAACAGGTAGTCGATGGTCAATGATTGGAAGTAGCAATGACCTACTGCATGCACAGAGGTCCCAGCTTGCTGATGCAGCTGTATTTACAGAAAGTGCCGAACAGAAAGGATTCCAATTAGTAGAAAAATGCCAAGGCTCAATGTTCAAATTCCATAACCCACAGTTTACCATTGTTTGTATGTTGTCCAAGCATGTCCGCTACTCACAGAGTACTTGAAGCATTCCCAAGCCTGCATGCCAATAGAGTCCTACAACATAGACACAGAAGATGGACACAAAAAGCTGGAGTAACTCTGCGGGACAGGCAGAGAAGGATCGGGTGACGATTTGGGCCGAGACCCTTCTTCAGACTCACCCTTTCTTTCTCCCCAGAGATTCTGCCTGTCCCGCTGAGTTACTCTAGCTTTTTGTGTCGATCTTCAGTTCAAACCAGCGTCTGCAGTTCCTTCTTACACCAACAACAGAGAGACAGTTCCTTTGGCTGGCCTTCAAGTTCCCGTGTATACTAACCCAACACTCGTCCCATTTTATTCTCCCCAGATTCCCTCAAGTCTTCCCAGATGTTATCACTCACTACACATCAGGCCAAATTTACCCACAATCACTGTGCATCGGTACGTGAGACAATAATAAACCTAAACCAACACACATGCATGCTTTTGGAATCAAAGCAGTAACCTTGAGCACATCAGGAGCAAACCCATATGGTCACAGTGAGAACATCCAAACCACACAGTCAGCTGTGATGTATCAGTTACTAGTTGTACTACTGTAGTTGTACTACCGGAAATTGGAGGAACAGCACCTCATATTTCGCCTGGGCAGCTTGCAGCCCAGTGGTATGAACATTGACTTCTCCAACTTTAGATAGTTCCTCTGTCCCTCTCTTCTCCTCTCCCTTCCCAGATCTCCCACTGTCTTCCTGTCTCCACCTATATCCTTCCTTTGTCCCGCTCCCCTGACATCAGTCTGAAGAAGGGTCTCGACCCGAAACGTCATCTATTCCTTCTCTCCTGAGATGCTGCCTGACCTGCTGAGTTACTCCCAAAATGCTGAGTAACTCAGCAGGTCAGGCAGCATCTCGGGAGAGAAGGAATGGGTGACATTTCAGGTCGAGACTCTTCTTCAGACTGATGTCAGGGGGGTGGGACAAAGAAAGGATATAGGTGGAGACAGGAAGATAGAAGGAGATCTGGGAAGGGGGAGGGGAAGAGAGGGACAGAGGAACTATCTAAAGTTGGAGAAGTCGATGTTCATACCACTGGGCTGCAAGCTGCCCAGGCGAAATATGAGGTGCTGTTCCTCCAATTTCCGGTGGGCCTCATTAAGGCACTGGAGGAGGCCCATGACAGAAAGGTCAGACTGGGAATGGGAGGGGGAGTTGAAGTGCTCGGCCACTGGGAGATAGGTTTGGTCAATGCGGACCGAGCGCAGGTGTTGAACGAAGCGATCGCCGAGCCTGCGCTTGGTTTCGCCGATGTAAATAAGTTGACATCTGGAGCAGCGGATGCAATAGATGAGGTTGGAGGAGGTGACTCCTCCACTCATTCCGCAACAACCCGGACTTAATCATCAAACGCGCTGACAAGGGAGGTGCTGTGGTAGTCTGGCGTGCTGACCTCTACCGGACCGAGGCCAGACGACAACTTTCAGACACCTCTTCCTACCTATCCCTGGACCATGACCCCACCGACAAACATCAGACAACTTGAGACTTTGCTGAGTTACTCCAGCATTTTGTGAATAAGTACTAGAAACATGGTGATCTGAACACCTTCAGTGACGTAGAAAAGTAGCCCAGAAGGAAATTAAAATTTGAAATTGGCAGAAAAATAAAAATAAATAAAATGATACAAAAATAAAATTTCACAAGGTATCAAAGGGAAATATGAACCCAAAAAAGATGCAAAGGATTTGAAAACTAACCGTAAATATTTTGATAAATATAATAAGAACAAGTGTAGGACCCAGGTATGTTAGTCTACCAAATATGTTTACATACGATAATAAATGAAAACTAAAAATGGAATAAATTGAATTTAAATATTGAAAAGTCATAGTAGAAAAAAAGGTGTTAAAACACAATCCGAGTAGCTCAGAGTTTCCAGCCAGCATGTTTTAAGAAATGAGAAAATTGCAAATGTAAAAGTCATAATTTTCCAAAGCTCTAATTGCCACTCCATTGTTTAAGAAGGGAGCAGAAATCATGAAAGGTGAGGCCTATCATTTATGGGGAGGTTACTGTGCTGATCTATGTGAGATTGAGTACGTCAATAAGCATGTTGATTAATGAGAATTACCAAGGCAGTTCATGTCAAGTCAAGTCAAGTCAAGTCAAATTTATTTGTCACATACACATACTCGATGTGCAGTGAAATGAAAGTGGCAATGCCTGCGGGTTGTGCACAAAAAGAATTACAGTTACAGCATATAAATAAAGTTAATAAGTTACTAAACATAGCACAAAAAGTGTCGACAAAAATTTAGTCTCTGGGGTTATCAAAGTTGACAGTCCTGATGGCCTGTGGGTAGAAGCTCCGTCTCATCCTCTCCGTTTTCACAGCGTGACAGCGGAGGCGTTTGCCTGACCGTAGCATCTGGAACAGTCCGTTACTGGGGTGGCAGGGGTCCCTCATGATCTTGCTTGCTCTGGATCTGCACCTCCTGATGTATAGGTCCTGCAGGGGGACGAGTGTAGTTCCCATGGTGCGTTCTGCCGAACGCACTACTCTCTGCAGGGCCATCCAGTCCTGGGAAGAGCTGTTCCCAAACCAGACTGTAATGTTGCCGGACAGGATGCACTCTACAGCCCCAGAGTAGAAGCAATGAAGGATCCTCAGCAACACTCTGAATTTCCTCAGTTGTCTAAGGTGGTAAAGGCGCTGCTTAGCCTTACCCACCAGTGCGGCAATGTGCGTTGCCCACGTCAGATCCTCTGCGATGCGGACTCCCAAGTATTTGAAACTGCTCACCCTATCCACTGCTGACTGCTTCAGTTGAATTTTCGCAACATGGTGGCTGGGGGAGTGTTGATTGATGTTGATGAATAAACAGTTGAGAGTTGTGAATGGAGAGGACAATGATTAGGTAATTGTGGGAACTGGACCGAAAGACAAATGATTTGAAGAACTGATGGGAGATGACAAACCTGGAAAAGTGGATAGTCTGATGAATGGAATGATGAGTTGCATGATGACTGTGATATGGATAAACAGTTGGACAAATACATGGTTAGGCAATTGATTTGAACTGATGGATAGATGAATACACAAATGGAAACATGAATAAATATTTGGGCTGGTAGGTTAGTGGATGATGACAGGATTTAAGTGGAATAATCCACACTTGTAAACAATTAAATATTTGAAAAAAACATATGAAAGGGCTGCACAGTAGCACAGCGTTAGAGTTGCTGCCTTACAGCAGCAGAGACCTGAGTTCGATGCTGACAATGGGTGCTGTCTGTGTGGAGTTTGTATGTTCTCCCTGTGACCGCGTGGGTTTTCTCCGGGTTTTCTGGTTTTCTTCCACATTCTAAAGGCGTACATGTTTGTACGTTAATTGGCTTCTGTAAATTGCCCCCAGTGTGTAAGAATAGAATAGAACAGGTGAGCATTGGTTGATATGAACTCAGTGGGTCGAAAGGCCTGTTTCCACACTGTATCTCGAAAATAATCTAAACTAAAACAAAATGCAGAAGAACTTCAGTGGGTCAGGCAGCATCTGTGGAGGAATGGACAGACAATGCTTCGGAGCCGGACACTTCTTCAGACTGAAGCATTCCCTCCATCTGCCCGGCCCGCAGAGTTCCTCCGGCACTTTGTTTTTTACTCAATATTCCAGCATCTGCAGTTTCTTCTGTCTGTGAAATATTTTTACGATGTATTTTGTTGTCCTGTTGGGAATCAAATATAACTGGCTTTGAAAGAAATATCCAGGAAACTGTTCTCAGAGGTATTGGTGCTAGGGAACTGTGCTATTATTTTGATATGACTGATATCCTGTGATGTTACGTATTTGCATCCAAAAATAAAAAAATGATATATATAAAGTCTAAGACGCATACATGTTATAACTGGTGGAGTTCTAGGTGTTGATATATATATGTAAGAAAATAACTGCAGATGCTGGTACAAATCGAAGGTATTTATTCACAAAATGCTGGAGTAACTCAGCAGGTCAGGGAGCATCTCAGGAGAGAAGGAATGGGCGACGTTTCAGGTCGAGACCCTTCTTCAGACTGATGTCAGGGGGGCGGGACAAAGGAAGGATATAGGTGGAGACAGGAAGATAGAGGGAGATCTGGGAAGGGGGAGGGGAAGAGAGGGACAGAGGAACTATCTAAAGTTGGAGAAGTCAATGTTCATACCACTGGGCTGCAAGCTGCCCAGGCGAAATATGAGGTGCTGTTCCTCCAATTTCCGGTGGGACTCACTATGGCACTGGTGGAGGCCCATGACAGAAAGGTCAGACTGGGAATAGGAGGGGGAGTTGAAGTGCTCAGCCACCGGGAGATCAGATTGGTTAACGCGGACCGAGCGCAGGTTTTCTGCGAAGCGAACGCCGATATATATATAGATATATATATATAGGCCATGCTCTTACACTGAAACATTCCTGTTTAAAATTCAATGCAATTATGTGGCGGAGATATCATGTTGGAATAAAAACCTTGAATTTCTTTGTAAATAAACGTAAGATAAAATTATAGCAAGCAAAGCAGTAGAAACATTTCAACCAGAAGTGCATTTGCAAACATTGCTTTGTCCACTATTTCACTGCCGACATGAACTAATTTAAATGTTGTGCTAATATTCCCAATGGGAAATTCAAGACCCAATACCGATCTCATGGATTACAAAATGTACACCAAGATATAACAATGATTCTATAATGAAAATACCTCAGTGGTCAAAATACCTCAATACTGTAGCCTAGAAATTTATTCTGCCTCCAGAATCAATTCTACTGACTTCAACAATGATTTATAGAAGTGGGTACAACCCCGACTCTACTATAAAGTAGATTTAGAGATGCTGCCGAGAGATCTATTTCCAGGTGTGTGTGGGTGAGGTTAGTCTGGTTTGAGGTGGTGCAGATATATATAAATCATTAAAATGTGAATGTGTGTCTTTGTCCATAAGAACAATGCAACGTAGATTTTTAAAAAGATTTTTAGATTTTAGATTTAGAGATACAGCGCGGAAACAGGCCCTTCGGCCCACCGAGTCCGCACCGCCCAGCGATCCCCGCACATTAACACCATCCTACACACACTAGGGACAATTTTTACATTTACCCGGTCAATTAACCTACACACCTGTACGTCTTTGGAGTGTGGGAGGAAACCGAAGATCTCGGAGAAAACCCACGCAGGTCACGGGGAGAACGTACAAACTCCGTACAGACGGCGCCTGTAGTCAGGATCAAACCTGAGTCTCCGGCGCTGCATTCGCTGTAAGGCAGCAACTCTACCGCAGCGCCACCGTGCCGCCATTATTAATGGATCCAGGAGCATGAAAACACTGAGCAATAAGTGACAACAATGAGGGAAACCGATTAAAAATTACAATGCTCAGCCAAATGATGAGAGGACAGGCCTTGGAGAGAAAGCAGTCAGTAGTCAGCAGGGTCTGGCGTTTAGTGAATGATCATTATATCACTGCATCAAAAGACTCCTGATCCTTGGCTCCCTAACCCACAGTTCATAATCAATGAGGATTGGCAACAAAATATCCTCCATGATTATTCTCAACTAGTGCTCTGCAACGATGTGTTCTCAGCCCGTTATTATACTCCCTGTACACTCATGACTGTGTGGTCAAATTTGGCTCTCACTCTATTTCCATATCACCAGCAACTGGTCATGGACCAGCCATATCGAATCAATGGCATACAAAGCACACGAACAACCTTATTTCCTTAGGAGGCTCAGGACGTTTGGCATGTTCCCAACAACTCTCACCAACTTCTCATGCTGCGCCATGGAAAGCATTTTATCGCAATCTCTCACAGCATGGTTTGGGAACAGCTCCATACAAGACCGCAAGAAATTGCAAAGAGTTGTGGACATAGCCTAGACCATCACGCAAACCAATCTCCCTTCCATTGACTCCATCTACACTTTGCGCTGCCTCGATAAGGCCACCACATAATCAAGGACCAGTGTCACCCCAGTCATTCCTTCTTCTCTCATCAGGCAACAGGTACAGAAGTGTGAAAACCCGCACCTTCAGATTCAGGGGCAGTTTCTTCCCAGCTGTTATCAAGCAACACATCCATCCAATCACCAACCGGAGAGCGGTCCTGACCTACCATCTACCTCATTGGAGACCCTCGGACTATCTTTAATACAATACAATACAATATATCTTTATTGTCATTGTACAGGGGGTACAACGAGATTGGGAATGCGACTTCCATTCGATGCAATAAATTAATTAGCTAGTCAGTATTAATTTAAACAACCCAATTAAACAAATTAGAACAGTTTTAAAACAGAATAAAGTGCAAGTAGATCTGTGCCGGTTCACTGTGCGATGTGAACATCCGGCTCAGCAGGACCGGTTCATAGCAGCTATGGCCCTGGGGATGAAGCTGTTCCTGAGTCTGGAGGTGCGGGCGTAGAAGGCCTTGTATCGTCTGCCCGATGGTAGAAGTTCGAATAGACTATTGCAGGGGTGTGAAGAGTCTTTGTGGATGCTGGTGGCTTTTCTGAGGCATCGTGTGTTGTAGATGCCCTCCAAGGCTGGTAGCTGTGTTCCGATAGTCCTCTGAGCTCTATGGACTACCCGCTGAAGAGCTTTCCTCTGCCTCCGTGTAGCTGAGATACCACACAGGGATGCCATGTGTTAGGATGCTCTCTATGGTGCAGCGGTAGAATGTCGTCAGCAGCTGTTGGGGTGGACCAGACTTCTTCAGTGTTCTTAGGTAGAACAGTCGTTGCTGTGCCTTCTTGGCCAGCACAGCAGTGTTAGTGGACCATGTTAGGTCCTCCGAAATGTGAGTGCCCAGAAACTTGAAGCTGGACACTGTCTCCACACTGTCCCCGTTGTCATTATACTAGACTTTATCATGCACTAAACATTATTCCCTTTATCCTGTATCTGGAGATGGCTTGATTGTAATCATGTATAGTCTTTTCAGACTGGATAGCACGCATCAAAAATACTTTTCACTGCACCTCGGTACACATGACAATAAACTAAGCTAAAACTAAAGTTTGCAGATGACACCACCGGATCTCGAACAATGACAAAGTGGAGTGCAGGAAGGAGGTGAACATTTTGCAGTGGAACTTTAAAATAAGCTTAGAAACATGGTGTCATGCTCTCCTTCAATGTCGGCAAGATGAAGGAGCTAATCATCGACTTAAGGAAATATGGTGGTGTACAATCCCTAATCAACATCAATGGTGCCAAAGTGGATGTGGTCGAGAGCTTCTGATACCGAGGCGTAACCTTACTGATAATTTGTCCGGGACTGACCACTTTGAGGCTGCAGCCAAGAAAGCACACCAATGCGTCTACTTCCTCAGAAGACAAAGGAGATTTGGTGTGTCTACAATAACTCTTACCCGCATCTTACAGATGCACTATAGAAAGCATCCCATCAGGATTCATCACAACTTGTTTTAGCAACAGCCCTGCTCCAGATGGCAAGAAGATGCAGAGGGATGCGGATGGTCCCCAGTCTATTAAACAAACTACTCTCTCCGCCATCGGCTCCATCTACACTCTGGCAAGCCACCAGCGTAATCAAGGACCGCTTACACCCCAGTCAACCCCTTCCCCCTCCCCCCCCCCCTCCCGTCGGTGGGCAGAAGATACAAAAGCTTGAAAGCCATCAGATTCAGGAATAGCTTTTTCCCTGCTGTTATCAGACAACTGAATAGTTGTTATCTCATAAGATAAATGTGTAGGCCCAATCTCCCAAACTACCTCATTGTAGCCCTTGCATTTTTGTAATCTGCACCTTCTCCATAGCTGCAATGCTTCAATGATGTTACACTATATTCTGCAATCGGGTATTTTTCTCATCATACTCCCCATTGCAATTGTATATGACTTGATTGTAATCACCTATGGTGTGATTTTGGAGCAGTTGGAACATTGCGAGCAGTTTTGGGCCCCTTACCCAAAGATACTAGAGGGACAAGATGGACCACTCCGTTGAAATCGCCTATACTGAAGTGTAAGAAAATAACTGCAGATGCTGGTACAAATCGAAGGTATGTATTCACAAAATGCTGGAGTAACTCAGCAGGTCAGGCAGCACCTCAGGAGAGAAGGAATGGGTGACGTTTCGGGTCGAGACCCTTCTTCAGACTGATGTCAGGGGGGCGGGACAAAGGAAGGATATAGATGGAGACAGGAAGATAGAGTGAGACTGAAGTGTAGTACGCAAAGGAGCCATTTTAGTAGGGCAAAACCCGCCGTTCGTTATGCCTCTCGCAGTGTAATCAGTGTTTTGGGGGAACAGTGTGTGTGATTATACCATTAAAATGCAGAATATATCTCATCTATCAATTCACAGATTTTTGTTATTTTTCTTTTTAAATGTTTCTGCAAGTTTCTGTCTACTAAAATGGCGCCGTGACGTACTATGGTTTTTAGGGTCGAGTGGTCTATCTTGTTCCTCTAGTATCTGCCCATATCTGAGAAAGATTGTGCTGACGTTGGAAAGGGTCCAGCCGACCCATTCTTGTGGGTCGGCTGGAATGACCCACAAGAATGATTCAGGGGATGATTGGATTCACGTATGAGGAGCATTTGAAGGCTCTGGGCTCCACATGCTGGAGTTTAGAAGGTTGAGGAGAGATCTCATTGCAACCTAGAGGATAAAGAAAGGCCGAGAGAGAGAGTGGATGTGGAGAGGACATTTCCAGTAGTGAGAGAGTTTGGCATGTCCCCAACAATCCTCACCAACTTCAAAGCTGTGCAGTAGAAAGGGAGTATAATAGCAGGCTGAGAACACGTTATTGCAGAGCACTCGTTGAGAGTAAAAAGACATACCTTAAGAATAGAGATTATAAACCAATATTAAATACTAATCTGGAATCGTTTGAGCTACAGGTGAGGAAGTTCACTGTGGATGGTTTCCAAACATTTAACCTTCTTAAGGCTTTAAATAATTGAACACTGATAATCCTTTAAATTTCCACTAATTCTAGAAGCAGGTCACATATCTGGGGAAAGGCTCTCGGAATATTTCAATTGAATTACCTTGAGCAGAACCAAGGGGCCTGCAGGTTGAGAAGAGGTAGGGGAAGAATTGACAGAAGGATGAAAGCCTTGAATGTTCATGGTAACAGACTGAATATACTACAGAGTTCTTTTGGGTTCCCTGCACATTAAATGAATTCACAAACTTCATCTATTTTCCAGTCAGCTACTAAATTTGTTTGGATAGGTCAAACTTAATGACAGAAATTATAGTCACTCAAGTTTAAAATATTCAGGAACTGCAGCCGAATATTACCTCCCAAAGACAAGTTTAAATTGAATTTGGCATGGTGCTCTGCATTTAATCGAATGATATCTCCAAATATCTTGCAATTGGGACAGTATTCTTCGAGGAGTTTATTTTAAGTCATCTTTGTTAAATCTCAAAATAGAAGAAAGAAAGAAAATGTAGATTAAGATTTTGGAAAGAAGTGGATTGCCCTTGGGTACCCTTCCACGGGGAAGCTTGCAACTGAACAGTATCAGCATTAAATGTTCCAAGTTTAGGAGAAATAATCCTTGTTACCCACTTCTTTCAGCCCCTCCACCTGGAATCTCACCTATTACTCCCCTCCCCCTCCCCGCCCACCTACATTGGACTGCAAATGCTTGTTCATACAACATGTATTTCTCCGCCCCCACTACAATTAGTCTGAAGAAGAGTTTTGACCTGAAGTCACCTATCCATGCTCTCCAGAGATACTGCCTGACCAGCTGAATTACTCCAGCACTTTTTTTAGTAGATCACCCTTGCTGTTCATACACACAGATCATTAAACTTGCAATCAACTTGCTTTTATATCTGAAAGACTGAATTTAAAAGAAAGGAGATACGGCACGGTAGCGCAGCGGTAGAGTTGCTGCTTTACAGCGAATGCAGCGCCGGAGACTCAGGTTCGATCCTGACTACGGGTGCTGCACTGTAAGGAGTTTGTACGTTCTCCCCGTGACCTGCGTGGGTTTTCTCCGAGATCTTCGGTTTCCTCCCACACTCCAAAGACGTACAGGTATGTAGGTTAATTGGCTGGGTAAATGTAAAAATTGTCCCTAGTGGGTGTAGGATGGTGTTAATGTACGGGGATCGCTGGGCGGCACGGACTTGGTGGGCCGAAAAGGCCTGTTTCCGGCTGTATATATATGATGATGATATGATAATGTTAAAAAAAAAATCAGCTTTTTAATCACTGTGTGCAGTTTTTGAAATCCACCATAGCAGTGACAGAGAAGACACTAATAATGCAACATCAAGATGAATTTATGTAGGGATAATATCTTCTGTGAAACATCTGTTGGTAGAATGTGAAAATTAATCAGAGGGAATCCCAGTTGACCAAGCACTGAATTCTCTCTTCAATTAAGCCTCCCAATCTTGTTTTATGTATTTTCATAATTGTCATAAGACAACATAACATTTGTTGCACATAATAAAAATACATAACCTATGAAAACGTGTATTTTATTGAAGATCAAAAGGAGATATTTAAGCGAGTTACAGACAACTAGATAATTGCTAATAATTTATAAATGTGCTTGCAACAAACTATTACCATTCCACACATGTTCCTTGTGTGAAGTAAGAGCACACAGCCCCTTAGATAGACACAAAATGCTGGAATAACTCAGCAGGACAGGCAGCATCTCTGGATAGAAGGAATGGGTGACATTCCGGACCCGAAACGTCACCCATTCCTTCTACGCAGAGATGCTGCCTGTCCTGCTGAGTTACTCCAACATTTTGTGTCTATCTTCAATGCAAACCAGCATCTGCAGTTCCTTCCTTGAGAGCCCCTCATCCGGCTGGCTCAATTTAATTTTTCTGCCTGATCCCCATAATCTTTAACTCCCCTGTAATCCAAAATTCTACAGTACGTCTTCAACATACTTGCTCTGCGTACAAACTCATAAAGAGTAACTACAGATGATGTCTAGATAATTCATTTGGCATTTAATCCGATTTGTGATACAGTCTGGGTAAAATTAATAATAGCACAAAAAGTTGACATGAAATGTATCCAAATCCAATCAAGGCAATTATCATTTCTGGAACAAAAACAGGCTACTCTATTAACTCAGCGGATCAAGCAGCATTTGTGGAGGTAAAGGGATGGTTGACATTTCAGGTTGAGTCCCTGCATCAGGACCTGGCAGAACTACCAGAGGATGATCTGCTGGATGAGGGGCAGTGGCCAATTCACTGGATGAATTTAAAAGAGAGTTAGATGGAGCTCTTGGGGCTAGTCGAATCAAGAGATATGGGGAGAAGGCAGGCACTGGTTACTGATTGTGGATGATCAGCCATGATCACAATGAATGGCGGTGCTGGCTCGAAGGGCAAAATGGCCTCCTCCTGCACCTATTTTCTATGTTTCTATGTTTAACTCTGGATCACCTCATCTTTTTATGAATTACTCCAATATTTTCCTCCCAGTTCTCCTTTTGGCCACTTCCATTTAGTCTAATTTATTCAAAATATCTATCTTTACGTCCCCTTTGCATAAAATTTTGATCCCATTTGTCAAAATGGACATGACTCTCAGTCCCCACCTAGCCCAATAATAATCACTGTCCTCTTCAAATATTCCACAGCCATAGTCACACAGCAGGAAAACAGGCCCTTCAGCCCAACCTGCCCTTGTCGACCAAGATGCCCCATCTAAGTTCGTCCCATGTGCTGCATTTGGCCCATATCCCTCTAAACCTTTTCTATCCATGTATTTGTCCAAATGTCTTTTAAAGTTCATCTGGAGACCATCTTGGGCCTTGCCCTCATCAACCTTCTTGGTTACTTCTTCAAAAAAAACTCAAATTCGTGAGAGCCAATCTCCCACGCACAAAACCATATTAACTGTCCCTAATCAGCCTCTGTCTATCCACATGCATATACAGTACATCTCATCCCTCATTTGGAGAATCCTCGCCAGTAACCTTGCTAACACAGATGTTAAGCTCACTGGCCTATCGTTCCCAGGCTTTTCCTTGCAGCCTTTCTTAAATAGAGGCACAACACTGGCCCTCCTCCAGTCATCTGGCACCTCTCCTGTGTCTAACAATGATTCAACTATCTTAGCCAGGATGCCTGTAATTTTTTCTCTATGTTTCCACAGTCTCCTCAGATATATCTTATCAGGACTGGGACCTTCATATGACAATAGACAATAGACAATAGACAATAGGTGCAGGAGTAGGCCATTCAGCCCTTTGAGCCAGCACCGCCATTCAATGCGATCATGGCTGATCACTCTCAATCAGTACCCCGTTCCTGCCTTCTCCCCATACTCCCTCACTCCGCTATCCTTAAGAGCTCTATCCAGCTCTCTCTTGAAAGCATCCAATGAACTGGCCTCCACTGCCTTCTGAGGCAGAGAATTCCACACCTTCACCACCCTCTGACTGAAAATGTTCTTCGTCATCTCCGTTCTAAATGGCCTACCCCTTATTTTTAAACTGTGGCCCCTTGTTCTGGACTCCCCCAACATTGGGAACATGTTATCTGCCTCTAATGTGTCCAATCCCCTAATTATCTTATATGTTTCAATAAGACCCCCCCTCATCCTTCTAAATTCCAGTGTATACAAGCCCAATCGCTCCAGCCTTTCAACATACGACAGTCCCGCCATTCCGGGAATTAACCTAGTGAACCTACGGTGCACGCCCTCCATAGCAAGAATATCCTTCCTCAAATTTGGAGACCAAAACTGCACACAGTACTCCAGGTGCGGTCTCACCAGGGCCCGGTACAACTGTAGAAGGACCTCTTTGCTCCTATACTCAACTCCTCTTGTTACGAAGGCCAACATTCCATTGGCTTTCTTCACTGCCTGCTGTACCTGCATGCTTCCTTTCATTGACTGATGCACTAGGACACCCAGATCTCGTTGAACTCCCCGTCCTCCTAACTTGACACCATTCAGATAATAATCTGCCTTTCTATTCTTACTTCCAAAGTGAATAACCTCACACTTATCTACATTAAACTGCATCTGCCATGTATCCGCCCACTCACACAACCTGTCCAAGTCACCCTGCAGCCTTATTGCATCTTCCTCACAATTCACACTACCCCCCAACTTAGTATCATCTGCAAATTTGCTAATGGTACTTTTAATCCCTTCGTCTGAGTCATTAATGTATATCGTAAATAGCTGGGGTCCCAACACCGAACCTTGCGGTACCCCACTGGTCACTGCCTGCCATTCCGAAAGGGACCCATTTATCCCCACTCTTTGCTTTCTGTCTGTCAACCAATTTTCTATCCATGTCAGTACCCTACCCCCAATACCATGTGCCCTAATTTTGCCCACTAATCTCCTATGTGGGACCTTGTCGAAGGCTTTCTGAAAGTCGAGGTACACCACATCCACTGACTCTCCCTTGTCAATTTTCCTAGTTACATCCTCAAAAAATTCCAGTAGATTTGTCAAGCATGATTTCCCCTTCGTAAATCCATGCTGAATCGGAATGATCCCGTTACTGCTATCCAAATGCTCAGCAATTTCGTCTTTTATAATTGACTCCAGCATCTTCCCCACCACTGATGTCAGACTAACTGGTCTATAATTACCCGTTTTCTCTCTCCCTCCTTTCTTAAAAAGTGGGATAACATTTGCTATCCTCCAATCCACAGGAACTGATCCTGAATCTATAGAACATTGAAAAATGATCTCCAATGCTTCCACTATTTCTAGAGCCACCTCCTTAAGTACTCTGGGATGCAGACCATCAGGCCCTGGGGATTTATCAGCCTTCAGTCCCATCAGTCTACCCAAAACCATTTCCTGCCTAATGTGGATTTCCTTCAGTTCCTCCATCACCCTAGGTTCTCCGGCCCCTAGAACATTTGGGAGATTGTGTGTATCTTCCTCAGTGATGCCTTAAGATGTGCCAGCATCACCTCAATCATAATATGGACAGTCCTCAATACATTTCCAAATTCTGTCCCAAGTTCCCTTGTCTTTATGTCTTTCTCCAAGGTAAAAACAGATGAGAAATACTAATTGTCACCCTCGCTCGTGTCCTGTATCTCCTCGCATTAATGACGGCTTTGGTTTCTGAGAGGCCCTATTCTCTCTCCAGTTCACCTCATTCCCATAATGTAGATAGAAAATATCTTTGGATTCAACCTTGCTTCTTCCTCACACAGCAGACTATGTCAGTCTTACACTGTCTCCAAAATCTTTCAATCCTTTAACTTTTTTCCATTTATTATTATCAGATCTTTCAGTTTTTGAAACTCCCTTTCTAAACCACTTCACCTCTCCACGTTCCGTCCTCCTGTAAAATCTTCCTGAAAGCACAAATTTTACTCTAGCCAAATCTCCATCTTTAAACTCCTCTGCCTTGTTGTCTTTTTCCTCTTGTTAGTTTCCTACAAAATATTCACTTGTCTTGTAAATTATAAGGGCTCTCAAAATGCAAATTGTTGATATTTTTCATACATAACTCAACCAAAAATCAATGGACTCACCACATGAAGAATCTTGTTTTCAGTTTCATAGACTGTGCAGTCCTGCCAAGAAAAAAATAAACATATATGTTGTTATGAGATATTGATGACTGACTGGTTATATCCTAGACACAAAAAAACTAAAGTTATGATCAGATTTTTCTTCCAGATTTGTGAAACAAATCCATTTTATCATTGTATGAATTTGTACAACTTGAATTGCAAATACTATTATTTTTTTAATGTATAGATGATGAGAAATTATATTTTATTGTTTACTTCAGTATTTCTAATTCTTCAGTACATGCAAATCAGAAATAATATTTTAGACACAACATTGCTGATGATGAGGCAACTGCAGAAATCAGAAGACTTGACTTATCCAAAGGTCTAGTTTTGTCCAGAACATACAAGGGTAACATTCAATTGCAATTTCTGTTTGATTAACTCGAGAGTAATACTATAAGCATCTTTGTCCTGTCGTTATTGCTGGTTAATGTTAATTAGATTGAGAATGCATGCTGGAGCACATGACTCCCACCAAGTACATCAAAAGTTGTTAAAGACTGAATTACGCATATGTCTCACTGGAAATGATTGAGCAGTGTTGGCTTAATGCAGTGACTACTTTTGTGTTATAGCAGATCCCATTTGCATTCTCTTTTACTCTAGGCAAAGAGCGATTTTATTGAGGATGACACTTTAATATATTTCACTCTGTTTGCGCCTGCTTTCAGTGAGACTTAATTACATCTGGATGTGGTTAGAAGCCAGAGCAAAAATAATAACGGAAAATATTAAACAATGTATTTTGAATAACTCTACCAAAATTATTCATGATTAATTTACATAAACGCCACGCAATAAATGAAGTCCAAAAAAAGACAAGAAAATATAATAATTGGCTGTCAAGATGAAGGCAAACAAAAGTGGTGGGAGAATAACATGGGTGCTGGGGGTGGGGGTGAGGGGGTAGCAGAAATGGGGGCTTCAGTTCTTCGCACGCCACAAAGAGGCAGCATTGGTCCTCATGGCTTGGTTGCTCCCAAACCACACTGGGAACACACCAAAGTGCATAATTCAGAGATTCAGATTCAGGCACAAACCAACACCAGGGTGCAGTGAAATTCTTTGTTTGCATGAAGCTCAGAGGACACAGCACACCTGAAATCTTCCCAATGTTGGGGGAGTCCAGAACTAGGGACCACAGTTTAAGAATAAGGGGTAGGCCATTTAGAACGGAGATGAGGAAAAACTTTTTCACTCAGAGAGTTGTAAATCTGTGGAATTCTCTGCCTTAGAAGGCAGTGGAGGCCAATTCTCTGGATGCTTTCAAGAGAGAGCTAGATAGAGCTCTTAATGATAGCGGAGTCAGGGGGTATGGGGAGAAAGCAGGAACGGGGTACTGATTGTGAATGATCAGCCATGATCACATTGAATGGCGGTGCTGGCTCGAAGGGCCGAATAGCCTACTCCTGCACCTATTGTCTATTGTCTATAAAATGATAGATACAATAATAAATATAATGGCAAATGCAAAACAGCAGAATGGTACAAGGATTGTAGTGCAATCTAAAGTAGTGCAAGATACTAAAGAGCAGTATTGGAATAACTGATTGAATTTGCAATGCAAGGAAGTGCTTCCCGTGGTTTATAGATCGGCAAATACAAACAATTGCCCTTCCTGTAATGGGATGACCAGAACTACATTCAATACTCCAAATATGGCCGACCCAAAGGCCTATAAACCTGCTTCATGACTTCCCAACATGCTTCATCTACACCTCATGCTGTTGCCCACTGCACGTCCACATGTCTAATGTTGCACATTTGGCCAACTATTTTGTTGAATCACCCAAACAAGACAATACACACACAGAAGGACATCTCCTTCGTTCAATGGGAAAAGGTGATGCAAAGCAGGAGGCGGGTGTGTAGGCCAAGAGATCAGCCTCATGCCCTTATCTACATGAAGGAAATGGTGTTGAACATCTGCTCCTGGGGTTGGACCTAGCAGAGAGGATGAAAGAAGATGGGGTATTCAGACATGTACACTTCCTTGTGACACTGGTGGGCACCATTTAAGTCCACTGTCTCACATTCCATGCCCATTCTCCACACATCCCCAAAGTTCAAACCACTCACCTACACACTCGGAGAAAGTTACTGAGGCAAATTAACCTACCAATCTACACGTTTTTGGGGATGGATGGAACACCTGGAGGAAAGGTGCAGGAAGGAACTGCAGATGCCGGTTTAAACCGAAGATATAGACACAAAAAAGCTGGAGGAAGTCAGCGGGTCAGACCGCATCTCTGGAGAAAAGGAATAGGTGATGTTTCGGGTCGAGACTCATCGTCAGACTGAGAGTCAGGGGAGAAGGAAACGAGAGATATAGACCGTGATGTAGAACAAATGAATGAAAGATATGCAGAAAAGTAACACTGGTAAAGAAAACAGGCCATTGTTGGATGTGTGCTAGGTGAAAACAAGTACAGACAATGAGACTAGGTGACCGACATGGTCACAGGAAAAATGGGACATCTCCACGCAGACAGCACCCGAGATCAGGACTAAACCCAGATGTAAGGAAGCAGCTCGAACAATGTGCCACTGAGCCACTCTTAATTATTCTCCTCACATTTCTCTTCAACCTCATCTCCCCTGGCTTACAAAATGTAAATGGTTCAAGCAGCCCTTTGCTTCAAGTGCTCCTTCTCTTTTGAGAAACCTATAGACTGCCACTGCCCTGAACAGTCAAGGAACATTGTGCTCTGACACGTGATTTCACACTTGCAACCACCAGTTCAAGTCACAGTTTAGAGCACAGCACTGAGATGATATTTGTTTGTGATGAGATTGAGCTGGAGCACTCTGCAGCAGGGCACTGGGAAGATTAACAGCAAAGGTGTCGGCTGGCTGACAGGAGAGGCTTCAAGCTGGTTCTGTGACAGTGGGCTCAGATTAATACTTGACAAGTGCATGTTGAACCACAGACGATTGCAGCGCACAAAGCTATTTGCTATGATCACATCATGCAAATTGCAGAACACTGAATAATGATGTGGCTCAGATGATTTGTTCTGCGGTAGAAACCATCTTTCAAGTGTTCCTCTTGTAGAGATGGTCACTTAGAAATTAGACCCTTTTCTGTCTGCCTTTTCTGTCAATTGAACTTCAGGGATGTTTCTGGTCCTGTTTTGAAGTGCTCTGCATCCATTTCCTGATGAAGTCGCACTCACTGAAAATTTGGAAATTTGCCGTCCAAATTTCACCCGAATGTGTTGTACTTCGTGGTCCAGTACCTGTTGTACCTTTGTTATGACTCTGGACGGACCACAAGTACACGTGTTTAAAAGGTTATAATGCTGGAGCTTAAATCCAGGCTGTTTATTCCATGGCCACCTGGAACCAGAGTGGCCACCTAATCACCTCATTCTCTTATATAGACATTACTACACAGGCAAACAAAGTAGTCCTTGTGATACAACAAAGTAGTCCCTGCAATATCACAGCAGAATGCAGGTGTTACTTTGTATGATCCTGTTGTATTTTGCCACATGCTAATGTCATTAATGTGCATGACTGGGTTAAAATAACGAACAAGAGAAACTGGATCAAATATTTGTGCCTCAAGGCCTTTGCAAATAACGCACTACAAAATTACCCAGACCCTGCCTGCCCGGCTGAGTTCCTCCAGCAATATTTCTTTGCTCAAGACTCCAGGATCTGCAGCCCTTTGTGGCCATCTATGGCCTTCTGACTAGTGACGTGATACAGGCTGCATTTATAGTCCTGGCCTCACTCGTCTCGGCGAGGTGAGCTGCCATTCTTGTGATTGTACAGCCATTGCATGGTTGAGTCAGCAGTTTCAGTAGTCAGATCCAAGGACAGGAGTAAGCGACAATATTATTCCACCCTTGCAGTGCAAGGTTTTAAAGGGGAAGTTGCGAGGCGGGACACGAGCGTCAAGCAAAGCCAATGAAGTGGGACACGTGCCAAGCGAAGTTTTCCTTATTCCTCAAGCACCATTACAGCTCCCCAAACCCCCAACCAGTTCAACTCCTCCTGGAACTCCACTACCGACCACCACTCCTCCCCATTCCACGTTCCATGACCCCCCCCACCCCCGAGCCGAGGGTTCGCACCGCGTGTGGCTCACCACCAGGGAGCGCCACACCCATGAAATACCTGCTGCCGATGTGGTGGTAGAGCTCAAGGTTGGTGAACGCCTGTTGTATAGAGAGAAATGAGTAAATCCGATATTTTTAGTTTGGTTTAGTTTACAGATACAGCGCGGAAACAGGCCCTTTGGTCCACCGAGTCCTCACTGACCTCGCATATTAATATACTTTAGGGACAATTTTACATTTATACTAAGCCAATTAACCTACAAACCTGTACGTCTTTGGAATGTGGGAGGAAACCGAAGATCTCGGAGAAAACCCACGCAGGTCACGGGGAGAACGTACAAACTCCGTCCAGACAAGCACCTGTAGCCAGGATCGAACCCGGGTCTCTGCCGCTGTAAGTGCTACCAGCACGGTGGCGCAGTGGTAGAGTTGCTGCCTTACAGCGAATGCAGCGCCGGAGACTCAGGTTCGATCCTGACTACGGGTGCCGTCTGTACGGAGTTTGTACGTTCTCCCCGTGTGACCTGCGTGGGTTTTCTCTGAGATCTTCGGTTTCCTCCCACACTCCAAAGACGTACAGGTATGTAGGTTAATTAACTGGGTAAAAAATGTAAAAATTGTCCCTCGTGTGTGTAGGATAGTGTTAATGTGCGGGGATCGCTGGGCGGCGCGGACCTGGTGGGCTGAAGGGCCTGTTTCCGCGCTGTATCTCTAAAAAAAAACTAAAAAAAACTCTACCGCTGCGCCACCGTGCCATATAAAATGCATTTTACAAATGGCAGCCGTGGTGCGCGATGGGTATGGATATTTATGGTGTGGATGTGTTCATGTGGCAGGTCCAATTCAGCTGCTGATCAATGGTGATCCCTATGATGTTGAAGTTGGGGGACTTGGCGAGTGCGATCTCATTGAAAATCAAGGCACTTGTTTAGATTCAAGCTCAGTAGAGGTGGATATGCGTGAAACTGGTAAATGTCATGAATGTTATTTGCCATACCAGGCCATCTCTACTATAGGCAATGGCCATTTTCTTTTGTAATTGAATGTTGTGCAGTGAATGTCCCTACTTCCAACCCTATAATGGAAGGAAAGCCTTTGATGAAGCACCAAAGCTGGCTGAGTCACAGCTGCCGTCCTGAGCAACTCCTGTGGTGATCTACTGACTCATGTTATTTACTTTAATATACTTGATATATATTTTTTTCCCCTTAGTGTCCCTTAATTTTCAGAAGACACTGATGAAATTTGTTTCGATTTATTTCCTGATAATTTAGGTCCTTCCTACTTGATTATTACATTTATTGCTTCTCTTATTTTCTCTTATATACTTTGGTCAAACATTTATGAATAATTTATCAGGATTAATTTTGTCCATTGGCATGTAATTTTGAACGCTTTTATTTACATTAACACTCAGAATAAGCTCGACTTTCCTTAGTCTTTCTCACAATTCAGACTTCGCTGGTGATGTCTTAGTTTAGTTTAGAGATACAGCGCGGGAACAGGCCCTTCGGCCCACCGGGTCCGCGCCGCCCAGCGATCCCCGCACATTAACACTATCCTATACCTAGGGACAATTTTTACATTTACCGAGCCAATTAACCTACATACCTGTACGTCTTTGGAGTGTGGGAGGAAACCGAAGATATCGGAGAAAACCCACGCAGGTCACGGGGAGAACGTACAAACTCCGTACAGACAGAACCCGTAGTCAGGATCAAACCTGGGTCTCCGGCGCTGCATTCGCTGTAAGGCAGCAACTCTATCGCTGCGCCACCATGATGTTGTGATATTGCAGGGACTACTTTGTTGTATCACAAGGACTACTTTGTTTGCCTGTGTAGTAACGTGTATATAAGAGAATGAGGTGATTTAGTGGTCACTCTGGTTCCAGGTGGCCATGGAATAAACAGCCTGGATTTAAGCTCCAGCATTATCACCTTTTAAACACGTGTACTTGTGGTCCGTCCAGAGTCATAACAAAGGTACAACAGATACCGGACCACAAAGTACAACACATGACGCCCTAAGTTGTCCAACTCATTCAAGACCTGATTTCTGTTCTTTTCCATTACAAAGCTATACAAATACCACCAACTACAATAGATTTATAATGGCCGTTCCCGCATGTGAAGACACAGTGATCGAGATCACTTGATAGCTGCTACAGATTTTGGGCCCAGACTGCATTGAATATTGAATCCTCTTAATTACATCTAATTCTTCCTCATCTCACAATTCCTTCTGGTGAACAAGACCCAGGTAGTTTACATTTTACATTTTACATCTCCTCTTCGGATAGTTTTCCTATCTCCTTCTAGATCTCCAGCCATGCACAAAATGTGGGGGCGGCACAGTGGCACAGCGATAGAGTTGCTGCCTTACAGCGAATGCAGCGCCGGAGA
Organism: Rhinoraja longicauda; assembly: GCF_053455715.1. Lineage (NCBI taxonomy): Eukaryota > Metazoa > Chordata > Chondrichthyes > Rajiformes > Arhynchobatidae > Rhinoraja > Rhinoraja longicauda. The sequence continues at coordinate 6,623,528 of NC_135964.1, forward strand.
CTCAGGTTCGATCCTGACTACGGGTGCTGTCTGTGCGTAGTTTGTACGTTCTCCCCGTCACCTGCGAGGGTTTTCTCCGAGATCTTCGGTTTCCTCCCACACTCCAAAGACGTACAGGTTTGTAGGTTAATTGGCTGGGCAAATGTAAAAATTGTCCCTAGTGGGTGTAGGATAGTGTTAGTGTGCGGGGATCGCTGGGCGGCGCGGACCCGGTGGGCCGAAGGGCCTGTATCTGCGCTGTATCTCTAAATCTAAAAAAAATCTAAAAATCTAAATCTAGTATAGTGGTTGGCATGCACAAGGTAGTGGGTGAAGGGCCTCTATCTGTGCCATTTGACTCTGCCCTCAATGTTCTGAGCAGGAGGAAACTGAAGAAGACATATCATCAATTGATTGAATTCATCGTCACGAGCTCAGGTACTACACATTTGCACACAGTAAGAGGCAGTACAGAAACTGCAGATGATGTTTCTGGTCCTGGCCCGAAACATTGTCAGGTCTGAAGAAGGGTCTCAACCCAAAACATCACCCATTCCTTCTCTCCAGAGATGCTGCATGTCCCGCTGAATTATTCCAGCATTTTGTGTCTAATTCCAGATATTGTCACCTGGCCCACAGCTCACAATGGCCTTTATTGTCTATCTTCTTCTTCTTAAGCCCTTTGCTCCTCTAGGGAGCATAGGCCACGGACAAATGTCCTCCATCTCACTCGGTTGTTGGCGGTTCTTTCAAGATCTCCCCAGTTGAGCCCACTCCCAGACATTTCTGCCTGGACACCTCTTCTCCAGCTGTTCCTGGGGCCACCTCTTTTCCTTTTCCCTTGGGGGTTCCATTTCAGGGCTTGCCGGGTGATGTTTGTGGCAGGTTTTCTGAGGGTGTGTCCAATCCAACTCCATTTTCTCCTTCAAATTTGTAAGTCAATGGGATCCTGGCTTGTTCTTTTCCACAGGTCCACATTGCTTACTTTGTCTCTCCACCAGATGTTTAGTATTCTCCTGAGGCAGGTGTTAATGAATGTTTGCAGCCTGTTTGTTGTGTGTTTTGTTGTTTTCCATGTCTCTGATCCATACAGCATTACCTGTTTCACATTTGAGTTAAAGGTGCGTATTTTGGTGTTGATGTATTTTGAGCTCCAGATCTTCCTGAGCACGTTAAACACCACCCTAGCCTTATTGATTCTGCTGTTTAAGTCTGCATCTGCCCCTCCGGTGGTATCCACAACACTGCCTAGATATGTGAATGTTTCTACCTCCTCCAGGGCAGTGCTGTGCATGAGGATAGGGTTGCTGGTTTTGGAATGTCTTTGCTGTATTGGGTGCAAGACCAAGTTTTGTTGCAGCTTGTAAGAGTCTGTCCGTCTTCTCCTGCATTTGTATCTGTGTGTGTGAAAGGAGAGCTATGTCGTCTGCAAAGTCAAGGTCATCTAGCTGTTCCCACATTGTCCACTGAATCCCATTTCTTTTCCCTTCAGTTGTTTCCATCATGATCCAGTCAATTGCCAAGAGGAACAGGAATGGTGACAGTAGACATCCCTGCTCGACGCCCGTCTTGACTAAAGCTCTGGGAGAGTTGGCCTGCATGCATAACTTGTGTGAGGTTCCATCATACGAGTTCTTGATTAAGTCTATGATCTTGGTGGGAATTCCATAGTGGTCCATTAGGCACCATAGTGTTGTCCTGTCTAAGCTGTCAAACGCTTTCTCAAAGTCGATGAAGTTGATGTACAGGGACGTGTTCCATCCAATAGACTGTTCAATGGTGATGCGCAGTGTTGCTATGTGGTCTGTGATGAGCGATCCTTCCTGAATCCTGCTTGCTGGTCCCATAGCCCCTCGTCTACAGCTTCCTGAAGATGGATGAGGATGACCCGGTTGAGAATTTTACTGGGTACAGAAAGTAGGGTGATCCCTCGGTAGTTGTTACATGTTCTTAGGTCACCTTTTTATGGCAGTTTCACCATGTATCCGTCTGGCCATTCAGTGGATGTCTTTTCCTATTTATCGTCTTTACTTTTTTGCATATCTTTCATTCATTAGTTCTGTATCGCTCTATCTCACATCCACATCTCTCGTTTCCCTTTCTCTTGACTCTCAGTCTGAAGGGTCTAAACCCAAAACGTCACCTATTCCTTTTCTCCAGAGATGCTGTCTGACCCGCTAAGTTACTCCAGCTTTTTGTCTCTACCCAGGCTCCAGACAAATTGATCAGACTGGAAATGTATTGCTTTATATTGATTAGATACATAAATACATTTGATATGGTGAACGAGTCAGACAGGGAGGGAGCATGAGGACTATTTGCTTAAGGAATCTGAATCATCTTTATAACTATTCATTCACAGGTGTGGGCATCGCAGGGGTCCAACAGACGTGGGGGGATGATGGGGGCAAAATGAAACGAATTGAAATACCAACAAAACTGAAAAGGAGAACTTTATAGAAGACATATATGGCCAGAGAATACAGTGAAATTTTTAGATTTTTTTTTTAGATTTAGATTTAGTGATACAGCACAGAAACAGGCCCTTTGGCCCACCGGGTCTGCGCCACCCAGCAATCCCCGCACGCTAACACTATCCTACACCCACTAGGGACAATTTTCACATTTGCCCAGCCAATTAACCTACACACCTGTACGTCTTTGGAGTGTGGGAGGAAACCGAAGATCTCGGAGAAAACCCACGCAGGTCACTGGGAGAACATACAAACTCCGTACAGACGGCGCCCGTAGTCAGGATTGAACCCGAGTCTCCGGCGCTGCATTCGCTGTAAGGCAGCAACTCTACCGCTGTGCCACCATGCCGCACAAATAAATGGACCCGGATGGAAATAGATAGCAAAATAGTGAGCGTAATTGTTATTTAAAATAAATAAAATTATTTTTGCACAAATGGCTAATTTAGTTAAGTTAACTTTAGTTTAGTTTAGAGATACAGTTAATCTTGTCCAAAGATATGCATGTTTGTAGGTTAATTGGCGTCTGTAAATTGTCCCTGGTGTGCAGAATAGAATTAGTGTACAGGTGATCACTGATCGATGTTAACATGGTGTGCTGAAGGGCCTTTGGCACACCGTGCCCATGTCGACCAGTGATCACCTGTACACTAATTCTATTCTGTACACCAGAGATAATTTACAGATGCCAATTAACCTACAAACCTGCATGTCTTTTGAATGTGCGAAGAGAAAACGCACTCGGTCACAGGGAGAACGTACAAAAACGTACGTGGGTAAGACTGGAGGATTACATCTTAGAAGAAAAATTAGGTCGTAAACTTGTTGGAAAATAACATTTGAAAATGGATAGAGAAGCAGAAGAAGCTGGGAGTTCGTGTACATAATTCACCAGATCTGTTGCAACATAGATTAACAAGTAAGGCAAACTAAGCATGAAGTTTTACTTCCAAAGGAAAAGAGTGAATAAGAAAAAACATTAAACTCGCATTGAAAAGCCTCATTTGGCGAACTATGTTCTGCTCTGGCTGTCATTTGGTGCCAATGGGGAAGATTCATAAATTATAAGAAGAATTATAGATATGATCTATGAGGGAAGGTTGAAAATCCATGGGTTTTTTCCACTCTTAAAAAGCAAAGGATGAGAGATAACAGAACAGAGATCTCTAAAATTCTGAATGGTTTTAATAGTCTTATCATCACGGGGAAAGAAGAAAATCTTAGTCAATACAAGACACTGACAATATTGGGAATATAGAGAAAACTTGCTACCCAGAGATTGGTGAGAATATCAAATTAGCTAGCAGAGAGAGATTAAAGAAACAGATTTCTCAGACTCTGCAGAGTCTGAAGAAGCATTCTGACACAATGTCAATATCCATGTTCTCCAGAGATGCTACCTGACCTGCTGAGTTGCTTCAGCACTTTGTGTGTTTTTTGTAAACAGCGTCTGCAGTTCCTTGTTTCTAGTTAACAGGGGGAGTAGCTGAGTTGAACAGATGAAATTACTTCTCGTTCATCCTATTAAACTGATCACCTTGCACTCCTCTCTCCTAAACTTCATCTGTCACGTGTCAGTGCACTTTAAGTCCATATGCTGCACGAGCCAGTTTCTTTCTTCCTCGTTCCCCACTACATGTCTGCCGGGGCGGCACGGTGGCGCAGCGGTAGAGTTGCTGCCTTACAGCGAATGCAGCGCCGGAGACTCAGGTTCGATCCTGACTACGGCGGCCGTCCGTACGGAGTTTGTACGTTCTCCCCGTGACCTGCGTGGGTTTTCTCCGAGATCTTCGGTTTCCTCCCACACTCCAAAGATGTACACGTAGGTTAATTGACTGGGTAAATGTAAAAATTGTCCCTAGTGTGTGTAGGATAGTGTTAGTGTGCGGGGATCGCTGTGCGGCGCGGACCCGGTGGGCCTGTTTCCGCGCTGTATCTCTAAATCTAAATCTAAAAAATCTCAACTACGGGTGCTTTGATTTTGATGTTTTTTTGCTTTATTCTTAATTGTTAACTGTATGTTTGTGTTGTCATTTGTGAGCGGAGCACCAAGGCACATTCCTTGTATATGCAAACTTGGCCAATAAGCTTATTCATTCATTCATTCATTCATTCATTCGTCTGTACGGAGTTTGTATGTTTTCCCTGTGACCTGCGTGAGTTTTCTCCGAGATCTTCGGTTTCCTCCCACACTCCAAAGACGTAGATTAATTGGCTTTGGTATAAGTTTAAACTGTCCCTCTCCCTCCCCCGCCCCCCCACACACACACACCCTTTGTTCTCGACGGTTCCACCCCACTGATTCCCTCTTTGTCCTCGGCGGCCCGACTTCCTCACTGTGGCCTGTCTTCGGTCCAACCTCCTCTTCCCCTCACATGGTTCTCCTCTCCAGTCCTTCAGCCTTCGTGTCCCTGAGGGTCCCTCCCACAGCCGACTATGAAAGCGTGGGAGGTTGGACCCCTGGTGACACTCCAGGTGGGTTCCGTGTCCATCATCGCGGTGGCTTCCTGGACAGGCTGTGGCCTATCGGGGCCTCCGTGTGGTCTCCTGGTTCCACGGCCGTGAACCCCTACAAGGCTTCTGCCACAATGTGAGTCGTTTGGGTACTGCAATTTGGGTCATCCGCAAAGCTTGAATGTGTGTCCTAATCCAGCTCATTAACCATTTCACACAGTGCTTATCTTTGCATTTGTGATAGAAAGGTTATTAGTTTCGACAGGAAGCATGGAAATGGGCCCTTTGGCCCACCGAGTCCATGTTGACCGAAGATCACCCAGTACACTAGTTCCACCCTAGACACTAGGGACAATTTACAAAAGCTAAAGACCTGCACAACTTTGGAATGTGGGAGGAAATGGAGCACCCAAAGAAAACCCACATAGTCCCCGGGAGAACGCACAAACTCTGTGCAGACAGCACCCGTAGTCAGGATGGAATCTGGGCCTCTGGCGCTGTAAGGCAGCAAGTCCACTGCTGCGCCCCTTGTATTTTCTGTAATATTCAATGTGATTTGATCGTGAAATTTCAGATGATAAAAAATCTATTGTGTAGCCTGATAATGTGGAAGAAAGATACGAACGTCAGGAAGTTTCAGTTTAATTGGCTTACAGATCACTTTAACTGGGCAGCTGGACAACATAGTGACAAACTATGCAATTGGTGGATATATAAGACCATACACAATATGTGGTGTATGGCTGAAGACTCGAACAGGTCCACAGCACACGTCATCCCCATGGCCCTAAACTCATGTCTGGTACATCTTGTCAACAAGGTCTCCTGCATTTGACTCCTATTTATCGACCTCAACACTAAGAATCCCTTCCAAACTCATCTCTAAACTCTCGGATCTAGGAATCAGCTCCCCCCTCTGCCACTGGACCCTTGACTTTCTGACCCATAATCCACAATCAATGAGCGTAGGCGACAATACATCCTCCACAATAATTCTCAACACTTGAGCCCCGCAAGGATGCATTCTCAGTCCCTTATTAGACTCCCGAAACATCCAAGACTGAACAGCCAAATTCCTCTCTGATTCCATCTACGAGTTTGCAGATGACACCACTGTGGTGGGCAGATCACAAAAATGATGCGATGGAGAAGGGGAAGGAGATTGAGCGCCGGAGACCCGGGTCCAATCTCAACTACGGGTGCTTTGATTTTGATGTGTTTATGCTTTATTCTTAATTGTTAACTGCATGTTTGTGTTGTCATTTGTGAGCGGAGCACCAAGGCACATTCCTTGTATATGCAAACTTGGCCAATAAACTTATTCATTCATTCATTCATTCATTCATTCATTCATTCATTCGTCTGTACGGAGTTTGTATGTTTTCCCTGTGACCTGCGTGAGTTTTCTCCGAGATCTTCGGTTTCCTCCCACACTCCAAAGACGTAGATTAATTGGCTTTGGTATAAGTTTAAACTGTCCATCTCCCCCCCCCCCCCCCCCCCACACACACACCCTTTGTTCTCGACGGTTCCACCCCACTGATTCCCTCTTTGTCCTCGGTGGCCCGACTTCCTCACTGCGGCCTGTCCACAATAATTCTCAACACTTGAGCCCCGCAGGGATGCATTCTCAGTCCCTTATTGGACTCCCTATATATCCAAGACTGAACAGCCAAATTCCTCTCTGACTCCATCTACGAGTTTGCAGATGACACCACTGCGGCGGGCAGATCACAAACAGTGATACGATGGAGAAGGGGAAGGAAATTGAGAACTTAATAACGTGGTGTCATGATCTCCCCCTCGATGTCAGCAAGATGACTTTAGGAAGCGTGGTGGTGTACATGTTCCAATCATCAACAATGCTGCTGATGTGGAAATGCTTGAGAGCTTCAGGATCCTTGGCATTAAAATTACCAATGATCTGTCATAGTTACCACATTGATGCAGCAGCCAAGAAGACACACCCATGCCGCTCCTTCGATGTATCTCTTCTGTCTCAGAACCCACCAGATGCACTATCTACAGATGCACCACAGAAAGGGCGGCACGGTGGCGCAGCGGTAGAGTTGCTGCCTTACAGCGAATGCAGCGCCGGAGACTCAGGTTCGATCCTGACTATGGGCGCCGTCTGTACGGAGTTTGTACGTTCTCCCCGTGACCTGCGTGGGTTTTCTCTGAGATCTTCGGTTTCCTCCCACCCTCCAAAGACGTACAGGTAATTAGGTTAATTGGCTGGGCAAATGTAAAAAATTGTCCCTAGTGGGGTGTAGGATAGTGTTAGTGTGTGCGGCGATCGCTGGGCGGCGCGGACCCGGTGGGCCGAAGGGCCTGTTTCTGCGCTGTGTCTCTAAATCTAAAAACAAATCTAAAGCACACTGTCAGAATGAATCACAGTTTGGTTTTAGAACAGCTATGCCCAAGACCACAAGAGATTGTAGAGAATACTAGATGCAGCCCAGTCCATCACACAGGCCAGACTTCCCACCATTAACTCCATCTACACTTCTTCTCACTACTTCACGCTGCCTCGGGAAAGCAGCCAACATAATCAAAGACTTGCCCCATCTCTGTCATTCCTTCTTCTCTTTGTTCCAATCAAGCAGAAGGTACAGAAGCTTGAAAGCACACACCACCAGACTCAGGAACAGCTTCTTCCCTTCTGTTAACAGGCTTCTGAACAGTCCTTCCATAAGATAGGGTACTGTCTACTTTACCTCCACTCCAATGCAGTCATTGGACTTTGTCGAGGGAACTGATGTGCTACAATGCTGAGAGCTGTATTTTGCCCTCTGTATCTTCACCTTTGCTCTATCTATTGTACTTCAGTCTGACTTGATTGTATTTATGTATAGTATTATCTGATCTTTTTGGATAGCTGGGAAAACAAACTTTCCACTGTACCTCAGTATATGTGACAATATTAAACCTAAACCTAGAAATAAAAGGACCTTGGAGTGGATACCGACAAAACCCATGACTCATAGATAATTTGGTTAAGAAGGTGCATATTAATTTCTGGCTGAGGTGCAAATAAAAATATACAAATATCATATTTGAACTGTGGGGATAAATGTATACATGCGGACTGCAACGTATGAATAAGCATTTCTTCTGCCCAAGAATTCTATTTCAAAGATCATACAAAAGGTCGAAGATAGACAGAAAAAGTTGGAGTAACTCAGCGGGTCAGACAGCATCTCTGGAGAAAAGGAATAGGTGATGTTTCGGGCTGAGACCCTTGTTCAGTCGATCTTTGGTTGAAACCAGCATCTGCAGTTCCTTCCTACACACATCATTCAAAAGGTCCACTGGTTTCATGTCAACATCTGTATATTTAGAAAATTCTGAAGTGAACTTGTTTCTGTTGACCGAGTCTCGCTTCGAACTGGACAAGAAGTAGTGAGTCCAACTCCCCCAAACAATACAAGCTGTGATATCATGAGAGGTAGAGTCATAGAGGGAGATACATTTCCTCCCGGTGGATGCAACAAGGACTACAAACCATCATGGCGGCCAACAAAAGACTACAAAACCCATAGTCAGCAGGGCTGCCTGCCCTGCTGGCACTGATTGCTGCTGACACTGATTGCTGCTGACACTGATTGCTGCTGACACTGATTGCTGCTGACACTGATTGCTGCTGACACTGATTGCTGCTGACACTGATTGCTGCTGACACTGATTGCTGCTGACACTGATTGCTGCTGACACTGATTGCTGCTGACACTGATTGCTGCTGACACTGATTGCTGCTGACACTGATTGCTGCTGACACTGATTGCTGCTGACACTGATTGCTGCCCAGCTGAATCAGATGAGCTGATTGCCTCAGTGAGAGAGCTAAAAGGGAAGGGAAGCAGCGTATTTAAAAGGAGAGACAACGACTGGAGCAGACAGGGAGAGACAACGACTGGAGCAGACAGGGAGAGACAACGACTGGAGCAGACAGGGAGAGACAACGACTGGAGCAGACAGGGAGAGACAACGACTGGAGCAGACAGGGAGAGACAACGACTGGAGCAGAGAGGGAGAGACAACGACTGGAGCAGACAGGGAGAGACAACGACTGGAGCAGACAGGGAGAGAAGCAGTGTTTGAGTTATATATTGCAACAAGGCAGCAAGCTATAGTTTTGATTTAACTACCTGTTTTGGTTTGGTGTACCTGTCTGCAAACAATTAAGTTTACCTGTTTTTGGAATAGACTAAATATATGGAATTTAAATTTGAAAACAAGAACTTTTCTATCTTCTTTTCGGGCACCCACACCTCCCAACCTTCAAGAGAAAAGCTCCCGACCTTTCAAGACATCACAAAGCATAATTGCAGTACTGGGCCGATGTACAAACAATGAATTCCTATCAAAACTCATTATTATTGATGTAGTGAGAATGAGGTAAGTGTTGATGTGTTTAAACAGATTACTTCAGCTGATGCCTCTAAGGAATTGTCATGTAACTATTTCAACATGAAAAAAGCGTTATAGTGTTCTGTTAGCATTACTTCACACCTTTCAATTCATTAATTGATAACACATGATGTGAGATGAGACTTTTAACTGAAATAAGAAATGTTCCCAGATTAATCAGAGAGTTTAGTTCAGTGAGGGAAAAGATCAAGAAGCTGCCAGGTTTAATCTTAAAAAATATAGAGTTGCAGATGCTAGTAATGCACCAAATGACCCAAAATGCTGGAGTAACTCAACAATTCAGGCAGCATGTCTGGAGAACATGGATAGGTAATGCTTCCGATATCTTTACTCTCCGTAGAATTAATGAATTGTCGGAGACTGCAGTCGGCGAATTCCCACGCAGAACCCCAGATTTAGAAGAGGAAATTCAGCCAAGATGTCCAGCACCTACCCATTGTCCAGACAAGATGACAAACTGTTATTTGTCTACAACAGAGATGGACAAATTCTTGATTAGAACGGGGGTGAAGGGTTGTGGGGAGGAAAATGGGATTAGGAGGCAGAGATCAGCCGTGATTGAATGGCGGAATGGACTCGATGGGCCGAATGGCCTAATTCTACTCCTATAACTTGTGAACCTTGTGAAGTGAGTAGAGTCACATGGGCTTCAAGCAAAGATGGAATCTAAATTATCTCTAATACCCTGAAAGCCCAACAGTTTATCATCAATGGTCACAGAGTCATCCAGCATGGAAACAAGCCCAACTCATCCATGTTGATTAAGGTACTCCTTCTCAGTTAGTCCCATTTGCCCACCTCTCTCTAAACCTTCCCTGTCCATGTACCGGTCCAAACGCCTTTTAAATGTTGTTGTAGTACTTGCCTCAACTACCTCATCTGGCAGCTTGTTCCATATACCCACCACCCTGTGTGTGAAAGATAAGCAGGTACAATTTGTGTCATTCCATTTGCGGCAGTCATCATGTTTTAACCACAAATCAAACATTAGTCGCTGTTCTCCACTTATTTTTGTTTGGAAGACTTTGGGAAACAATAGTTTTGCAGCCTTTCAATGTGTCAGATTTCATCAATACATCTTATTATTCAGCATCTTTATTGTGAGGGGGAAGAATGGTAAATTAAGTAAGACTGATCAAATAATATATACTGTATGACTAGTATATTCACTAACGGGAAATATCATTTTAATCTTACTCGGGTCAATTTTAAATGCTTGAAGCATTCCAACAACACTGTCTCGAGCTTCCTCAAAGGTCAAGCTGAAATTATTTTCCATCTTGTCGTCTAAAGTCTTTATATATGCGGCTGTATATTCTTCAAATTCTCTATCACTGTCACTTCCACCCACACCTAAAGCAATTATTCCTGAGCAAAACAGACTGCTCAATGCAAATAGTAGTTTGCAACAACATTAAAACGCTGGAAACTAATCATTCAGTGCGACTGAAAAAATAGTTCACCAACTTTTCCTGAAGTTAATTTCTAAATTTATGATCCATCTTTCATGCATGCTACATGAATTGGGCCAAATTATGAATTTCCATGCTTTCTTTTATGTTGGATTTATCTCAGCCAAATTCAATTTGTTGTTTATATACTTGCTACTCACGATATGTTGTGGGCAGAATGGGACAATAAAAATAAACATCTCAAACACTTATAACAGATTGCAAACAACACTGCTGTCGCTAAAATAATATGTTCCGCTAATGCTGCCCACAAACTCGTAAATGAGTCACGTATCAAATATCCCCAAATGTGTTTTCAGGGATAATGGTGCTTCGACTAATTGCTGGATCAAATAGGGTAGGACTAGGTCAGTGGTTGTACCGAGTTAAGGATCTGAGACACATCTATCTATATACTAAAACTCTCATCTTGTTTGTTTGCCCGTCGCTCTGTTAGTTTGTACGTACCCAAAATACAGCCAACGCACCGATTTTAGGCCCACCCTACCCACTATTCTCCTGCGGTCTCGATTGATCAAGTTTTGTTACATTTTAAAAATAATTAACTGAATAAACCTTAATAAATGCCTCCCCCCCACCCCCCCCGCAGGGAGGACTGTCCGGGTGTGCTCCACGCCTGACCTTCCTCCTGTGGTACAGCGTGGCAGCAGAGGGTCAAACAAGATGGCTGTCGCCGCCGAGCTGCTGCTGCAGTAGAGTTTTCCACCTAATGGGTCCGCGGCTCGCTCTGGCCGAGGCGATGGCTGCCTGGGGCCGGGGTGAGTGGCTCCATCTCCCTTTTCCTCTCCCCCCTCGCCCGCGCACGGCCCCAGGGGACAATCCCCGGCTGGCAACGTGTCCACGGGCCATCAGTTGGGGGAGGGTTGCTGGGCCCGCTGGGGAGGTTTGCACCCAACGGGGGTTGCTGTGCCCGCAGGAGAGATTTGGACCCAACGGGTCCATGCCCGTCCAGTACAATTTAAAGAGCATAAAATTGAAAGTTAAAATGCAGGATTGATTAAACAATTTAAGAAATGGAAAAAAGCACTTTGCAGCCCAATATTCCAATATTCACGTTTTGGTGTGGTGGTTCTCCAATTAGTTTACTGCTCTTTCCCCTTTGTCTTGCAATTTTTTTTCTGCAACAAGTTATATTAGGTTATTATTAAAACTGCTTCCACCAGGCTTTCAGGCAGTACCTTATGGACCACAGCAACTAGCTTCTTTAAAAAATGCGTTTCTTCATGGTTTATTTGGCTAAATGCCTTAGATCTGAGCTTTCAGAAAAGGAGAATGTTGCCATTGCACACACTTTTCTTTCTCAAAACTATTCTTAGTTTTGAACACCTCCAGTAAACACCCGAAATTTTGTTGTTGTGGTCAGAACTAGCTTCTTCAGTATCAAGAGTCAAATGCCGAGTGCAAACAAGTGTATAAGAAAATAACTGCAGATGCTGGTACAAATCGATTTATTCACAAAATGCTGGAGTAACTCAGCAGGTCAGGCAGCATCTCGGGAGATGCTGCCTGACCTGCTGAGTTACTCCAGCATTTTGTGAATAAGCCGAGTGCAAACAAGACAGTTTGAAGTTTACTTGGTGGCTGTGGTATTCAATAGCGTGATGGTTGTTGGGAACCCGGAGGTCACTGTCTTCAGACTCCTTCTCCTTCTACCTGATGGTGGGAGTGAAATGAGAGCATAGCCAGGGTCCGTGAGTCCGTGAAGATGCTGGCTGCCATTTTCAGGCATTGTCCTCTAGATCCCTTTGATGGTGGGGAGGTCAGTACCCATGATGGTGTGTCCACCACTTTTTGCAATCCCCTCCATTCCTTGGCATTCGAGTTACTGAACCAGGGCATGAAGGGCCTCGGCTATGAGGAGAGACTGGGCAGACTGGGGTTGTTTTCCCTGGAGCAGAGAAGGCTGAGAGGGGACATGATCGAGGTGTACAAGATCATGAGGGGCATGGATAAGGTAGATGGCAGGGAACTTCTTCCACTGGTGGAAGGTTCAACAACGAGGGGACATAGATACAGGGTAAGAGGAGGGAGGTTTCGGGGGGATGTGAGAAAGAACTTTTTCACCCAGAGGGTGGTTGGAGTCTGGAACTCACTGCCTGGGGTGGTGGTGGAGGCGGGAACACTCACAACGTTTAAGAGGCATTTGGATGGGCACTTGAAATGCTACAACATTCAGGGCTACGGTCCAAATGCGGGAAAATGGGATTAAAATTAGACTGTGTTTGGTAACGGGCGGCGCGGACACGATGGGCCGAAGGGCCTCTTTCTGTGCTGTAGGACTCTATGATTCTCTATGATTCTATGATGCAATCAGTGTATTGTTCTTTGCACTACACATGTAGAAGCTCAAGAGAGTATTTTGCCGGCATAGCAATTTCCTCAATTTTCTATGGTACGAAGAGGCATTAATGGGCTTTCTTTATGATTGAATCAATGTGCTGGGTTCAGGACAGATCTTCAGAGATATCCACTAGCCCTCCTGTCATAGAAACATAGAAACATAGAACAGGTGCAGGTGGAGGCCACCTGGCCCTTCGAGCCACCATTCATTGTGATCATGGCTGATTATCCACAATCAGTAACCCATGCCTGCCTTCTCCCCATATCACTTGATTGCACTAGCCCCTAGAGCTCTATCCAATTCTCTTTTAAATTTATCCAGTGAATTGGCCTCCACTGCCTTCTGTGGCAGAGAATTCCACAAATTCACAACTCTCTGAGCGAAAAAGTTTCTTTTCACCTCGGTTTTAAATGGCCTCCCCTTTATTCTTAGACTGTGGCCCCTGGTTCTGGACTCCCCAACATTGGGAACATCTTTCCTGCATCTAGCTTGTCTAGTCCTTTTATGATTTTATGCGTCTCTATAAGATCCTCTCTCATCCTTCTAAACTCCAGTGAATACAAGCCCAGTCTTTCCAATCTTTCCTCATATGACATTCCCGCCATCCCAGGGATTAACCTCGTGAACCTACGCAGCACTGCCTCAAGTCCTGGTAGCACCCTCATGAATATTTTCACCACCCTTTCCAGCTCAATGACATCCTTCTTATATTGATCAGTACGCTAAGTAGAAGGCTTGTGACTTCATATTGCACCACGGGGACCCCAGGGTTTCTGGGGTGGTGAACTTTAGGAAAGGCCACCAAAGTGGCCACAGCGGGATATTCGGGCCAGCTCCAGTCATGTGCGGTGAAATGGCAGATGGAGTATAAGAGTCAGGAAGTCATGATGCAGCTTTGTCGGACTGAGGTTAGGCCCCTTTTGGAGGATTGTGTGTAATTCTGGTCACCCTATTATAGGATAGATGTGGAAGTTTTGGAAAGTGTCCAGCGGAAGCTTACCAGAAGAATAATGGATCAGGGGGGTATTAGCTATAGGGAGAGGTTGGACAAGTTTGAATAGTTTTTTTCTGGAACACTGGAGGTTGGAGGGAAGACTTCATAGAAGTATATATAGTAATGAGAGCGATAGATAAGATAAACAGTCAGAACCTTTATACAGGAGAGGAAAATCAAATACCGCAGGGCATAGCTTTAAGGTGATGGAGGCAACATTTAAAGGAGACTAGAGCAAGTGGACCCGTTGGGCCCAAACCTCTCCAGCATTGGTGCAACACCCTCTCCTCCCCCCTACCCTTTCCTCTCCCCCACTCCATCCCCCTCAACCCCCCTTATCCTCCCTCCCTCCCTCCCCCTCCCTGCCTAGGAGATAGATTTAAACTTTAAAATGTGAATAACTTTAAAAATATAACACCGATTTCAATGAAACTTCTTCCATTAGCACCAAAGAGACAACGGTGAGTAAGGTGGGCCAAAAATTGTCGTGCTATCGTGTACCGTTTTGGCTGTAGTTCAGGAACAAACAAACAAACAAACAAACATGAGTTTTAGTATATTGATGTGCAGGGAAAGTTTTTTTTACACAGAGGGTGTTAAGTGCCTGGAGGTGCTGGTTGAGGGAGATACGATGGTGGCATTGAAAAGATTTTGGGATATGCATCTGGATATGCCCTGTATGTAGGGATATGGATTACGTGCAGGGAGATAAGAATTGGACCCAGAATCATGTTCAGCACAGACATTGCGGGCCGAAGGGCCTGTTCTTGTGCTGTGTTCTGGTATCTACCCTCCATTCTTCCTTGTGGAAAAGAAGGCTTAAGAAAGAGTACATCCAGTAAAATATCAATAATTGTCCTCAAGAAAGAAAGTCGGTTTTCATCACATTTGTGTCTCATTTAAATCTCTATGTAGGTTGAAGCATTTCAAGGGCTCTCGTTATCAATCACAGAACTGGGAGGAAACAAATCCTCGTCACCAGTAAAGGCCCGAATAAACTATTTATATAATTTTTGGCACCCTTGATGTGTTAGACCAAAGACAGTGTTAGTAGGTTATGAAACTATGACAACATTGCAGCTGGGAATCTGTTAATTGCAAAGTCGGAGGAGGTGGGGTAGAGAGAAGTGGTTTCATCAAGTAGGACAAATTAGCATGTTAATAGAAGATTTGTCCATTGTTACGGGATGATAATTGAATAGTGATACAACAGGAGGATGCCTTCATCAACTTAATTGGGACATTTAAAACAATCTGCTGCGCACAATTACTAGCACTGATCACCACTAAGAATGAAAAAAAACCCACATAGGCTTTAAACTGTTATCGTTTTTGAAGATCACACGCTACTCAAGCTTGTAACAAACTTGTATTTGAAGGTTCCCTTCAAAAAGCCAAAATTATCCTCAGCGTCAAAAACGCTCCTCAGATTGTTCGGAACTTCACTTGCAGATTCAACATTTGTTGGAATGGCGAGTCATAATTAGGACAAAGTGTGGCGAAATAACCAAGTACCTCAAGCCAGGAAAGAAGGAAAATTGTCGTGTGCTCGGATGATGCAGCAAGATGTTGACAGAGGTGGTGAGCAGGGGCGGTGGATGGGGGAAGCACAGGTGGTGAGCAGGGGCGGTGGATGGGGAAGCACAGGTGGTGAGCAGGGGCGTTGGATGGGGAAGCACAGGTGGTGAGCAGGGGCGGTGAATGGGGGAAGCACAGGTGGTGAGCAG
The DNA here is from genome assembly GCF_053455715.1 of Rhinoraja longicauda. NCBI lineage: Eukaryota > Metazoa > Chordata > Chondrichthyes > Rajiformes > Arhynchobatidae > Rhinoraja > Rhinoraja longicauda. The sequence continues at coordinate 6,639,400 of NC_135964.1, forward strand.
GGGCGGTGGATGGGGGAAGCACAGGTGGTGAGCAGGGGCGGTGGATGGGGGAAGCACAGGTGGTGAGCAGGGGCGTTGGATGGGGAAGCACAGGTGGTGAGCAGGGGCGGTGAATGGGGGAAGCACAGGTGGTGAGCAGGGGCGGTGGATGGGGGAAGCACAGGTGGTGAGCAGGGGCGTTGGATGGGGAAGCACAGGTGGTGAGCAGGGGCGGTGGATGGGGGAAGCACAGGTGGTGAGCAGGGGCGGTGGATGGGGGAAGCACAGGTGGTGAGCAGGGGCGGTGGATGGGGGAAGCACAGGTGGTGAGCAGGGGTGGTGGATGGGGGAAGCACAGGTGGTGAGCAGGGGCGGTGAATGGGGGAGAACAGGTGGTGTCAAAGGCTCCACCATGGACTGAGTTTTGCCTGAGGTAGGAAGTGCCCCATTTACCTGAGCCCTCACTGAAATTATGTCAGGGTGGCACACATATAGAACAACATAGAAAAATAGGTGCAGGAGTAGGCCATTCGGCCCTTCAAGCCAGCACCGCCATTCAATATGATCATGGCTGATCATCTAAAATCAGTACCCCGTTCCTGCTTTTTCCCCCATACCGCTTGATTCTTTTAGCCCGAAGAGCTAAATCTAACTCTCTCTTGAAAATATGTAAGCACATAGTTGTTAAATAGGCACCCAACTACATCTTTTTAAAATTATTTAAAAACAATTTTTTTTAGAGATACAGCGCAGAAACAGGCCCTTCGGCCCACCGGGTCCGCGCCGCCCAGCGATCCCCGCACATTAACACTATCCTACGCCCACTAGGGACAATTTTTACATTTGCCCAGCTAATTAACCTACATACCTGTACGTCTTTGGAGTGTGGGAGGAAACTGAAGATCTCGGAGAAAACCCACGCAGGTCACGGGGAGAACGTACAAACTCCGTACAGACGGCGCCCGTAGTCAGGATCGAACCTGAGTCTCCGCGGCTGCATTCGCTGTAAGGCAGCAACTCTACCGCTGCGCCACCGTGCAGCTCTTGCATCGAGGTCCAACCACATCTCGTCAGTTCTCACTGTTAACGACGTCAAGACTGGGTCAGCAGGACTGGGAGTTGGGTCGGGGTTAATCGCGGGGCAGTGGGGGATGGCCGCTGGCAATGATGAAAAAGTTGGTGATTGTAGGAAAAATGCAGGGACACAAACTGGACTGGAAACAGCCTGCCATTTACCTGTGAAATCCTTCTCCTTCTGACACACGGAACATAAACAATGAAACTCCCTCACCTCATTTCCAGCGCCCTGCCGTGTCCCTGAAAAGCCAATGGAATAGTTCAGCAACTCAAGGCCTGGAACAGTGAGTGGCGGATGTACAGCAATTCATTTGCTATTCATTTGCACACTCAGAACAGGTGCTGGGATACTAGTGTGCTTTTCCAGAGTCCCCACAACAACAAAACGTTGGCCGTGAAATTCCTTGGGTGCTATTTTTCTGACGTTCAGTTAGTTTAAGCAACGTATCAAGCATTGTGTCAAAAAGCTCTTAAAAACAATGTGAAATACATGAAGGTAGACACAAAATGCTGGAGTAACTCAGCGAGTCAGGCAGCATCTCAGGAGAGAAGGAATGGGTGACGTTTCGGGTTGAGACCCTTCTTCAGACTGATCATGAACGCCATTTGCAAAACAAGGCTTGAGGCCTCCCTCACGTAATAACACTGCTTCAGAATCAATGTGCTTCCAGGCTTGGATCTTTGATTGGCAGAATCTTCCCTCACAAGTCTGAAGATAGGAAGTGGCTTTAACCTGTTCAGTACCACACCCGAATATACCCAGGTCATGGCCAATAGTGAACAAAACAACTCAGCAGTGAACAGGTTAAAGGGTTGCTCCACAATAGAATCGGCCATCTTCCAGCCAGTGAAGAGTGTTGCTCAGGAAGGAATGCATAGTGCAATGATAGGAGAGGGGTGTGGAGGCTGACCGGGCCCTCTCAGGGGGCAGAAAACCCTGCACAGCTCTCTGGAGAACAATGCATACAGGAGGCAGTGTCCTTGTAATGGCTGCACTCTTGACACAAAGATTTCTGTGCAGAGTCTGCAAGAGCATGATCCCTTAAACGAACGACCTGGCATTTGAAAGCCTTGCAATGCAGTTCCATTGCCAGTCGAAGGTGTAATGGCAAAAACAGGTGCCCAAAGTTGCCAGTAAACTGACCTGTTGGGCATTTCCAGCATTCTCTAACATTCCTTGCATAACGCAGAGCTTTTTTTCAAAGTGGCTCCCTGCAGAGCCTGAAGCTGCCAGCTGCTGAAACATCTAGCATCGAGTGTGGGAGAGTGTAATGTCAAGTTCTATCTCCCTCCCACCCATTTTGCTTTAATGCCCAAAGAATGCTGCACATCGTGGCTGAATTTCAATCCCCACTCGCGGGTCTTCAATTCCAGAAGCGGACTAATCCAACTGGATAACCTCCTTGAAAGTAAGATGGCAGATGGCTCAGGATGAGTGAGCCATGGAGACAACTGGAGGAGCGGTTGGTCTTACTGCACATGGCTGTGTCGGTGCTCCTCTGAGAGACACCGCTGTTTGGCTTTGTTGCAGTCGTAGTGCGTGGCAGATGAAGTCCCTTTTTTTTGACAAAGGTGTAATTAATGCACTGGATCTGGAGCCTGTTGCTAATCAAGATTCCTAATCTTGCACTCACATGGAGGTGCGTTATGTCAGGAAATCTTGTGCACCACTCCGCAAATCACACATTTAGAAGCAGTGAGATTCGCACAAAATAAGTCATTGGCAAACATGAGTGGCAAACTTTGGAGCTCGAATCAATAACCATCTGCCTGGTTGGCAGGTACTTTATCATCTAGTTCACTAGTTCATAGTTATACAGTAATAAATAAATGCCAACATATTTTTAGTTTTCATATTTGAAGTGTTTGTTATATTGATGTTTATTAGTGAGTTCCTTGGCATTTATTTCACATTTTTAAAAAACATTTACAGATTGCATAATTCAGAATCAAAGCATTTATTCACTGACTTTAAATCGACTTTGGGTCTTTTCACACAGTATTCATAAAGGAGAACTCTGGGCCACTTGGATTAGATGTGCTTTATCAAAATTCCCCAACCTGTGTCCAAGATGGCTGTTTGAAATGACACAAAAGCACTTGCCTGAATAAAGGCACTGCCCTTGAGTTCAAAAAGTGAAAACATTAAAATTATAAGACCTGTAAGTAGCTTAAATTAGAAATGGAACTAAATGTTGCTGGGTAGTTTGAAGAAGGGTCTCGTCCCAAAACGTCACCCATTCCCTCTCTCTCCTAGATGCTGCCTGACCTGCTGAGTTACTCCAGCATTTTGTGATACCTTCTAAATGTTGCTGGGAATCCACACAGTCTATTTCAAAAAAGCCAGACTTGGAATCATTTGTGTCGTAAGAGGAATAGTTTTACATTTATTAGATGACCATTAAGTGCTTTCCTCGATTCTACTTCTGAAGCCAAACCCCTGATTAACACTTGCAAATTCCAGATCCACCTCATGATCCTGAAGCAATCTGATCACAATCCTGGACTCAATTAGCCGAGAGCAGACCAGTCATTAACAGTGGCACAAGGCACAGTGACGTGGGGAGTCTCAGGCCTCTGAAACCATGCGTACAGAATAACCTCTCAACCCCAAAACAGGCAAAAGAGATTAAGGTATGCAAATCTGAACCAGGTGTGCAATGACTCAGCAGGTCCGCAATCTTCTGTGAACCAGATCTCGGGCATTAAACTCTGGCGACACAGATTCATACAAGAAGTCCAGCTACAACCCTATTCACATACAAAGCCCTAAACGGGCTTGCCCCCCCCATATCAAAAATCTTCTAACCCACCACTCTATCTCCAGGTCCCTCAGGTCGGCCGACTTGGGGCTACTGACTATCCCGCGGTCTAGGCTTAAGCTCAGGGGTGACCGCACTTTTGCGGTTGCAGCTCCGAGACTGTGGAACAGCATCCCAGTATCAGAACTGCCCCCTCCATCGACTCTTTTAAGTCCAGGCTCAAAACCTATTTCGTATTTGAGGCCCTCTGAGGGGGCGCTGTGAACTGTTTATGTATGTGCTGTTATGTTTGTGTGCCATTGTATGTTCGTTTCTTAGTACCTGAACTGATGTACAGCACTTTGGTCAACATGGGTTGTTTTTAAATGTGCTATACAAATAAAATTGACTTGACTTGATTAGGTCATCAAATCGCTACAAGGGTCTTTTGCTCTGAACTGGAGCATGAGACTGACGTTCAGCAGCTGTGGGAGGACTTGCAGGGTCTACAAGGGGAAATCAGAGGGCACCTCAAGCGACTCAATCCCAGACGACCTCAATGTGTTCCACGCCCGTTTTGATACGGAGAACGTTGATGTGCCTTCCCGAGCCCCCATAGTATGGCATTACAATCAGAGTTACAGAGGCTGACGTTAGGAGATCCTTCAGGGGGGTGAACCCTTGGAAAGCATCTGGACTTGATTGTATACCTGTGCGGACCAACTAGCTGAAGTTTTTCCGGACATCTTCAACCTCTCATTACTAAGGCGTGACATTCCTACCTGCTGTAAAAGGGCATCAATAATGCCGGTGCGCAAGAGTATGGTGACGTGCCTCAATGACTACCCAACTGGTGGCACTAACATCCGTAGTGATGAAGTGCTTTGAGAGGTTGGTTATGGCACGTATCAACTCCTACCTCAACAAGAACCTGGACCCGCTCCAATCTGTCTACCGCCTACAGTACTGTGAAGTTTTGGTTTCCAAATTTGAGGAAGGATATTCTTGCTATTGAGGGCGTGCAGCGTTGGTTTACTAGGTTAATTCCCGGAATGGTGGGACTGTCATATGTTGAAAGACTGGAGCGACTAGGCTTGTATACACTGGAATTTAGAAGGATGAGAGGGGATCTTATCGAAACGTATAAGATTATTAAGGGGTTGGATACGTTAGAGGCAGGAAACCTGTTCCCAATGTTGGCGGAGTCCAGAACCAGGGGCCACAGTTTAAGAATAAGGGGTAGGCCCTTTAGAACGGAGATGAGGAAAAACTTTTTCACTCAGAGAGTTGTAAATCTGTGGAATTCTCTGCCTCAGATGGCAGTGGAGGCCAATTCTCTGAATGCATTCAAGAGAAGAGCTAGATAGAGCTCTTAAAGATAGGGGGTATGGGGAGAAGGCAGGAATGGGGTACTGATTGAGAATGATCAGCCATGATCACATTGAATGGTGGTGTTGGCTCGAAGGGCCGAATGGCCTACTCCTGCACCTATTGTCTATTGTCACAACAGGTCAATGGAGGATGAAATCTCGCTGGCCCTCCACTCTGCACTGGACGACTTGGACAATAAAAACACAAATGTTGGACAATTTAGGGATGATAACGTGCCAGAGTGTAGGAGGGAGATCTGACCAAATGGTGCCAGAACAACAACCTTGTCCTCAACATCTGTAACTGATTGCCGACTTTGGAAGAGGAAGGATGAGGATAAGACTTCATCGATAGGAGGGTAGTGGTGCGAGTCTAAACCTTTAAATTCCTGGGTGTGCATATCTCTGACGACCTGTCCTGGACCCAGCACACTGATGCAATTATGAAGAAAGCCCATCAATGCCTCTACTTCGTTAGAAGCTTGAGGAGATATGGTCGCCTAATACTCTCTTGAATTTCTACAGGTAGACAATAGAAAGCATCACGATCGCATCACGGTCTGGTTCAGCAACCCGAACACCCGGAAAATGAAGAAGATTGCAAAAAGTAGTGAACACTGCTCAGTCAGTCCATCACGGGCACCGACCTCCCCACCATCGAAGGGATCTACAGGAGTCGCTGCCTCAACATGGCAGCCGGCATTATCAGGGACCTACACCATGATGGTCATGCTCTCATTTCACTCCTGCCAGGGAAAGGATCATATCATATCATCGTATATATACAGCCGGAAACAGGCCTTTTCGGCCCTCCAAGTCCGTGCCGCCCAGCGATCCACGTACATTAACACTATCCTACACCCACTAGGGACAATTTTTACATTTACCCAGCCAATTAACCTACATACCTGTACGTCTTTGGAGTGTGGGAGGAAACCGAAGATCTCGGAGAAAACCCACGCAGGTCACGGGGAGAACGTACAAACTCCTTACAGTGCAGCACCCGTAGTCAGGATCGAACCTGAGTCTCCGGCGCTGCATTCGCTGTAAAGCAGCAACTCTACCGCTGCGCCACCGTGCCGCCCTCTTGATCAAGAAAACTCTTAACAGGTTCAGGAGCAGCTTCTTCCCAAAAGGCTGTCGTCAGGCTATTAAACACGACAACCGCCAACTAAGCTCCAAACTACATCGATTTGGGAGGCAAATCTATTTTTATTGTATCTGTCTTTGCACTATCGTCGTTTGTTCTTTATATACTGAACATTTTTGTTGTTTTTCTAATGGTGTTTACAGAGTAACATGTTTACATGTCTAGGAAAAAAACTGCAGAAATCGAAGGTAGACACAAAATGATGGAGTAACTCAGCGGGTCAGGCAGCATCTCGGGAGAGAAGGAATGGGTGACGTTTTGGATCGAGACCCTTCTTCAAACTGTCTGAAGAAAGGTCTCGACCCGAAACGTCACCCATTCCTTCTCTCCCGAGATGCTGCCTGACCCGCTGAGTTACTCCAGCATTTTGTCTACCGTCGATGTTTACATGTCTGTTGTGCTGCTGCAAGTAAGAATTTCATTGTTCCGTTTTGGGAGAATGACAATAAAGCAGTCTTGACTTTGACTCCCTTGAAATTAGATTGCTTTTAGAAAAAGACCTGAAAAATGTGATGTAAAATCTGGCATTATTTCACTTATACCATCTGCACTATCTTATTTTTATTAAATTACCTGCTTTAGATCTGTTCTTTTCACACCTTACATGTTCTTTGTACCCTTCCATATCTCGTCTCCCTCTCCCTTTACTCTCAGTCTGAAGAAGTGTCTCGACCCGAAACGTCACCCATTCTTTCACTCCAGAGATGCTGCCTACCCCGCTGAATTATTCCAGCAATGTACGTCTACCTGCTTATGAAACAGTTCAGTATTTTACAGCCAGTTAATAGTTAATTCTCTTTTACACACAGGAGTGAAGTAGCTTCTGAAATTTGACCATCTCTCTGGAGATTGCAAAGTTACTAGGCAAGGAAATTGCAGACGCAAGTCCAGAAATGTGATTGCAGAGAGCTCAGTGCCACGTGGCTGAAAGTGTACTTACCATGGAGCGGAACATGATAACTATGTTTCCAGGTTATGTGATGTTGTGTTACTCTCAAAATTGGACTGAGCTCTTCCCAATGCAGTCCCCAAAAACAACTTCACAGCACTGAGCCACCATTGCGCGCTTATTTTGATCCTTTCGTTCTTTGTCCATTTGTATACGACCAACGATTCTCACTCCACTATTAGATTCAATTCGAGCACTTCTACATTCACATAAACGTGCAAGGTTTGGGATTTTCAACTGTAATTTGCAAATGAGATGGATGCACTTGGACACATTCAAGTTTATATGCCCAAATGTCACACTTTTATTTATTGGTAAAACAACTTAACATTATCTAATGTGTAGGAAAGAACTGCAGATGCTGGTTTAAATCAAAGGTAGATACAAAATGCTGGAGTAACTCAGCGGGACAGACAGCATCTCTGGAGAGAAGGATTGGATGACGTTTCAGGTCGAGACCCTTCTTCAGACTGAATTTCTGTCTGAAGAAGGGTCTCAACCTGAAACGTCACCCATTCCTTCTCTCCAGAGATGCTGCCTGTCCCGCTGAGTTACTCCACCATTTCGTGTCTACCGTAACATTATCTAAAGTATCCTCTTTTCTGTTAAGAAGATAATGGCTTTCAACATAGCAACATTTCTAATAAATGAATTGATTGTTAAAGGGCATTAAATGTTTTCAATGTTAAAGATAGCAAACTAAAACAAGTCATATTTAATTTCTCATAACTCCTCATGCAAGTATCATTTACATTGCAAAAGTAAGGTCAGTGTAAAAGTTACATAACTTCATGAATCTGCTCAGTGCCACTCCCTAGCATACATGGGTCAGAGTACACAAGAGAAAATAATTCTTGGCAGTGAAAAGGTGAACATCCATCCAAAGATAATTAACCTCCAATTCTCACATGATTGTCATTGTGAGTTAACACTGCATTTCACCAAAATGCCTATCATTGAAATGGTAACTTGATGGAATCGTTATTTGGGAAAACGCAGGGTTCATTTTTTTCACTGATAATTGTTTCCTGCAAATTGGCAAAATTCCTTGAAATCAATAAAAGTGAAACATAAATGGAAAATGCTGAAGCAAGTACTGTTACAATGACTAGTCTGCATTTATCTGCAGCAGAAATTAGAAGCTATGAAAAAAATTGGGAAATGTTATGTAAAATGTAATGAAGTGTTATGTTAATAAGTGTGATGTTAATCCGAAATGTTATGACGTGTTATGTGTTATGTTATGAAATGTTATGTTAGAAGTTATGAAAGCATTAGGAAAACATTAGGAAATATTGATGTCAATTGATCAATTGATCAATTGATGTTATGTATTTTTTCCAATTGTTAAATCAATTAGTCCCATGTAAATACTGAAAGTAGAACCAACATAATTTTCTATAAATGCTGCAGCAACTACAACTGCAAAGAAATTGATTGTGCGTGTTCATTGACTGAAGTACAACATTATAGACACCAGAATTTCAGTCACACAAATGTTTTAAAACAGATACAATTTTTTGCCTGCAATATCTGCTCTTGTTTATTTTAAAACTGGGGTTTTATAATGAGGCTTGCAGAGTTCAACATTTCAACATAAATACCTCTGATTGCACATTCTGCCAACTTATCATTATAACTGTTGTTACATTGTTACCCAGAACTTTGACCTGCAAAGGCCCATCACTCAACAGAAACTGATCATTTCATATTAATCAAACCAAAGAAGGCAGAAATAATCAGCCAATGTTCAAGGGCAGAATTGAAGAAACAAAAAAGCAACATAATTTCTCAATAGGATTATGTTTCCCTTACTTGTTGTACAATAGTAGTCAGTTCCAGGCAGAGCTGAATGACATTGTTTCTGGTAACTGAATAGTCTGTCACTGCGGCAAATGGAGATCTGGTGGAAAAGTAAAGTTATACACATAATTAACACGATGCAGAATGACAAGATGCAAATTCAGATCAAACTAAGGCCTTGCAGTTATCATGCACGTGAACAACGGCAAAATAGACAATAGACAATAGGTGCAGGAGGAGGCCATTCGGCCCTTCGTGCCAGCACCGTCATTCAATGTGATCATGGCTGATCATTCTCAATCAGTACCCCGTTCCTGCCTTCTCCCCATACCCCCTGACTCCGCTATCCTTAAGAGCTCTATCTAGCTCTCTCTTGAATGTATTCAGAGAATCGGCCTCCACTGCCCTCTGAGGCAGAGAATTCCACAGATTCACAACTCTCTGACTGACTGAATGTCAACAATCCAAGTGGAAAAAAAGTAGAAACAATGCAAAAAGTGGCAGTCAAATTATTAACATTTCAATGCAAATCAGAACATGTGATAAGATTATTTTGGAGAACAAATTTAACTTCAAGCAGCATGTTCAAATGGATTTCTAATAGATTTTCAATAAAAATATAAGACATAAATAATTTATTTTTAGTGAAGAGAGAGATTTACTGGTATAAAATGTGTTCTAATTTTAATTTCATTCAAAGCATAAAATGCAAAAGCTGTCTGACTTAATTGAACACCAAGCAGAACATGAAAATTAACGTGTGGAATGGTCAAATGGAGCCTGGCTTTACTGAGAGATAAATGATTTACTTCATGATGGAAGCAGATGACACAGCAAAGGATCATTTAAAAAACATTTCCATTAATGTTGCACTTATCCCCAGCACCATTCTGAAGTAGTTCACAAAGGGTAAGTTACTTTGAAATGCAGGGACTGTTGCAATGTGAGCAAATTCGGCAGCTTTTTTCCCCCCCGCACACAGCGATAATCTGCAGGCAGCAGTAAAATGAATAGCAATTTGATCGATGGACGTTGTTCAATAAACACCTGTGCCCCAGACATCTAAGATGCCAGATGTCATCATTTGCAGTAAGAGAGAATACTGGCTGCATTGTTTGGAACATGGCTTCACAGCTCATCTGATTGGTGACCCAACTAACACTCATGGTGCACCATAATAATGGTCCAAATTAAGAACGCAAGGCTGCAGTTTATATTTTAACAAAAGAAAAAGAGAAGAGCAACAAAAATAACCATCCCTGCAGTAGGAAGGAAATCCAGTGCGTAAATGTGCCGGCTAGTTTTATAAAGGCAATAGAGTTTATTAAATCAACAATAATCTGGCACTCTGATCATGCTGGACTATCAGTTTTCTGGACGATTGGAAGTAACTCCTATTAATACCCAAACACATTCCTATTCAGTTTTTCAACAGTGGTTTAATACATTTTCCAGTGAACACCGGGAGCTTAAGGGAAGTGGGAAATGTGCAAACAGTCTGAGCCCCAACCTTGGTTGCAATCCCACCCGAGTTCCTGACTCCTGCTGTTTTGAACACTAACTCTGGTTCCAGGTTCCATGTAACCAGCTGCATTCCAGATTTCTGGGTCTGGCTGCACATTCTGCTTGCACTCTGGATAGCGGAGTGAGGGGGTATGGGGAGAAGGCAGGAACGGGGTACTGATTGAAAGTGATCAGCCATGATCGCATTGAATGGCGGTGCTGGCTCGAAGGGCTGAATGGCCCACTCCTGCACCTATTGTCTATTGTCTAAAAGAAGATTAGTTGTTTCAATAAGGTTTTCAAGGGGCTGCAGCGGTAGAGTTGCTGCCTTACAGCGCCAGAGACCTGGGTTCGATCCTGACTGTGGGTGGTTGTCTGTACAGAGTTTGTACGTTCTCCCCGTGACCAGCGTGGGCTTTCTCCGAGATTTTTAGTTTCCTCCCACACTCCAAGTACGTCCAGGTTTGTAGGTTAATTGGCTTGGTATAATTGTATAAATTGCACATTTTCCCTGGTGTGTGTGGGATGGTGTGAGTGTGCGGGGATCGCTGGTCGGTGCGGACTCAGTGGGCTGCTTCCACGCTGTATCTCTAAACTAAAGTAAATTACTGACTGGAAGATTTATGTGTACAAATGTAAAATATGCATTTTGATACGATCGTGAAAAGTTCCAGGCAGTGCATCATATAATTGCATGCATAAAATCATGAATGTAAGAGAATCCATTACAAAAACAAAATTCAGCAAAGTGGTTGAGGTTTAACGGAAAGGTGTGTGAAGGGGAGTGCTTCAAAGAGAGGGAATTTTACCCAGAGATTTGATTTTTAAAAGCTTCAAAAAGACTAGATCAATCATGAAGGTGTTGACTCCTATTTAACTTGTCTGTCAGCATGTACCAGAGAGCTTTAAGGTGTTTTGGTGGCAAGCACTGTATCATCTCCATTCATCAACTGTTTTTGGAGTTACAGAGGATGTCTCTGGCACTGCTGGAAAACACACAATGCGTCAAGAGAACAGTGTCAAAAGTCTACATTGGAACAGATGTCTATCTGGGCAAGTTATGGTATTCGGCAATTAGATTCACAACTGCACGTTTAAAAAAAGAACCTCAAGCTTTGAATGCAGTCTTTTGTTATGCCAGACTAAACTACATTGGGGGGCCATTCCAAGTGAAATCCCACCGATCACAAAATTGGACCAGGCACTTCGATTCATGAACCACATTGGTGGAACATGGTGTTTTCCCAGGCTCAGGTGCCCACATAATGATGCCAATCTTTTCCTTTGATCTTCCTTTGCACGAGAGTGCTTTCAAGATGGCACCCAACCCAGGCAAATATCTGCGTGCTAGCCGCAGAAGCAGATCTACAATCACATATTACAGTCGCTCCACACTCTTAAATTCCTACAGCAACATTTCCTACTTTAACTATGATCTTCTTAAACTCCTTACCGTGCAGAAAAAATGTTATTCCCTGATCATGTATCTATCTATACACTGTGGATGGCTCGATGGTAATCATGTATAGTCTTTCTGTTGACTGGATAGCACGCAACAAAAGCCTTTCACTGTGCCTCGGTACACTTGACAATAAACTACACTAAACTAACTAAACTAGTTTAGTTTCGTTGTATTTGTGTACAATACTATCTAATTTTATTGGGGTGTATGCAAAACAAAGCTTCTTATTAAACCTCAGAACACACGGCATTAATAAACAGTTTTGGTGATGTACACACCATTCACAGCACAGTTACAGGAAAGCACAAGTATTCTCATTTTATTCAAGATTTAAGGTGCACTCAGGATATTTCACAAAGTAACACTTATACACATTCTAAAGTGGTCAATGTATGATCAACACAACAGCTTCTTTCTGAAATGAAAATTACATTTAGATCAATTATCACCCTGCAGGTAGTTTGAACATGGGGCCTCTTGATGTGGGCACCTGTTCTGGGAGGTTAGCTGTTCCTCAGGCATAGAGATACAAAAATGGGATGGTCCAGCAGACTTCTTCTGCCCCAAAGAAACCTTAGCGGTGTTGCTAAGCTGCAGCAAAGTGATAGAAGGTGTTTTACAGTGATACGGATTCCATCAATGCCCGTACAGATCACAAGTCAATGCATGAACGTCAAAGCATTGCAGAGGCTGGAAATCTGAAACTGGAAACAAACTGGCAGGACAGGCAGCATCTCTGGAAAGAGTCACTTCATGAACAAATCTTTTAGACAATAGACAATAGGTGCAGGAGGAGGCCATTCGGCCCCTCGAGCCAGCACCGCCATTCAATGTGATCATGGCTGATCATTCTCAATCAGTACCCCGTTCCTGCCTTCTCCCCATACCCCCTGACTCCGCTATCCTTAAGAGCTCTATCTAGCTCTCTCTTGAATGCATTCAGACAATTGGCTTCCACTGCCTTCTGAGGCAGAGAATTCCACAGATTCACAACTCTCTGACTGAAAAAGTTTTTCCTCATCTCAGTTCTAAATGGCCTACCCCTTATTCTTAAACTGTGGCCCCTGGTTCTGGACTCCCCCAACATTGGGAACATGTTTCCTGCCTCTAACGTGTCCAACCCCTTAATAATCTTATACGTATAGATAAGATCTTTTGAGGTGGAAAGCACAGTGACATTGTTGCATGCTTGTTTATAACTACTTTTGGGATCTTTTGTGAATGGGGTAATTTGGCATCAGTGTTACACACTGTGGAGTTTTTAGCACGCCAAAAAAGCTGGAAAACAAAGCAATATTCTGGTGAAAACATTCGAGCTGCTGAATGTTGTTTGCAATATTATTTACTGCCTATTTTCACATATCATGTCAATAATCGCTTCAATGTATCCAGCAATATTTCAAAACTAATTCTTAAGTTATTGAAAAGGTGCATTCTCATTCAAATGAAGTAGAAAAAAATATTGTCCCAGGTACATAGGGAGCCTTGAGGGTGGAAATAATATTAATGAGATCAGGGCACAGATCTTTTAACGTGCACACAATCAACAGATATTGGCATCTTTTTTGTATTTCTATCACCACATTTGTACCCACAAGCAGCTACTTTGAGGCCCCTCACTGCCATATGTACAAAGATATCACGATTTTTTAGTTATGGGAAAAGGAGATTGTACGTTCTCCCCGTGACTTGCGGGGGTTTTCTCCGAGAACTTCGGCTTCCTCCCACACTCCGAAGACGTACAGGCTGGTAGGTTAATTGGCTTTTTATAAATGTAAAACAAATTTGTCCCTGGTGTAGGATGGTGTTAATGTGCAGGGATCGTTGGTCGGTGCGGACCCGGTTAGCCGAAGGGCCAGTTTCCGCGCTGTATCTCCAAACTAAACCAAACGAACAGCCAGGAGATCCATATAAAAAGACACATTTAAGAAACATAGAAAATAGGTGCAGGAGTAGGCCATTCGGCCCTTCGAGCCTGCACCGCCATTCAATATGATCATGGCTGATCATCCAACTCAGTATCCTGTACCTGCCTTCTCTCCATACCCCCTGATCCCTTTAGCCACAAGGGCCACATCTAACTCCCTCTTAAATATAGCCAATGAACTGGCCTCAACTTCCTTCAGTGGCAGAGAATTCCACAGATTCACCACTCTGTGTGGAAAAAAACCGTTCTCATCTCGGTCCTAAAAGACTTCCCCCTTATCCTTAAACTGTGACCCCTTGTTCTGGACTTCCCCAACATCGGGAACAATCTTCCTGCATCTAGCCTGTCCAACCCCCTAAGAATTTTGTACGTTTCTGTAAGATCCCCCCTCAATCTTCTAAATTCCAGCGAGTACAAGCCGAGTCTATCCTGTCTTTCTTCATATGAAAGTCCTGCCATCCCAGGAATCAATCTGGTGAACCTTCTCTGTACTCCCTTAAGAAAGATGACAAACATGAGCATGTGCTGAAGATGTAAAATTGTAGACCATATTGTCATTTCAAACACAACTTATTCAATGCATGATAATCCCTATGAAATACAAATTATTCATACACAAGGCATACCGACAGTTTGATCTAAATTCAGTGTGTATCATTTTACGATGTGTTAGCTAAAATAGCTCGTGAAAATTGCAGTTATCATCAAATCAATGAAACCAATCAATTGGCTAATCTCCTGCATTTCATTTAACTTGATATTCATCTACCAACATTTCTTATACTTTTCCTCTTTGCACCAAAATCAATGCCACAATAGTTACTGACAGGAGCAATGGACACCTCATTTCTATCACTGGCAATCTTCACACAATTCTTCTTCTCAAAGGCTTATCCATCTCAGAAAGCTCAATAAAAAAGTTAAATAAAACCAATTTACAAATATAGAGTGACATTGAAAACCAGAAAACATAAAATTACAGCAGTCAACAAAAATAATCTGTGGTTTTGGGATAACAACTTGTTTTTCCGGCAGTTCAGTTTATTGTCACGTGTACCAAGGTACAGTGAAAAGCTTTTGTTGCGTGCTAACCAGGCAGTGAAGCGCAGCGGTAGAGTTGCTGCTTTACAGCGAATGCAGCGCCGGAGACTCAGGTTCGATCCTGACTACGGGTGCTGCACTGTAAGGAGTTTGTACGTTCTCCCCGTGACCTGCGTGGGTTTTCTCCGAGATCTTCGGTTTCCTCCCACACTCCAAAGACGTACAGGTATGTAGGTTAATTGGCTGGGTAAATGTAAAAATTGTCCCTAGTGGGTGTAGGATGGTGTTAATGTACGGGGATCGCTGGGCGGCACGGACTTGGTGGGCCGAAAAGGCCTGTTTCCGGCTGTATATATATGATATGATATGAATGCATGAATACCATCAATCTATTTACAGTGTATACAGTCGATACAGGATAAGGGAATAACGTTTAGTGCAAGGTAAAACCAGCAAAGTCCAATCACGGATAGTCCGAGGGTCACCAAAGAGGTAGATAGTAGTTCAGCACTGCTCTCTGGTTGTGGTAGGATGATAGCATTGCCTGATAACAGCTGGGAAGAAACTGTCCCTAAATCTGGAGGTGTGCATTTTCACACCTATATTATTGCCTGATGGGAGAGGGGAGAAGAGGGAGTGACCAGGATGCGACTCGTCCTTTTTACTTTCATTTAATCATAATAGCAGGAGCAGTGATCTCCAAACCAATTCTGATACCACTACACTGGTCAACTAACCAGCGGCGCCTTGTGGAACCTGTTCTGGTCCCGAGGGATGGCATTTTGGATGGGTGGATTCCAAGAGGGACGTGTGAAGTCTTGGAGCCTGGACTGACATTCTGAAACGAGCCCGGAGCCCAATAAATCCTGTGACTTTGAAAACAGTGGCTCCTCGCTCGGACAGCTCACTGACGTCTTATGAATAAACAGCTTGATTTACATATATTTATCACAGGTTCAGAGCTTCTAGCGAACATCTGTTGTTATGTTGGCAAATATTAATGAAGGGTTGTTGTCAAGCCCAAGATAATGGATCCGCAAACCACCTCCAGAATGCTAAAGAAAGCCTGCACGAATACTGCAAGTACAATTTTCATGTTATGGGATATTTATTTTCTTCCCGTGCTTCATTCAAGTTTCTTCCCATGGTGATTTTCTCTAACCCTTTCCAGCACATCCATCTTTATTTCTCCTCACCACCCACCCACATCCTTATTCAATTTCCCCTTAAGTGTAAATTTCTGATGCAGGTCTTTCACATGATCTTACGTAAAGGCTTGCTTCTCTTTCCGCAGATGCTGCCTGACCCACTGAGCGTTTCTTGCAATTTTTAATTTGGCACCCACTAAATACACCTGTGTAACCCACCTCAAGCACACCAGGTGAACAGAGCTCCATGTGCTCACACCTCTTTGGCTGAAGAAGTTTCTCCTAAACTAATGACTGGATTTGTCAATCTCCTATTTTAACATGAGACTCTCACAAAAATATTGGCCAATGAAATAGACAATAGACAATAGGTGCAGGAGGAGGCCATTCGGCCCTTCGAGCCAGCACCACCATTCAATGTGATCATGGCTGATCATTCTCAATCAGTACCCCGTTCCTGCCTTCTAAGAGACACCTGTGGCTGACAAGGGAAGTCAGGGACAGCATAAAAATTAAGGAGAGGAAGTATAACATAGCAAAGAAGAGTGGGAAGACAGAGGATTGGGACTCTTTTAAAGAGCAACAAAAGTTAACTAAAAAGGCAATACGAGGAGAAAAGATGAGGTACGAGGGTAAACTAGCCAATAATATAAAGGAGGATAGCAAAAGTTTTTTTAGGTACGTGAAGAGGAAAAAAATAGTCAAGGCAAATGTGGGTCCCTTGAAGACAGAAGCAGGGGAATTTATTATGGGGAACAAAGAAATGGCAGACGAGTTAAACCGTTACTTTGGATCTGTCTTCACTGAGGAAGATACACACAATCTCCCAAATGTTCTAGGGGCTGGAGAACCTAGGGTGATGGAGGAACTGAAGGAAATCCACATTAGGCAGGAAATGGTTTTGGGTAGACTGATGGGACTGAAGGCTGATAAATCCCCAGGGCCTGATGGTCTGCATCCCAGAGTACTTAAGGAGGTGGCTCTAGAAATAGTGGAAGCATTGGAGATCATTTTTCAATGTTCTATAGATTCAGGATCAGTTCCTGTGGATTGGAGAAGAGCAAATGTTATCCCACTTTTTAAGAAAGGAGGGAGAGAGAAAACGGGTAATTATAGACCAGTTAGTCTGACATCAGTGGTGGGGAAAATGCTGGAGTCAATTATAAAAGACGAAATTGCTGAGCATTTGGATAGCAGTAACGGGATCGTTCCGAGTCAGCATGGATTTACGAAGGGGAAATCATGCTTGACAAATCTACTGGAATTTTTTGAGGATGTAACTAGGAAAATTGACAAGGGAGAGTCAGTGGATGTGGTGTACCTCGACTTTCAGAAAGCCTTCGACAAGGTCCCACATAGGAGATTAGTGGGCAAAATTAGGGCACATGGTATTGGGGGTAGGGTACTGACATGGATAGAAAATTGGTTAACAGACAGAAAGCAAAGAGTGGGGATAAATGGGTCCCTTTCGGAATGGCAGGCAGTGACCAGTGGGGTACCGCAAGGTTCGGTGCTGGGACCCCAGCTATTTACGATATACATTAATGACTTAGACGAAGGGATTAAAAGTACCATTAGCAAATTTGCAGATGATACTAAGTTGGGGGGTAGTGTGAATTGTGAGGAAGATGCAATAAGGCTGCAGGGTGACCTGGACAGGTTGTGTGAGTGGGCGGATACATGGCAGATGCAGTTTAATGTAGATAAGTGTGAGGTTATTCACTTTGGAAGTAAGAATAGAAAGGCAGATTATTATCTGAATGGTGTCAAGTTAGGAGGAGGGGGAGTTCAACGAGATCTGGGTGTCCTAGTGCATCAGTCAATGAAAGGAAGCATGCAGGTTCAGCAGGCAGTGAAGAAAGCCAATGGAATGTTGGCCTTCGTAACAAGAGGAGTTGAGTATAGGAGCAAAGAGGTCCTTCTACAGTTGTACCGGGCCCTGGTGAGACCGCACCTGGAGTACTGTGTGCAGTTTTGGTCTCCAAATTTGAGGAAGGATATTCTTGCTATGGAGGGCGTGCAGCGTAGGTTCACTAGATTAATTCCCGGAATGGCGGGACTGTCGTATGTTGAAAGGCTGGAGCGATTGGGCTTGTATACACTGGAATTTAGAAGGATGAGGGGGGATCTTATTGAAACATATAAGATAATTAGGGGATTGGACACATTAGAGGCAGATAACATGTTCCCAATGTTGGGGGAGTCCAGAACAAGGGGCCACAGTTTGAGAATAAGGGGTAGGCCATTTAGAACGGAGATGAGGAAGAACTTTTTCAGTCAGAGGGTGGTGAAGGTGTGGAATTCTCTGCCTCAGAAGGCAGTGGAGGCCAGTTCGTTGGATGCTTTCAAGAGAGAGCTGGATAGAGCTCTTAAGGATAGCGGAGTGAGGGGGTATGGGGAGAAGGCAGGAACGGGGTACTGATTGATAGTGATCAGCCATGATCGCATTGAATGGCGGTGCTGGCTCGAAGGGCTGAATGGCCTACTCCTGCACCTATTGTCTATTGTCTATTGTCCCCATACCCCCTGACTCCACTATCCTTAAGAGCTCTATCTAGCTCTCTCTTGAATGCATTCAGACAATTGGCCTCAACTGCCTTCTGAGGCAGAGAATTCCACAGATTCACAACTCTGACTGAAAAAGGTTTTCCTCATCTCAGTTCTAAATGGCCTACCCCTTATTCTTAAACTGTGGCCTCTTGTTCTGGACCCCCAAAATTGGGAACATGTTTCCTGCCTCTGACGTGTCCAACCCCTTAATAATCTTATACGTTTCGATAAGATCCCCTCTCATCCTTCTAAATTCCAGTGTATACAAGCCTAGTCGCTCCAGTCTTTCAACATATGACAGTCCCGCCATTCCGGGAATTAACCTAGTAAACCTACGCTGCACGCCCTCAATAGCAAGAATATCCTTCCTCAAATTTGGAGACCAAAACTGCACACAGTACTCCAGGTGCGGTCTCACTAGGGCCCTGTACAACCGCAGAAGGACCTCTTTGCTCCTATACTCAACTCCTCTTGTTATGAAGGCCAACATTCCATTGGCTTTCTTCACTGCCTGCTGTACCTGCATGCTTCCTTTCAGTGACTGATGCACTAGGACACCCAGATCTCGTTGTACGTCCCCTTTTCCTAACTTGACGCCATTCAGATAATAATCTGCCTTCCTATTCTTACCACCAAAGTGGATAACCTCACATTTATCCACATTAAACTGCATCCGCCCACTCTAGATCACATAAGTTCACATAAATAGATCACATAACGCTGAAGATTTCCCTTTGTTCCCGAGCCACGAGGCAGAAAATCACATATGTCTGAAGCATGTGAATTGTGACCCTTTCTGGGTTGAATCTTGGAACTCCAGATATTCACTGAGCACTTCCAATAATTATCAGGCGCATGGAAACTGGACCTCCACCAAAACTGACGGTTTAAACTGACAATAGACACAAAATGCTGGAGTAACCCAGCGGGACAGGCAGCATCTCTGGAGACGTTTCGGGTCGAGGCCCTTCTTCATGACTTAGTGACTTAGATGAAGGGATTAAAAGTACCATTAGCAAATTTGCAGATGATACTAAGCTGCGGGGTAGTGTGAATTGTGAGGAAGATGCAATAAGGCTGCAGGGTGACTTGGACAGGTTGTGTGAGTGGACGGATACATGGCAGATGCAGTTTAATGTAGATAAGTGTGAGGTTATTCACTTTGGAAGTAAGAATAGAAAGGCAGATTATTATCTGAATGGTGTCAAGTTAGGAAGAGGGGATGTTCAACGAGATCTGGGTGTCCTAGTGCATCAGGGAGGAGTTGGCTGCGCCTAACGGCTGCGGCTCTCTGGCAGTCTGTTGTCTTTTTTTCTTTTTTGTTTTGTTTGTGTCGGTGTTGGGATGGTTTTTGTTTCTGTTTTTGGCTGTGTATGTGTGGTGGGGGTGTGGGGTGTGGGGGTGGGGGGGGGGGTGGGGGGGGTGGGGGGGGTGGGGGGGGGGGAAACGTTTCTTTTATTAGGTCTCTTCCCCGGGGCGTAGCTCGCCCGTGGGGCCTTCCATCGCCCGGCGCGGCTCGGCTGCTGGACTTAACATCGCCGGCGCGGCTCGGCCGCGGGACGTTTCAGTGCCCGGTGCGGCTCGGCCGCTGGACTTAACATCGCCCGGTGCAACCGCTGGACGTTTCAGTGCCCGGTGCGGCTCGGCCGCGGGACGTTTCAGTGTCCGTTGCGGCTTGGCCGCGGGACGTTTCAGTGCCCGGCGCGGCTTGGCCGCTGGACTTAACATCGCCAGTGCGGCTCGGCCGCGGGACGTTTCAGTGCCCGGTGCGGCTCGGCCGCGGGACGTTTCAGTGCCCGGCGCGGTTTGGCCGCTGGACTTAACATCGCCAGCGCGGCTCGGCCGCGGGACGTTTCAGTGCCCGGTGCGGCTCGGCCGTGGGACGTTTCAGTGCCCGGCGCGGCTTGGCCGCTGGACTTAACATCGCCGGCGCGGCTCGGCCGCGGGACGTTTCAGTGCCCGGTGCGGCTCGGCCGCTGGACTTAACATCGCCCGGTGCGGCCGCGGGACGTTTCGGTGCCCGGGGTGGCTCGGCCGCGGGGCCTTCCATCCCCTTGTAGGGGTCGAGCTGCCTGTCCGTGGGTGAGGGGGGAAGAGAGGGGAAGTTTTGTTGCCTCCATCACAGTGAGGGGGTGTTTGGAGTCACTGTGATGGATGTTTGTGTTGGGGTCGGGTGTCCTGTGTTCTTTTCTTTTTTGCTGTGTCTTGTGACTGCTGAAATTTTGTTCGGTATTTATACCGAATGACAATAAAGTGTTGTTATGTTATGTTGTTATGTCACTGAAAGGAAGCATGCAGGTACAGCAGGCAGTGAAGAAAGCAAATGGAATGTTGGCCTTCATAACAAGAGGAGTTGAGTATAGGAGCAAAGAGGTCCTTCTACAGTTGTACCGGGCCCTGGTGAGACCGCACCTGGAGTACTGTGTGCAGTTTTGGTCTCCAAATTTGAGGAAGGATATTCTTGCTATTGAGGGCGTGCAGCGTAGGTTCACTAGGTTAATTCCCGGAATGGCGGGACTGTCGTATGTTGAAAGGCTGGAGCAATTAGGCTTGTATACACTGGAATTTAGAAGGATGAGGGGGGATCTTATTGAAACATATAAGATAATTAGGGGATTGGACACATTAGAGGCAGGAAACATGTTCCCAATGTTGGGGGAGTCCAGAACAAGAGGCCACAGTTTAAGAATAAGGGGTAGGCCATTTAGAACGGAGATGAGGAAGAACCTTTTCAGTCAGAGAGTGGTGAAGGTGTGGAATTCTCTGCCTCAGAAGGCAGTGGAGGCCAGTTCGTTGGATGCTTTCAAGAGAGAGCTGGATAGAGCTCTTAAGGATAGCAGAATGAGGGGGTATGGGGAGAAGGCAGGAACGGGGTACTGATTGAGAGTGATCAGCCATGATCGCATTGAATGGCGGTGCTGGCTCGAAGGGCTAAATGGCCTACTCTTGCACCTATTGTCTATTGTCTATTGTTCAGAGGGTGTCGACCCGAAACGTCACCCATTATCTTGTCTCCAGAGACGCTGCCAATCTCGCTGAGTACAGATCATGGTCAGATAAAATTTAGTCACCAGATTATAGAGGTGGAAGAAAGATACTGGAAAGGTCATAGGAGGGGTCCAGGACCTGTTTGTATTTTTTCCCAAAGATGGTTTATATTTGTTATATATTGCTATTTTCCTCGTTAGGACCATCAGTACTCACTTTTGACAGGATCTAAATGGTGACTGCATGTCTTTTGCTTCGAAGTTAAGTAGGTAAGGTGCCTGGGGAAGGAGATCAGAGGGTGGGAAGTTACAACGCCCAGGGCAGGCATTCAGAGGGCCAGAGGGGAAGGGCAGACTGCAGGCCTCCAAGGGGAGGTCACAGGCCTTGAAGGGAGCACCAGATTATGATCAGACTGACTGGTTTGACTGATAAAAAGCTGGCTGGTAGTGTGGACTGTGAGGAAGATGTTATGAGGTTGCAGGGTGACTTGGACAGGTTGTGTGAGTGGGCGGATGCATGGCAGATGCAGTTTAATGTGGATAAGTGTGAGGTTATCCACTTTGGTGGTAAGAATAGGAAGGCAGAGTATTATCTGAATGGTGTCAAGTTAGGAACAGGGGACGTACAATGAGATTTGGGTGCACTAGTGCATCAGTCACTGAAAGGAAGCATGCAGGTACAGCAGGCAGTGAAGAAAGCCAATGGAATGTTGGCCTTCATAACAAGAGGAGTTGAGTATAGGAGCAAAGAGGTCCTTCTGCAGTTGTACAGGGCCCTAGTGAGGCCGCACCTGGAGTACTGTGTGCAGTTTTGGTCTCCAAATGCGAGGAAGGATATTCTTGCTATTGAGGGTGTGCAGGGTAGGTTTACTAACTTAATTCCCGGAATGGCGGGACTGTCATATGTTGAAAGACTGGAGCGACTAGTCTTGTATACACTGGAATTTAGAAGGATGAGAGGGGATCTTATCGAAACGTATAAGGTTATTAAGGGGTTGGACACGTTAGAGGCAGGAAACATGTTCCCAATGTTGGGGGAGTCCAGAACAAGGGGCCACAGTTTAAGAATAAGGGGTAGGCCATTTAAAACTGAGATGAGGAAAAATATTTTCAGTCAGAGAGTTGTAAATCTGTGGAATTCTCTGCCTCAGAAGGCAGTGGAGGCCGATTCTCTGAATGCATTCAAGAGAAAGGTCGATAGAGCTCTTAAGGATAGCGGAGTCAGGGGGTATGGGGAGAAGGCGGGAACGGGGTACTGATTGAGAATGATCAGCCATGATCACATTGAATCGAAAGGCTTGCTCGAAGGGCCGAATGGCCTCCTCCTGCACCTATTGTCTATTTTCTATTGTTTTGAAAGTGCAAAGTGTCACAGATATTGGAAAAGAGAGATCAGATGCTGCATTCATGGGCCACAGTGGAGGGAACAATGGGTGAAGATCATCACTGTTCCTTGGAGAGAGGTGTTTGTCACTAGTGACACATTTACTTGTCACAGTGACAGTGAGAGCAGTGATGACATGTGAACTGCGTCCAGCAGGTAAGGTTAATAAATTTACCTGGTAGATTCTACAGTTCTTCCTCAGATGAGGTGCTTTCCTCTTTCTGTTGGGGGTGAGACGAGGGGATATAGGTCGTCAGATTACATTTTAAATGGGAGGCACGCAGCCTTATCGACATATCTGATATTTAGAGACATTTAAGATGTCTCGGGCATCGGTAGAGTTGCTGCCTTACAGCCCTTGCGGAGTTTGACGGTGACCGTGTGGGTTTTCTCCGGGATCTTTTGTTTCCTCCCACACTCCAAAGATGTACAGGTTTGTAGGTTAAGTGGCTTGGGATTGTAGACTTGGTATAAGTGTAAATTGGCCCAAGAGTATGTAGGCTTGTGTTAATGTGCGGGGACCGCTGGTCAATAGACAATAGACAATAGGTGCAGGAGGAGGCCATTCGGCCCTTCGAGCCTGTACGCACCGCCATTCAATGTGATCATGGCTGATCATTCTCAATCAGTACCCCGTTGGTCGGGGCGGACCTGAATCTGCGCTGTATCTCTAAACTAACTTAAACTAAATGAAATAGTTTAAAAGTTACAATTCGACCAACAAAATAAAATGAGTAACACGGTAAACCACAAAGAAAAACCATCAAAAAGCTTCAAAGGCAAATAACTTAAGCTTGCTTGTCTGAAGCCCCAGGAAAGGATTCCCCACTGAAATGAATGTGATCTCAGATCCTACGTCAGGACTGGTTATGTAAGATCAGACGTGGACCCCCCCCCATGCAGTGTCAGGTAATCCCAGCATGGCTCGGCCCTGCTGAACGGTGCTGGTGGAGGGTGGCAACCGAGTGGCAGATGCATCCGCACCTGTTGCTCAGCACCCGCTGGACTCCCGGTGGATCTACGCAAGTCTGGGATTCACCTGGGAGAGGGCTGATAGCCGGCAGTCATCTTCAAGACCAGCTGCCACAGCCGGCGTGATGTGACCGGCAAGACAAGAACAGCAAAGCCCAAGAAAAACAGTCTGAAAAAATCCTTGTAAACAGATTTGCCCCACAGAATCCTGGAATCAAATATTTTGATTGCCAATTACTCCTTTGCCGGATAGAAAATTAGTATTTTTAGAAACTATTTACTCGAAGTTAACTCCTTTAAACTGGTCCTCTTGGACTACAGAAACACTCGTGTAAGGTTTAGGTTTATTATTACCACGTGTACCCATAGTTTTGATTAGCATGCTATCCAATCAGATCAGATAACGCTTTACATAAATAAAATCAAGTTCACAAGTTCCAGGAGTAGAAATAGGCCATTCGGCCCATCGAGTCCACTCCGCCATTCAACCATGGCTGATCTCTGCCTCCTAATCCCATTTTTATGCCTTCTCTCCATAACCCTTGGCACCCATTCTAATCCAGAATTTGTCTATCTCTGCCTTAAAATTATCCACTGACTTGGGCTCCACAGCCCTCTGTGGCAATGAGTTCCACAGATTATCTACCCTCTGACTAAAGAAGTTCGTCCTCACCTCCTCTCTAAAAGAGCGTCCTTTCATTCTGAGGCTATGACCGCCCACCAGTGGAAACATCCTTTCCACATCCACTCAGTCTATGCTTTTCATTATTCTGTAAGTTTCAATGAGGTCAAGTCAAGATTCAGAGTGCAGAATCTCAGCATTGTAGTGCATCAGTGGTTATAAGACACAAAATGAAAAGAAACAAAGATAAAAATGCTGCTTGGAAGGAATTTGAAATGTTTAACTGTCAAAGCAAATTAGACTTTCATTAATTCAAATGAGTCTTTTCCACAGAGTGTGTAAATGGTCACATTCAAAGAATTACCTGTCCAGCCATGCCAGTAAACTTTTAGCTGCACCTATAAGATCCACCACTGATGTAAGGAAATCGTTGGGCAATCTCCTGGACGACCTTCCATCGTAGTGTCCACTTCTCCTCCGCCCAGTTATGAAATTCTGAAGATTTTTGGCAGATGCATTCAGTTTATGGGATAGTGTTTTAAGATTTTCCGTTTCAAGCCCATAGTTCTAAATTTAAAAAAAAACACATTGCATGGGTAAGTTTATGATTTCTATTCATTTAACCGAGCGTGAGCGTTGTTACATTTCTTAGAAATTCTGTTTTTCTTGCATCACTCAAGAGTAAAATTTCAATTAAAACTGCTAGAAAATGCAAAATATCTTGTGTGTTTAAGGCGACTGGCCCTTCTCATGAACCGTAGACAAAAAAATGCTGGAGTAACTCAGCGGGACAGGCAGCATCTCTGGAGAGAAGGAATGGGAGATGTTTCGGGTCGAGACCTTTCTTCAGACTCCACCCGAAACATCACTCAGTCCTTCTCTCCAAAGGTGCCGCCTGTCCCATTGAGTGACTCCAGCATTTTGTGCCTATCTTTGGTGTAACCCAACATCTGTAGTCCCTTCCTGCACACTTGTTATGAACAGTAATAGAGAGATGGAGCACAGAAACAGGCCTTTTGACTCACGGAGACTGTGACAACCATTTACATTAATCCTACGTTAATCACATTTTTTTTCTAAAATCCCACAATCCAGTAATTAACTCGTACGTATAAAGTATAATTCCCTGGTATTTTATTTAGTAATCATGAGCTGATCCTTTATCACAATCATCACAAAATAACAATAGAGGACCAATATGTAATATGCTGCAGTATAATGAACCACATCCAATGCATCGTTGTTTGTTGCAATAACCACCTGTGCTTGATGTAATCTCGGGTATTAAATTACATTTCTCCTCTTCTCTTCCACCACAAAATAAATATACTTACCCCTGGCACGATCTGCATTTATACAACACTTTTAACACACAACAAACATCAGCTATTTTGTGCTTCATGATATTTGCTTGAAAATTCAATAAATTAAACTCTAATGTTCATGCAACCTAACGTAAAATTTCAGGACAGAGGTATATATTAACAACAGGATAACTTTCAAGACCATTTCTTATTAAAATGTAAAATTTATTTTGGTTTGTTCCCTGAACCACGCTGGGACAAGAACACTAGATTTTTTTTAAAGAGGCAATCAGGCAGATAGTGTTCATGGCCTCTGTTTGATATTAAACTGCAGTTAATATTTAATCTTGTACCAAGGCACATCAAACACTATGTGACCATCAAACTTCAAAATCTGCATTCTATTCAACAAGTGAGAATCTCAATCTGAATCTCTGTCTGAAGAAAGGTCTCGACCTGAAACGTCACTTTTCTCCAGAGATGCTGCCTGACTCGCTGAGGTAATCCAGCTTTTTGTGTCTATCTTCTGTTTAAACCAGTATCTGCAGTTTCTTCCTACACGGAACCTCAGTTGTGTTCTCCATTGAAATGTCTATTAGTTTCATTCAAACAAAGTAATCAGTAAAAAAATGCTAACATTAGTTAAAAATCACTGAAAATCTTGAGTTCGGATAAACTATCGGATAAACTATCGAATTATCGACTTTGCCTTCTTTCTTTTATTCTCATTCTTCTTTTGTTGTCAATAC
The DNA here is from genome assembly GCF_053455715.1 of Rhinoraja longicauda. Lineage (NCBI taxonomy): Eukaryota > Metazoa > Chordata > Chondrichthyes > Rajiformes > Arhynchobatidae > Rhinoraja > Rhinoraja longicauda. Next base: position 6,666,118 of record NC_135964.1, read on the forward strand.
ATCTATCTGTCCAGCAATTAAAACAACTCCAAGGAATGCATTGATGGATCATTCAACAGTTTACGTTGACAGTTCCGTGTACTGTGCATTTTCCATTTTCTACTCCCAGGAAGAATCAGGGTTAGTTGTCAAACTACAGTAAATGATTCCATTAAAGAGTCAAAGGAAAGGTTTAACTTTGATAAGGGATGATTCATTTTCACTGTTTGGGAAATGAGCTCATGCAATGAGTTGTCTCTCTGTCACTGGGAACCAATGGGGTGAATTGCTCATCAGTTAGGGAACCCATCCAAATTATATTCCTGTCCTCAGGTCCTTTGCCGACAAAGAAGATGTTAGAACATTCTAATCATGATTAGTGAGCAGATCGTTGTTGATTCAGCAGCATTCATCCAGATACTGAGTGTGTGTTTAATTCTCTTGGCTACTCTGTGGACCTTGGACAGCTATACCACAGTTATACATAGAAACATAGAAAATAGGTGTCGGACTGGGCCATTCGGCCCTTCAATATGATCATGGCTGATCATCCAAAATCAGTACCTCGTTCCTGCTTTCTCCCATATCCCTTGATTCCGTTAGCACTAAGAGCTATATCTAACTCCCTCTTAAAAACGTCCAGTGAATTGGCCTCAACTGCCTTCTGTGGCAGAGAATTCCACAGATTCACAACTGTATGCCACTGTCAATAGACAATAGACAATAGGTGCAGGAGGAGGCCATTCGGCCCTTCGAGCCATTCAATGTGATCATGGCTGATCATTCTCAATCAGTACCCCGTCCCTGCCTTCTCCCCATACCCCCTGACTCTGCTATCCTTAAGAGCTCTATCTAGCTCTCTCTTGAATGCTTTCAGAGAATTGGCCTCCACTGCTCTCTGACTGAAAAAGTTTTTTCTCATCTCAGTTCTAAATGGCCTACCCCTTATTCTTAAACTGTGGCCCCTTGTTCTGGACTCCCCCAACATTGGGAACATGTTTCCTGCCTCTAACGTGTCCAACCCCTTAATAATCTTATGTTTCGATAAGATCCCCTCTCATCTTTCTAAATTCCAGTGTATACAAGCCTAGTCGCTCCAGTCTTTCAACATATGACAGTCCCGCCATTCCGGGAATTAACCTAGTAAACCTACGCTGCACGCCCTCAATAGCAAGAATATCCTTCCTCAAATTTGGAGACCAAAACTGCACACAGTACTCCAGGTGCTCCAGGTCAGAACTTTCCACTTGCATTTTTCTTTTCTTTTTAATCTGTGTCGATAACTTGATATCTAAAAATACATTGTCATATTTACGCAGAAGAAAACAACAAGTGGAAAATTAGCAGATGGGCGATCTGCATCTTAACTTCATCCTGGATGATGTTGGGAAAGCTTTTATTCCATTTACTGGGGAAACAACAATTATTTAACCTGAGTGTTGCCTCATCAATAGAAAAATGGCTCGCAATCCCAGCACCCAGTCAGCCAGGCAACATTGTCAAAAATGAATCTCTGCAGCCCAAGTAGATTCTGACAGATGGACCTTAACCTGAAATGCAAACTCTGCTTTTCTTTCCACATATACTGCTTGAGCAACATTTTATGGTATCGGACAAGTGAATTTCGGGTTACAATGCTTCCCCAGGGTTTGTGGGTTAAAAGGTGCAAATCATCTCATGTTTAAGATTACTGAGCCCTTAAAAGGTGCAGCCCCGGCAAAACCCAGCGAGGTTGGTGTGCTTGTTCTGACAGAGGTAATTATTGAATGATGTGATTGATATAAGTTGTCAAAAGATCATGAAGCATCAAGAAACAGTCTGAAGAAGGGTCTCGAGCCGAAACGTCGCCCATTCCTTCTCTCCTGAGATGCTGCCTGACCTGCTGAGTTACTCCAGCATTTTGTGAGTAAAGAAACAAAGATCGCGTTGAACACAATGACAGACCTAGAAACACCAATTTAAACGGAACAAACCAAAAACAGAACCTGAGATTAATTAAACCATGAATAAAGTAAAAATACTGCAGGTGCTGGAAGTTTGAAATAAAAACTGCAGTATATCTAAGAATAGTGAAGTAAGGTCAATACTTCAGATTGATTACCTTTCACAAACTAAATTCTGCCTCCCCAACACCAGGAGTATGGAAGTTGGGAGGTCATGTTGTAGTTGTATAAGATGTTGGTGTATTGTGTTCGGTTCTGAGCACCATGTTAAAGGAAAGATGGTGTCCAGTTGGAAAACGTACAGAGAAAATTTACGAGGACGTTGCCAGGACTCGAGGGCCTGAGCTATAGGGAGAGTGGTTGAGCAGGAGTGGACTCTATTCCTTGGAGTGCAGGAGGATGATGGGAGATCCTCTCGAGGTGTGAAAAATCACGAGAGGAATAGATCGGGTTGATGCGCAGAGTCTCTTGCCCAGAGAAGGGGAGTCGATGACCAGAGGATACCAGGACGGCCCTGGAGATTGAAATAAAACAGGGGTACTGAGGACTACAGGTACAAGGGTAGTGAAGAAGGCATTTAACATGATGGCCTTCATCATTAAAGGCACTGAGTAGAGGGTGCGTCATATTGCAGTTGGACAAGACGCAGGTGGGGCCACACTTGGAATATTATGCACAGTTTTGGTTACCCTACTATAGGAAAGATGTCATTAAGCTGGAAAGAGCGAAAAGAATATTTACAAGAATGTTAGCAGGACTCAGTGGCCTGATTGTAGGGAGAAATGGGTCTGACAAAACTTTATTCCTTTATGTCTCGGAGGCTGAGGGGGGGGGGGGGGGGGGGGGGTGGTCTTATCTTATTTATAAGCCGCTAAACTCATGAGGGGCAAAGATAAGGTGAAAGCACATAGTCTTGTTCCCAGGCAAGGTGAATCAAAACCTAAAGGGCAGAGGTTTAAAGTGAGAGTAGCAACTTTTTCCACAGAGGGCTGTGCGTGAATGGAACATGTTGAGAGAGGAAGTGGTTAAGACAGGTACAGCATTAACGTTTAAAAAACATTTGGACAGGCACGTGCATTAGAAACGTTTAGAGGATATGGGCCACCTGGAACTAGGTTGAATGGGCATTTTGGTCGGCACGGTTGAGTTGGGCCGAAGGCCCTGTTTCTGTGCTGTGGGACTCTATGTCAATGGTATGCTGAAGATACCCTGTTATTCAGCAGGTTATGTCTAACTGCTGTGCATTCATATTTCCTATGATTTGTATATCACATTTATCAGAGGATTATCCAGCGTAACCTCAGGGTAAAAGTTAGTTCGACACTTGATTGTTGCTGGTTGTTATTTTTACTCAAAGTCCCTTGGAAGCCAAACCTGGGCAAAGGTATAATGGTGATGAAAGGGAAATGGATTACAGAGCATCATTTGTTGAACAAGCATTCGCAAAAAAAACATTTAGCATGACATTTACCTTCTCTTTGCATGTCTAAATACTGATAGTTGACATAAAAATCTTGCTAACACATGATGCCCCTCAATAGCGGAGTGAGGGGGTATGGGGAGAAGGCAGGAACGGGGTACTGATTGAGAGTGATCAGCCATGATCGCATTGAATGGCGGTGCTGGCTCGAAGGGCTGAATGGCCTACTCCTGCACCTATTGTCTATTGTCTATTGTCTATTGTCAAATAGAACCATTTAGTAACACAGAAGATAAAGTAATGGAGGAATTTAAAACACCCAGAAGCTACCACGCTTATAAAACAATAAAACAATCTTAAACATGATCAAATCGCAATCCATAATCATTCGACCACCTCACCTCCACCAAGAAAAGGTAAAGGTGGAAGGGAAAAATAAAGTAGAACTTTAAATGCGTCTTAATAATAATAATAATAATAATGCATTACATTTATATAGCGCTTTTCAAACACTCAAAGACGCTTTACAGGGATTTCTAGAACATAGAGAAGTGAATAAATAGATAAATAAGTAAACGAACAGAGAAAGGAGACAGAAGGTGAGGTGACCTTCAGTGGTTGAAGGCAGTGCTGAAGAGGTGAGACTTCAGTGATGTTTTGAATGTGGTGAGTGAGGAGGAGTCTCTGACGGTTTGGGGTAGTGAGTTCCATAGGGTGGGAGCAGCGATGGAGAAAGCCCTGTCCCCCCAGGATCTGAGTTTTGTTAAGATTCGTTAGCAATGGCAAATATTGTCACATTTTGCAAGACAGTCGTGGAGTGTAATAAGCAAAGACGGAATCCATCCAGTCCATGTTGGATCTCAGAGAGAGCTCTCCCATTACCCACTCACCAGCCATTTCCCAATGGCTCGGCAAGGACTACAGGTACAAGGGTAGTGAAGAATGTCATCTCTTTCATTGTCTGATCGGTTCAGAATCCATTTGTTAAAATGGAAGCATACAGGAGAGAAAAAGGTCAATAGTTTACTCACCAAAGCACACAGCAGGTCTACCGCCTCGAGGATAAGCTCCTGATGGCCAATACGGGTGACCCCAAGCTCATCCAGCTCCTGGTGAGTGACACGCAGCAGCTGATCTCCACTGATTTTTTCTCTCTCAAAGTTCTTAATGTATTGCTGCAGACAATCATCAAGGCCTAATGGTTATGAATAGAAAAGAAAATTCCCATGTAAAATAAATTTAAATCTGCAGAACGTCTCAGTAGAAATACTCTGCTCTTGGAGATTAGTTATTCAGAACCTAACATGGAGTGAAGTGTAACTGTAGAGAATACCTGAAAATCTTTGCACAAATTTAATTTCCCCATAGCATTTCTGCACTTCAAAACGGATAGATTTTAAATCACTCAACACACCAACATTAACATCTCTGTTGGTCATAACCAGCTTTTAAAGGTCTGATTTAACGCAGCTTATAAATATAAAAACAATGTGATCTATTTAACAAAGAGGTAACTGTTTAAGTGACGAATTATGTTACTGAAAATCATGCAATCTTCCACGTGTTTGCGTTTGCAATTTTTCCCTCTTCTTTTCACTATTTCCTTTTGCCTCTCCCGAAAGTGCTTGGATTTCATAATGTCTTGCTATATCATAGAATATCAAGGATTAACAGTTATTTTAACAAAGTTGTTCAGCCACTAAGCTATGCCGGCTCCTTCTGTGATAAAATGTAGTTTGTTCCACCCTCCCATCTCTCCATTCGAAACCTGCAGTTTTTTATTTTTCAAGTTCTGGTCCAATTCCCTTTCTCCCCAGCCACAATGAATGTATTCCAGGTGTTAGCCACTTGCTGTGCGAAAAAGTATTTTCCTCATGTAGGTTCCTTTGCCAACCACCTTCAATCTGTGACCTCCGGTTTTAAACTCTTCAACGAATGAGAACAGTGTCTATCTATCAGCTCTGTCTTGACACTTCAGTATCTTGAGCATCTCCATCTTATCTCCTTTTTAGATTCCCTGCTCCAAGAAAAACAATCTTGAGTCTTTCCCTGTAACACAAATTCCTCTTTCTGGAACAATACCATCGAGTCAAACAGCACGAAACAGGCCCTTCGGCCCAACTTGCCCCATGCACATTAGTCCCACCTGCCCGCGTTAGGACAAAACCCCTCTAAACTTTCCTTATCCATCTTTGTCCAAATGCGTTTTAAATGTTGTTTTTGTAAATCTTCTCTGCAGCTTCTCCATCATGTTCAAATCTTTCCTAGGGTGACAACTACTTGAAGACAATACTCATTTGCAGTTGACCCAAGATGTTATAAGGAATATTCAAAACATCTTCACCTTTACCAAAGGATCCCTTATCCTTTAGAATTCTCAACCTGCATGCCACCTCCAGCAACTAACTTACTCAAGTGACCATTCCTCATAAGAGCCTAGACATTGAGTCATGGAATCAAAAGGTTGTAAAGCAAAGAAACAGTCCTTCCACTCACCATGTCTGCGTTTGAACGTTTCTTTATCATCCAGCACAGAAGGTAATGGTAATTGGAATTAGTATCGATGGAGACTAGATGGACAGATTGGACATGGTGAGTCGATAGGCCTGTTTCTATACTCTGTGACTCTGCAACTCTGCTCTTGTGCTTCGTGGTGAGATAAGTTGTAGGTTTAGAAGCTACTTTAGGAGTAGCGTGGGTGAATAACAGCAATACATTTTGTAAATGGCAGTTTTCGTCATGGAGTTTAAACATTAAAACAGGCCCTTAGGTCCACCTTGCCCATGTCAACCAAATTGGCATACTGGGCAAATCCTATTTGCCATCAATTGACCCATATACCTCAAAATCATTCCTGACCACATATCTGTCCAAATATCTTCACATTCGTAATTGTATCGCTTCTAAAGCTTCCTCGGGCAGCTTATTTCAGATACTGACTACTCTCTGAATGTAAAGGTTGCCCAAGGTCCTGAGCTTAAATTTCTCACCGTACCTTTAGCCCATGGCCACTATTTTCAGAATCCTCCATCTGGGAAAAATACTGTGACCATTTACTTTATCCATACCTCTCTTGTACACATCAATAAGCTTCCTAAGCTCGAACGTACAAAGTCCCAGCCTGTTCAACCTCCCCCTATAACCTACATCGGCAAGCCCAGGTAACATCCTGGAAACTCTTTTACACCCTTTCCGACTTAATGACATCCTTCTTGTAGCTGGGTGAACAGAACTGCACAAAGTGGAGCACACAGTACAAGTGCATTCTCACTAACGACTTGTGCAACTCATCATGATACATCAAATTTTGTACTCAATACACTTCCCAAAGAAGGCAAGCCGGCCAAATGCATTCTTCACCAAAGATAGACACAGTATCTCTGGAGAAGGGGTGACGTTTCGGGTCGAGACCCTTCTTCTGACTGATGTCAGGGGGGCGGGACAAAGGAAGGATATCCTTCCTTTGTCCCGCCCCCCCTGACATCAGTCTGAAGAAGGGTCTCGACCCGAAACATCACCCATTCCTTCTCTCCTGAGATGCTGCCTGACCTGCTGAGTTACTCCAGCATTTTGGGAATAAATACCTTCGATTTGTACCAGCATCTGGAGTTATTTTCTTATAGTATCTCTGGAGAAAATGCATGGATGACATTTTGGGTCAAGACCCTTCTTCAGAGTTCAGTCCCGACCCGAAATAGTCACCTATCCACTTTCTCCAGAGATACTGCCTGGCACGCTGAGTTACTCCAGCATTTTGTGTCTATCTTTGGTAGAAACTAGCATCCACAGTTCCTTGTTATCACCAAACGGTCCACCTTACACACGACTTTTAGGGAATCATGCATCTCTCTTCTACAGCATTTTCCAAGGCTCTACCACTAACTGAGTACATCCTGCAACACTTCACACTTCTCAGAGTTAAATTCCTTTTGCCATTCCTCAGCCTACCTTCCTTCCCAGTCGACCTAAATCCCGTTGTAAATTTGGATATCCTTCCACACTGTCCACTACACCATCAGTTTTGGTGTGATCTGCAAATGTACTATGTAAATGACATTTACAAATGTTAATTACATTGTCATTCAAACAGCAGTGGGCCCAGCACCAAATCCTGCAGTACTTCACCGGTCAGTGGCCTTCCATTGGAAAAACAAGCCTCCACAACGAGCCTTTGACTCCTGCCTTCAAACCGACTGGCCACGCTCCTTGGATTCTATTCAATCTGCCCTTCCAGACCAGCCCACCATGAAGGACTACTCGTCAAAGTCCTTGCTTGGTAAATTCCAAAGAGACAATGTCTCGTGTCCTGGTCTAATTAATCCACTTAAAAAAAACTATCAACATTTGTTAGACATGATTTCCCACCCATAGAACTACGCTGACTATCCCTAATCAGTCCGTGCCTATCCAAATGCTGATAGAACCTATCTCTAAGGATCCCCACCAACAACTTTCCCCACCACTGACATCAAGCTCAACAGTCTGCAGTTCTCTGATTAGTCCTTGCTGCCCCTTTTAAATAATGCTGCACCATTAGGCATCTTACAATCTTCTGGAACTTCACATGCGGGTAAACATTAGCCCCATTTGCCTGAATTCAGAAGATACCATTTAATGCTTTGCCGAATTTACTGTCTAATATTTCTTAAAAGGGGTCATTGTTTCAGATTCCACCACCTCCTCTGGTAGCATGTTGGCAGGACAGCATAGTGGCTCAGCTGAAAAGCTGTTCCCTCATTGTGACAGAGTCCCGGGTTTGATCCTGATGTCGTCTGTGTGGACATTCTCCCTGTGACTGTATGTGACCAGATACTCTGGTGTCCTCCCACTACCGAAAGACATGCGAGTTTGTAGATTAATTGGCCTCTATAAAATTCTCCATTATGTGTAGGGAGCGGATGAGAAAGTGGGTACTTGAAACTCCTGTGCCCAGGTGCCTGATGCTCAGCATGGATTTAAAAAAATTTAGATTTAGAGATACAGCCAGGAAACAGGCCCTTCGGCCCACCGAGTCCGCGCCGCCCAGCGATCCCCGCACACTAACACTATCCTACACACACTAGGGACAATTTAAAAAAAACTTTTTACCCAGTCAATTAACCTACAAACCTGTACATCTTTGGAGTGTGGGAGGAAACCGAAGATCTCGGAGAAAACCCACGCAGGTCACGGGGAGAACGTACAAACCCCGTACAGACGGCGCCCATAGTCAGGATCGAACCTGAGTCTCCGGCGCTGCATTCGCTGTAAGGCAGCAACTCTACCGCTGCGCCACCGTGCCGCCCCATTGGTGGGCCAAAGGCCTTGCTTCCATGCTGTATTTCTTAACTAAACTAAACCCTCTCAGTAAAAACATACTCCTCAGATCCCCTTTAAAACTTCTTCCTCTGGTTTTTGAGGAACCACTCGTTTTTGATGCTGTTACACGTGGAAAAGATTCTGACGATCTCCCCTCTCCGTGCCACACATAATTTTATATGCTTCTTTCAAGTCACCCCCTCAGCCTCCTTCACTCCGGGGAAAACAAGATCAAATCAGAAGGGGAAATCAACCCGGAAGCTCAAGGCTAGGTTGTTCCACGGCACTCGGGAGCTAGATCCATGAGTTCTCCCTCCCCAAACAGAGCCAGTTGAAGCAGGTTTCAGTGGCTATGTGCAGCCCTGTTTGATTCAATTGTATATTAAGGCCGTCTAATAAAACTAATAGAATCTAATACAAGGTGGTGCAACGGTAGAGTTGCTGCCTTACAGCGCTTGCAGCGCCGGAGATCCGGGTTCGATCCCGACTACGGGCGCTGTCTGTACGGAGTTTGCACGTTCTCCCCGTGACCGCCAAGGGCCTGTTTCCGCGCTCTATCTCCTCTAAACCAATAAACGAAACGACATTGTAAAGTATTAAATCAACGATTAGCATATGAAGAAAATATTTGCCCATAATCTGTCTTAAAGTATAAACATTTAAAAATAAATATGTAGAAACAGGTAGGCAGAGGTAAGTCTAGAGGCACGTTTAAATATTAGACATCCTGGTCAGCAATTGGGTTTAAGTCACTGTTTCCATGCTCAATGAATCTATAATAGATGTCCAGGTTCAGATATGGAGCCATTGCATAATGTCTGCATTTCAGGTTTTACTCTCGAAAAACATTGTAAAAGTCTAAGGGGCACATCCATTTCATTATAAAACTATCATTTCGATATGTCATTCCTTCGAGAAAACAGTTGAAAAATTTATGTTTTGATAAAGTGTGAACACTACAAATATATCAGAAATTGAAACCAGACTCAGCCAAATGTGCCCTTGAACTGGTTTTACAATTCAATAAGGACACAGTCTTACAGGGTGTCACAGAGGCGTAGCGATAGAGCTGCTGTCTCAAAGCCCACAGGTTCCATCCTGACCTCGGGCGCCAACCGTGGGGAGTTTGCACATTCCCCCTGTGACCGTGTGGGTTTCCTCCTGGCACTTCTGTTTTCTCCCACATCCCAGAGACATGCAAGTTTGTAGGTTAATTGGCTTCTGTAGATTGTCCCTAGTGTGCAGGGCGGCACGGTGGCGCAGCGGTAGAGTTGCTGCCTTACAGCGAATGCAGCGCCGGAGACTCAGGTTCGATCCTGACTACGGGCGCCGTCTGTACGCAGTTTGTACGTTCTCCCCGTGACCTGCGTGGGTTTTCTCCGAGATCTTCGGCTTCCTCCCACACTCCAAAGACGTACAGGTTTGAAGGTTAATTGGCTGGGCAAATGTAAAAATTGTCCCTAGTGGGTGTAGGATAGTGTTAATGTGCAGGGATCGCTGGGCGGCGCGGACCCGGTGGGCCGAAGGGCCTGTTTCTGCGCTGTATCTCTAAATCTAAAAATCTAAAATCTAAACTAGTGTGTGGGGATCGCTGGTCGGTGTAGGCCAGGCGTGCTGAAGGGCCAGTTTCCACGCTGTATCTCGAAACTAAACAAAATTAAAATAGTCAATCCTGAATCTTCTCTGCTTTCCTTCCTGCCCTGTGCCTGCCAATTACCCTCCTGTTATAAATCCATCCATTGCAATCTCAGTGAATGTTTCAATTGACAAAAGTAATTCAGTTCAATTTTATGTCAAAATAGTTATTGTGGGTTGCTAACATGTTGTATTACTAACCCTTTCCTTCAAGGACATCTGTACGTTGCATTTAAAAAAAAATGTAATCCAAAGCATAGAAGGAGCAATGACACACAAAATCAAGCTTCACTTTCAATGTGTTGTGTTAACTTTTGTGAAATGTTTGTTTGTTTTGAGACTGGAAATGATAAGCATCAGTTACATCCAAAGCATTCAATGTAATTGGGAAAGTAGTCACTGAAATCTTAATCCAAACAACTCTGAAGAAGGCTCGACCTAAAACGTCACCCATTCCTTCTCTCCAGAGATGCTGCCTGTCCCGCTGAGTTACTCCAGCTTTTTGTGTCTGTCTTCGGTTTAACCAGCATCTGCAGTTCCATCCTACACAACTCGTCACAGATAGCCCATCTTGAAAGGAGCTCCTGATATTGCCTCTTCTTTTGCTCCACTTCTTCCCCACTCGTTGTTGTCCTGCGCGATTGTCAGGTTGGACTATTTATAGATAGGAGTGGGTCACATAACGTCTTGACTCTTTCTCGCCATTGATAGTCGGCCTGGACTGTGCGATCTGACATTAGACGATCATTGATGCCACAAGGTTTATTAGTGAGTAACTTATTTCAATCAACAAACCCTACATTAATTATCAACAGATCTGCACGTCATTGATCATCACTTTTAAGAGTTCTGATGGTGGTGATAGTGAAGGTGGGTGATGTTCATCTACAAAATGCTACAGTCCCCACTATCATTGAACAGTTTTGTTCATGCAGATGAGAAATCAGCACTGATTTCATGAGGTCATGAATTAAACATGGACACAAAATGCTGGAGTAACTCAGTGGGTCAGGCAGCATCTCTGGAGAAAAGGAATAGGTGAAAATTCGGGTCGAAACCCTTTTTCAGAGGTCATTAACTCTCTATTCTCTGCATTTCTGCCACACACCAGCTTTCAGTTTGCCATTGCTCTTCTTAATGTAATTCCGTAATTATTGCAATGTTCTGTTTCACAGTCAGTTCAAGCTTGCGAAATGGATTAATCTGCCTTGGCCGCTCAAATTAATTCCATGATTAAATAATAAGATAGCGCTGTTTATTTATTGCTTTCTCGTGTCAGAACTCCGCACCGTGAAATACCCAATTAAATCAGCAAATGTAAACTATTCCTCTGGTTCTTCTTGGAACCATTCGCAGCAAACCAATGCAAAGCATTTTCGGAAACCAACAGCTCACAGGACAAATGATTATGAAGAAGGGACCTAACCCGAAACATCGCCTCACGATTTTCTCCAGAGATGTTGCCCGACCAGCTAAGTTACTCCAGCATTTTGTGTCTATCTTTGGCTCATAGGACAATATTGTTTCCTTGATTTAGTTTGCTGGGCATTTCTGTAAATAACAAGACTAAATGTTAGATTAAACAGTATTTTTCTTACACATGTAAGATTGAAAACAACGAAGAAAGCTTGAAAATTTCAAGTCTTTTTTTTCTCTGACTAATCTGCTATTAATCTTAAATAGATTTAAACCAGTATCGACAGTTCTTTCTCACCCTGCTATTAATCTTGTTTTGTTTATCCACTGGATGTCCATGTCTTTCTCAGTTAAATAACCTCTGGTACATCTGTTGTGAGGCAAAGATAGACACAAAATGCTGGAGTAACTCAGCGGGACAGGCAGCTTCTCTGGAGAGAAGGAATGGGTGACATTTCGGGTAGAGACTCTTCTTCAGTCCCGACCCGAAATGTTCCCCATTCCTTCCATCCACCGATGCTGCCTGTCCCACTGAGTTACTCCAGCATTTTGTGTCTATCGTCGGCAGGGCCGTTTTTACAGCATTATGGGCCCCCGGGCAAAGCAGTGTACTGGGGCCCCCACCGTTACTCTCCCCCACCCCCCTTTCCCTACCAGCCCCCCCTGTCGTGCCGGCGAAAAGCACTTACCGAAAAGCACTTAGCGATGGACTTAGGGTGCTACATTGTTGCGAAAAGCACTTACAGATCGCTGTGAGAAGCACTTAGTGACCGAAAATGTTGCGAAAAAAGCACTTATTGAACCTACATTTTTAAAGTAGTATTTATTTATTGCAAGTCACTTAACATACACAGATCAGCATGGGGCCCCTATGCTCGTGGGCCCCCGGGCAAGTGCCCATCAGGCCCATGCGTTAAGACAGCCCTGATCGTCGGCGTAACCCAGCACCTGCAGTTCCTTCCTACACAGTAGTGAGGCAAAGTTAGCCTAGATCCAGGGAAACTAGTTTTGACAGTTAACATACAAGTTACCAATAATCTACTGAGCGAACGAACAAGCTGTTTATAGCAAAAGCACAACACCACTGTGCTTGTTAAATCACTGTCCCTGAAAGCAGGGAAATAACACAGCTGTGCAAGAGCGATTTAAATGGCTGAAGAAATAGTGTTGCTGAACAAGAGGATTTAAATGGAATTCCTCAAAGCAGGATAGCTCAAAGGACAGATTTCAGAAGGAAGGGTGTAGTCCTTGGAAGACATTTTTTTTTGATTTTAGATTTAGATTCTACAGCGCGGAAACAGGCCCTTTCGGCCCACCGGGTCCGCGCCGCCCAGCGATCCCCGCACATTAACACTATCCTACACACACCAGGGACAATTTTTACATTTACCCAGTCAATTAACCTGCTATGAGCAAAACATTAAACAACAAGGTAGGAAGTAATGCGTAAATGTGAATCGGTGAAGTAGTGAAGGAGAGTCAGAGTCGACACTGCGCTATCAATCAGACAGATGACAACACGAGGTTATTTAACTGAGAAAGACATGGACATCCAGTGGATAAACAAAACAAGATTAATAGCAGGGTGGGAAAGAACTGTCGATACTGGTTTAAATCTATCTAAGATTAATAGCAGATTAGTCAGAGAAAAAAAAAGACTTGAAATTTTCAAGCTTTCTTCGTTGTTTTCAAGCTTACATGTGCAAGAAAAATACTGTTTAATCTAACATTTAGTCTTGTTATTTACAGAAAGCAACCACTTACATACATAGAATGCATTATAATTCAACTACAGTATTGCTATTGGTTTTGTATTATTGTCATGTGTATTAAGATACAGTGAAAAGCTTATGATCAAAATTGCTGCCTCTTCAATTTCAGAAACAAGTTGCTTAGATGCATGCAAGAAAAGCCCGGAGCGATTTACACTTGTAGACAACGTTTATCCATCGTTTCCCATTAAAGCAGGAAAAAAATCTAACAGCAATTTGTTACGAAATCAACTGCGACTTATTATAGCCTTAATATCATTCTGACAGAAAGTGACATTAACAGATGACTTTCATAACGATCATAAAGTCAGAGTCACACATTTAATTAGAGCACACAGGAGAGAAATTAGACAGCATTTGAAAATGGGCAGGGCGTCACACAATGTGGAAACTTCAAGTCCTCGGGTCTTTGGAACGATGAATGATTTCTGTTCAGATATTAATACTATATTTGTGGTGACTAGCCACAGCTAATAGCTGGATAGTTGGTGCAGGAGGGGACTGCAGACGCTGGTTTACATCGAAGATCGACACAAAATGCTGGAGTAACTCAGCGGGACAGGCAGCATCTCTGGATAGAAGGAATGGGTGACGTTTTGGGTGGAGACACTTCTTCAGACGAAGAGTCAGGAGAGAGGGAGACACTGAGCTACAGAAGGGTAAGGTGTGAAAAGGAGAGAACACGAGATGAAGTTCAAGGAAAATGTAAAATAGATCATTGTTAGCTAGGGGAAGGTGACAAGATAAAATGTGTATGTCAGACTGGGCGGAGAACTAGGATGGGGAGGGAAAGCAAGGGTTACTTGAAGCTTAAAAAAGTCAATATTCATACCGCTGGGTTGTAAGCTACTCAAGTGAAATATGAGGTGCCGTTCCTCCAATTTGCATTGGGCCTCACTCTGTCAGTGGAGGAGGCCCAGAACAGAAAGGTCAGTGTGGAATAGGAGGGGGAGTTAGTTTAGCAACTGAGAGTGGTCTTAGCTTTTGCTACAGGCTCCACAACTTCTGGGTGGCTTGAGTCAGTTGAAATAGGCATGTGTTAATGAACTCCAGGTCTGCACCCCATAAAGAGGAGGAAAACAAGGGTTACAGGGATAGTACGGGAAAGGGCCCGAGATAAATAATTAATCTTACAGACGGTGGAACAGGCATTGGGAGCAGATGGCCTTACCTGCTTCTATTCCTAATGCTTGGTTGCTGTAAATTGGTTGTTACAAATCATTCCGTGGATGGCAAGGCATTTGTTAAATGATGGCTGACCACCGGAGGGAGTAACAATCTCTTCTCCCAACCTCAAATGCTGCTCAGGTGAAGGCAACTGAAGGTGTCAAGTAAGGAAAAGGGAACGTACAAAGAGATCTGGGTGTCCTAGTGCATCAGTCACTGAAAGGAAGCATGCAGGTACAGCAGACAGTGAAGAAAGCCAATGGAATGTTGGCCTTCATAACAAGAGGAGTTGAGTAGAGGAGCAAAGAGGTCCTTCTGCAGTTGTACAGGGCCCTAGTGAGTCCGCACCTGGAGTACTGTGTGCAGTTTTGGTCTCCAAATTTGAGGAAGGATATTCTTGCTATTGAGGGCGTGCAGCGTAGGTTTACTAGGTTAATTCCCGGAATGGCGGGACTGTCATATGTTGAAAGACTGGAGCGACCAGGCTTGTATACACTGGAATTTAGAAGGATGAGAGGGGATCTTATCGAAACATATAAGATTATTCAGGGGTTGGACTCGTTAGAGGCAGGAAACATGTTCCCAATGTTGGGGGAGTCCAGAACCAGGGGCCACAGTTTAAGAATAAGGGGTAGGCCATTTAGAACGGAGATGAGGAAAATCTTTTTCAGTCAGAGAGTTGTAAATCTGTGGAATTCTCTGCCTCAGAAGGCAGTGGAGGCCAATTCTCTGAATGCATTCAAGAGAGAGCTAGATAGAGCTCTTAAGGATAGCGAAGTCAGGGGGTATGGGGAGAAGGCAGGAACGGGGTACTGATTGAGAATGATCAGCCATGATCGCATTGAATGGTGGTGCTGGCTCGAAGGGCCGAATGGCCTACTCCTGCACCTATTGTCTATTGTCTATTGTCTACAACTGGGGAGAGAAGGCCAGGCATCCTCTCCAATACATTGGGGCAGGAAACCACAACCAGGTTATGATAATTTGGCAGGACATGGCACTATATCCATCCATCTTCATCCTATCACATGGTCTGAATTCGGAATGTCTACCGATAAAGCAATTTTTTTTTCAATTCCATTCACAATCCACATACAATGAATTAATTTATGTGTGCATGCAACAAGACCTGGGCTGATAATTGGTAAGTAACGTCCACATCAGATGTGTGCCAAGCAGTGATTATCTTCAACAAGATCCTAACGTCTTCCACTTGACATTCAAATCATTATGATTGCTAAATCCCCTAGCGTCCCCATTCTGAAAGTCACCAATGGTCGGCAGCTCGACTGGATCAGTTACACAATGAGATGGTCAGGGCTGCGTTTACTGGGCACGAGTCACTTAATTCCCGACTCTTGAAGTCTAAGGCCTCTCCACATCTTAAAAGCACAAGTCAGGAGCATGGTGCTCCCTGCTTGCTTGATTGAATACAAGTCTAACCCCATTTATGAAGCTCAATACCATTCAAATTAAAACAGCCCCTCAACAACTTTGAACATTCCCTCTCTCTACTGCCTGTGTATCGTACATTGTGGCAACCGGTCAAGACTGCTTCAGCAGCACCTCCCAAACCAGCCCTATCCACTGACGAGATGGACAAGGTAAAGGCAAGGGTAGCCCACATGCCAGTTGCCCGGAGGTCATGATCACACACATGTTCTGCTCCAAAGACTCAGAGTCGGACAATAACACAACTGTATTTGGAAGGGGGCACTATGAAATGTTGGCCCATTAGTCGGAAAGAACGAGTTCAATATCAAGGAACATGGGAGAGCCGCACTCCAACCTTGGACAGGGCATTCGTCAAAGGCAGGTGCAGTATGGGTGTGGTGATCATTTCAACAATGACAGTCCCAGCCATCACACAGAACCAAAATGTCAGCTTCCAAGCAGAAACATCCAACATCAGAATGCCACAGTGCAAGATCAGGTTGCCATCAACATGAATTTCCAGTACTTCCACCCTAATCCAACAATTTATCTTCCAACATGATTGGTATTTATTTGCCATTCAGAGGAGGGTAATGGTTTAGGGATCAAGGTCCTTCTATTGTTTAAGAATAAGGGGTAGGCCATTTAGAACGGAGATGAGGAAAAACATTTTCAGTCAGAGAGTTGTGAATCTCTGGAATTCTCTGCCTCAGAAGGCAGTGGAGGCCAATTCTCTGAATGCATTCAAGAGAGAGCTAGATAGAGCTCTTAAGGATAACGGAGTTGGGGGGTATGGGGAGAAGGCAGGAACGGGGTACTGATTGAGAATGATCAGCCATGATCACACTGAATGGCGGTGCTGGCTCGAAGGGCCGAATGGCCTACTCCTGCACCTATTGTCTATTGTGTCCGAGGAAGACAAGATTTGTCATCCCATCTCTAAAATGCACCTTCACTATTGTGCCAGAGCAAGCAGGCAACATCACATTTTATCTTGGAGCCGAGGTGTTAAGAGCATTGATAAACATGATTGGTGATTAAACACTTTCTTGTTGGTGACTCGTGTAGTCTGCCAAACGTGGCCACTTTGGAATTTAAGCCTGAGCCTTGCGGAACACTGCTGCATTAACTGATTTGAAAATAAAACTGAAGACAGTCTAATCTGCTTTGTTGTTTTTCTCTTCTTTTAATCCAATCTTCTTTTCATGGTCACTCATTTTTGGATGATATTGACCAGATGAGCTCTAAATGTCCAACTTTCCCCACTTACAAATCAGATTGAAGGAGATACACAGCTCTCTGCTCTATTTGTTCTGGTACCAGAGGACACAGATTCATGGGAAAGGGGAAGAGATTTGGTGGGGATACGAGGGGAGCCTTCTTCGATCACAGACTGATCAGTACCCAGGTGCGCTGCCTGAGAGATGTTGAAGATAGATCAGTGACACGTGTAGGTGTTTAGATGGGAACGTGAATCGCCTTAGCATGGACTAAGTGCTGAGCGATGGGACTAATATGGATGGGTGCTCATCGGTTAGCCTGGACAAGTTGGGCCGAATTGTCTGCTTTTATTGTTTACAATTATACCGCTCACGAATTTAGAAGGATGAGAGGAGATCTTATCGAAACGTATAAGATTATTAAGGGGTTGGACACGTTAGAGGCAGGAAACATGTTCCCAATGTTGGGGGAGTCCAGAACCAGGGGCCACAGTTTAAGAATAAGGGGTAGGCCATTTAGAACGGAGATGAGGAAAAACTTTTTCAGTTAAAGTTGTAAATCTGTGGAATTCTCTGCCTCAGAAGGCAGTGGAGGCCAATTCTCTGAATGCGTTCAAGAGAGAGCTAGATAGAGCTCTTAAGGATAGCGGAGTCAGGGGGTATGGGGAGAAGGCAGGAACGGGGTACTGATTGAGAATGATCAGCCATGATCCCATTGAATGGTGGTGCTGTCTCGAAGGGCCGAATGGCCTCCTCCTGCACCTATTGTCTATTGTCTATTGAATTTACACCTGTGGTCTAATCATTTGATTCCATATACTTTCTGCACTTGTCCGAGTCCTTTATTTGGACCAGTCACCCTCATCCCTCCAACTCCAGCATTTATCGAGCACTTCCTTTACTCAGATTTCACTTATTTATTTTTCTTGATTTGCATTCTTAATATTAATTTTTACAACAATGCAATAAAACACAATTTCAAACTGTCGTTAGAATTTTATTTAAACAGCTCTTCCCCTGTTGCTTCCCTGTCTTCTCCTCCCATGTCTGCCTTCGTGGATATCAAAAATTGCTGTTTTACCCTGTTATAATTCCTGTGTTGAATCTACAACATTTAATTGAAATTGCCAATCTCCCCCTCTATGTGGCTGTCTGAAGCTTTGAACAAAACCAAAACTTCAAACTCTCTTTCAACCTGTTATTTTGCTATAAAAATCCAGAAAAAAATAATTTAAATCGTCAAATGCCATTAATAAACAATTTCAGCATGTAGTTAGTTGGTTTTGCAAGATGAAAATGAAAGGTGAGAACCCTCATCGAAAGTGACTTTGGATTTTCTTACCTTCTGAGGTCACTGAGGTTTCATCTTGAGATACAATTGGGATGCCTTTTTCTTTTAAATCAATGTGAAATTCATATTCAAACCATCCGAATAAAGCCAAAAATAGCATGTTATAAGGTTCGTTCCTTTCAATCCAGTTCCCCACTAAAAGTCAAGCTATTCTGCAAAACACATTAATCTTTTTCAAAATTCTTGCCCAGTGGCCCCTGCAATAAGCCAGTGAACATGGCAATAATCTCATGGTCTTGGCCTTCAAAGTTTACCAACCACAGTGAATAGTTCTGCATGTTGCAGGTAGATTATGCTTGAAGCATCTTTCTAAATTCCAGTGTATACAAGCTGAGTCGCTCCAGTCTTTCAACATATGACAGTCCCGCCATTCCGGGAATTAACCTAGTAAACCTACGCTGCACGCCCTCAATAGCAAGAATATCCTTCCTCAAATTTGGAGACCAAAACTGCACACAGTACTCCAGGTGCGGTCTCACTAGGGCCCTGTACAACTGCAGAAGGACCTCTTTGCTCCTATACTCAACTCCTCTTGTCTCCAATTCAACTTGGAGAGTGTGACATGGCAGTCATGATGAAATCCTGCTTGAAAAGCTGTTCCAAACTGGGAGCCAAGCATGCCAGGTCACAAGATCCCCAGGAAGGAAAGGTTGAAGAAGGAGCCTCAGTGATTTAGGTTGAAAGAACTTTAATAATTGTAAAGGACATAAAAGGAGTGATGCTGCAGTGAAGATTTGATGGGAAGAGCTGAGAAATAGAAAATGATTTGTGACTACAGCGGGAGTTGTCCATGCACCTTTGGCAGAAAAGACAAACGTTGAGATTTTAGACCGACTGAAAAGCCTCGGTTTCAAAACTGAAATAAACTCTGTAACACTGCAGTCTCTCCCCTGAAATAAGGAACTCTGTATGTTAATTCTTATTAGCCACTCATACTTCATGCCTGCCACCTTGTTCAACGACCGCAGGGAACATAAATTTTATTCCATACACTTTCTGCGCTCAAGCTGGGAAGAATGAAGCCCATTTCACCACCAACCCCGGTACAAGCAAGCATTCACGGCTTTGGCACTGCATGAAGCACACAGGGCTAAAAAGGCCCTTTCATTTTGGTCTTACAGTGGCCTGAAGTAGTAAACTCAAGAAAGGAACACTTTAAACTGCAACACTGAAAATCTTCTATTTCTCATACCTTTACATCTCCTCATGAAATTGACTCTATTGCACTGAATTAAGAGAGTTTTGGGGGTGGGTGCCCTGGTTTTGATCACTTTTAGAACTCTTTTAGAAGCGAGACACAAAATGGTAGAGTAACTCAGCGGGACAGGCAGCATCTCTGGAGAGAAGGAATGGGTGACGTTTCGGGTCGAGACCCTTCTTCAAGCACAAAGTTAGACTTGGACCCAAGAAACTCAGGTAAACAGACATTCAAGTTTCTCTTACAAGGCACCATATAAATGCAGATCTCAATCTTTCTGGTAAATATTTATCCTCAAGCCATGAATAGAGTTGTGTTTGTACCATATTTAACAGCCACTACTCAAGCAGTCACTTACAATTATTAGGCATAGAGTTCAGCCATATGTAGATTAAACAAACACTGTATTATAAATCCTTTTGCAAAAATGCCTTCTCGCAAATTAAACCATTTTGTTACATTTAACAACTTTTCGAACAAAAATAAAATCACAGTTACAACTCAAAAACTTGATATTTTTAGGAAGTTTTCAGAGTACTATTTGTTGACAATGGTGGACAGTGGAGACTTGCCTTAATCTACAAATGAAGGAGTGAATCATTCAGAAGATAGACACAAAATGCTGGGGTAACTCAGCGGGATAGGCAGCTTCTCTGGATAGAAGGAATGGGTGAGGCTTCGGGTCGAGACCCTTTAATTTTGTGTCTATCTTCGGTGTAAACCAACATCTGCAGTTCCTTCCGACACAGTGAATAATTCAATCCATCCTTGTGATTAGAGTTTCTGGATCCAGCTCATGGTCATAATAGAATGGAATCAATATACTGCGCTGCAGGGTGTCACAATTGCAAATTGGCCATGGCATTTCAAATCATCTGTGGCACTTGGCAAATTAGCCCAACAAACAACTATGTGTTGAGTTTACAATGCTCTTTGCTGAATAGTGACCAGTGGGAAAAGCCAGTAAACACATCCTGACAGGGGAGTAGGAAGAGCTGCCAAATATAAATCAGCACCCCCATGCAAAAAAAAAGCCTGATGCTTGAAATCAGTAATTTGCAGCAAAAAACCCTACCAATTTGAACATTTCCGTGAGGAGACCTAATTTAAAAAGCCTAGTAGAGACAAAATGCAACGTGAGAGATAAAGAAATGCTGAAAATAGTGAAGCATCCTATGAATCTATGCATACAATTCTTTTCTTGTCCCGTTGGAATCTTGCAGTAAACAGAAAGAAATCCCATTCATAATCTCCAAAAATTGAGTTAACTGCACTCTTATTCAATAAAAACTGTAATGAAATACAAATCAACACATTCACATAAATGAAATAGCAAAATTAACTGCTTTGTGCCTACATTTCTTGTAAAATTATGCGAAAATACATTTAACAGTATAAATTGAACCAACAATCATTTCCAGGTGATTTCCATTACCCATTGGACCAGAAAATGTCAATTTTCAAATTAATCCCTTTTCCCCCCACTCTCTCCCCACTCCCCTTCATCTTTTTTTTGAAATTAAATATTTATTTATTTCCTTAAATATCTTCAGTCTCAACAGCCCTCTCTCACAGAGAATTCCATCGGTAGGTGAATACATTTCTCCTCACCTCTTGTCCCGTGACCTGAGGTAGTGACCCCAAGTTCTAGAACATTCACCCGGCCACAAGCACCCACCAGAGAGAGGACACATGGTCTGTGCAACACGCAAATCTGGCCTGGTCAGAAATTTGAACTTTCAGGTGCCTGGTGCCCTGCTATCTTGATACTCCTTTTAGAAGTTCCTTCATTATGCAATAGACAATAGACAATAGGTGCAGGAGTGGGCCATTCGGCCCTTCGAGCCAGCACCATCATTCAATGTGATCATGGCTGATTATTCTCAATCAGTACCCCGTTCCTGCCTTCTCCCCGTACCCCCTGACTCCGCTATCCTTAAGAGCTCTATCTAGCTGTCTCTTGAATGCATTCAGAGAATTGCCCTCTGAGGCAGAGAATTCCACAGATTTACAACTCTCTGACTGAAAAAGTTTTTCCTCATCTCAGTTCTAAATGGCCTACCCCTTATTCTTAATCTGTGGCCCCTTGTTCTGGACTCCCCCACAAGTTAAAATTCTGAATTGGGACAAGGCCAACTTTCCTGGTAATAGACCGTAACTTGCTTGGGGTAGGTTACTTGCAGGCAAGGTAATGTCCGGAAAGTGGGATGCTTTTAAAAGTGCGATGACAAGAGTTCGGGCCACGCATGTTCCTGTTGGAGTGAAGGACAAAAAGGTTGGGAGTAAGGAAGTTTGGATGATGAGAGGAATTGAGGCTCTAGTCAGAAGGCATGGTATAGATATAGGCAGCTGGGATTACGTGTATCCCTGGGATTTTTGGGAACTGAGTAGCATACAAAAGAAATCAGGAGCAAAAGGGGCCAAGAGATAGCTCTGGTAGAGAATATAGAAGGAAATCCGAAGAAACTTTACAGGTATAGTAAGGGTGACCAGAGAGAGAATAAGGCCCATCACAAACCATCTTTGTGCAGAACCGCAGGGGATGGACAAGGTCCTCAATACGTATTTCACCTCTCTATTTTTAATGTGGAGAAAGACATGATAACTGGGAAACGTGGGACAGTTAATGGAAAGGAGTGCCATCCATATTATGGTTAAGGTGCTGAACCAAGGTGTATGAAGATAGATCAATTTCCTGGACCTCATTAGATACATCTGAGGACACTGTGAGTAGCTGGAGAAGACATTGCAGGTTCCCTGGGTGAAATATATGAATTGTTATTAGAGACTAGGCGGGCGTGGACCCATTGGGTGCAAACCTCTCCTGCAACCCTCCCCCAACTGACCCAAACCTCTCCTGCGGGCCCGGCAACCCTCCCCCAACTGACCCAAACCTCTCCTGCAGGCGCGGCAACCCTCCCCCAACTGACCCAAACCTCTCCTGCAGGCGCGGCAACCCTCGTTGGGCGCAAGCCTCGCAACCTTCCCGCAACCGACGATCTGTGGACACATTGCCGGCCGGGCTGTCCCCCGGGGCCGTGGGCGGGCGAGGGGGGAGAGGAAAGGGGAGAGGGAGCCACTCACCCCGGCCCCGGGCGGCCAGAGCGTCGGCCAGAGCGAGCCGCGAACCCGTTGGGTGGAAAACTCCCCTGCAGCGGCAGCTTGGCGGCGACGACCATCTTGTTTGACCCTCTGCCGCCGCGGTGCACCAAGGGAGGAAGGTGAGGAAGGCGGGGCACGTCGGGATGGGAGCTGGTCCTCCCGGCCGGGGGCGGGGTGGGGGGGGGTAGCGCATTTCTTAAAGTTTATTAACTGTTTTAAAAATGAACAAAACTTGATCAATTAAGACCGCAGGGGAATATTGAGTAAGGTGTGTGTAAAATTGTTGCGCTATCGTGCACCATTTTGGCTGTATTGGGCACGTATATACGCACGAACATATATACAAGATGAGAGTTTTTGTAATATATAGATGGGTGAGGTGCCAGAAGACTGAAGGATGACTAATGCTGTGCCATTATTTAAATAAGGCTGCACTGAGTAAAGAAGTGGGATGCTATGTTACAGTTGCACAAGACATTAGTGAGGCTGCACTCGGAGTATTTTGTTCAGTTTTGGTCACTCTAATACAGGAAGGATATTAATCTGGAAAGGGTGCAGAGATGATTTGTGAGGATGTTATATATCCTCACAATAAAATTCTTAAGAGGTTGGAGAGGCTAGATGCGGGAAGATTGTTCCCGATGTTGGGAAGTCCAGAACCAGGGGTCACAGCTTAAGGATAAGGGGAAAGTCTTTTAGGACCGAGATGAGAAAACATTTCTTCACACAGAGAGTGGTGAATCTGTGGAATTCTCTGCCACAGAAGGTAGTTGAGGCCAGTTCATTGGCTATATTTAAGAGGGAGTTAGATGTGGCCCTTGTGGCTAAAGGGATCAGGGGGTATGGAGAGAAGGCAGGTACGGGATACTGAGCTGGATGATCAGCCATGATCATATTGAATGGTGGTGCAGGCTCGAAGGGCCGAATGGCCTACTCCTGCACCTTTTTTCTATGTTTCTATGTTTCTATGTTTCTATGTTATAGAACCGCTCAAGGGAGGTTAAAAAGGGGATGTGGGGTGGGGGCCTACACCTGCCACCTATTTTCTATGTTTTCTATGTTTTCTACGTAGCCAGGATTGAGGACTAAAGCTGTAGGAAGAGATTGGGCAAACATAGGACTTTATTCCTTGGAGGGTAAGGTGACCTTAAAAAGACGTGCAAAATCATAAAGGGAATAGATGGGGTAAATGCAGAGTATTTCACCAGAATAGTTTGGGGGGGGGGGGTCAAGTATCAGGGGACATAGGTTTAAGGTTGAGAGGAATCTGAGGGGCAACTTTTCCACAGGTGGTGGTGGGTATATGGAGTGAGTGCCAGAGCAGGTAGTTGAGGCACTGAGGTACAACATTTAAAAGAGACTTGGGCAGGAAGAACTGCGGATGCTGGTTATACCGCATATATATATAGACACAAAATTCTGGAGTAACTCAGTGGGACAGGCAGCATCTCTGGAGAGAAGGAATGGGTGACGTGACGTTTCAGGTTCGAGTCTGAAGAAGGGCCTCGACCAAAAATGTCACCCATTCCTTCTCTCCAGAGATGCTGCCTGGGCAGGTAAGTGGATAGGAAAAGATTCAGAGGGATGTGGGCGAAACGTGAGCAGGTGAGACTCGAGTAGATGGGGCATGGGGTCGGCATGGCATGTTGGGCCGAAGGGCCTGTTTCTGTGCTGTATGACTACGATTCTGTGTGTGGTGAAGTGTCAGCAGATGCATTAAATTGAATGTAGTCGTGTCAGTGGAGTGCAGGGATATTTAACTACATGTGTTTGGGTGTACTTCACAGTAATTTGTTTTCAAACACCTTTTTGGTCAATTTCACAATGTGCTGCAGGGACCAGAATGGGCATCATTCATGAGATCATGATGGATTTGTGCCACATCAACAAAAAAAAATGTTTTCCAATTTCTAGACAAATGAGGCAGCACCACAATATATCCTCTTGGAGCAGTGACAACATAACTGATGCTATTAAAACATTTATGATCTATAATTTTTTTACAATTTATTTAGTTCAAATCCATAAATCATTGCGGCACATTTCCCCTCGTCTATGTTGTAAAACATTTTATAAATAATATCCCACAAGAACGTTCAATAAACGTTCAATAGAACGTTCAATAAACTGCTAATATAATTAAAGTGTAGACCACAGTCTATTATTCAACATCTGGCATTGCATACTGGTCTTTGAGTTTCAAAGAAAACATTGCATAACCACGTCCAGGTGGAAAAATAACACATCAGTATTTTCGATTTAGAGAGAATTTTTAGGTGGAGCATTTCAATTTGCAAGAGTTCTAGCAGGAGCCTAAATCCTAACTCGCTCCATTCTGATTGTCCGCTAATTTGCGTTGACTTCTAATCTAGAGAAACCTCGTTTGGAAATGTCTAAATTATGTTTTACTAGACCAAGTGGACCAGTTGGGCCCAAACCTGCATTGGTGCAGTACCCTCCTCCCCTCTCCCTCACCCCCCTCCCCCTCCCCCTCCTCCCTCCACTCTTCCCCTCCCCTCCTCCCCTCCCCCCTCCCTCCCCTCCACCATTCCCCTCCCCTCTCCCTCCTCCCCCCCCTCCCCCTCCCCCTCCCCCTCCACTCTTCCCCTCCCCTCCTCCCCCTCTCCCCCCTCCCTCCCCTCCCACCATTCCCCTCCCCTCTCCCTCCTCCTCCCCTCCCCTCCTCTTTCTCTCCCCCCCACTCCATCCCACTCAACCTCCCTTATCCTCCTTCCCTTCCCTCCTCACTCCCTAGGAGATAGATTTAAACTTTAAAATGTGAATAACTTAAAAAAAATAAACACCGATTTCAATTAAACATCTTTCATTAGCACCAAAGGGACGATGGTGAGTAAGGTGGGCCTAGAATTGTTGTGCTATCATGTACGTTTTGGCTGTAGTTCAGGAACAAACAAACAAACGAGTTTTAGTATATAGATTCCTAATTGTTTACTGAATGTCGTGTTGTTACTTGCAAGCAAAGCACCAAGGCAAATTCCTTGTATGTATACAAACTTGGCTAATAACATTTATTCAAATTCAAATTCAAATAATCGTGTTGAAGTTGCCCAAATCCATCCTCCCTCTGCTGTATGCCCCTCTGCTGTATGCCCTTCTGCTGTATGCCCCTCTGCTGTATGCCCCTCTGCTGTATGCCCCTC
Organism: Rhinoraja longicauda; assembly: GCF_053455715.1. NCBI lineage: Eukaryota > Metazoa > Chordata > Chondrichthyes > Rajiformes > Arhynchobatidae > Rhinoraja > Rhinoraja longicauda. The sequence continues at coordinate 6,692,214 of NC_135964.1, forward strand.
TGCTGTATGCCCCTCTGCTGTATGCCCCTCTGCTGTATGCCCCTCTGCTGTATGCCCCTCTGCTGTATGCCCCTCTGCTGTATGCCCCTCTGCTGTATGCCCCTCTGCTGTATGCCCCTCT